>NC_135814.1:18123712-18458567 GCF_964213995.1 Mustelus asterias
AAAAGTCTGCGGCAATTTGTAAGATAATTATGGGTGAGGAAGGCTCATCTCAATTAATCCATCTGAATAACCCGAACAACCTCCCACCATAGCATCTAGTTATTTCTTAAGTAATTCCAAGGTTTTTTCTCTCCACCACGCGAATAGGGCTAAGGATTAATATAGTGCAGCATCAGAATACGGAGGAACTCAAGTTGGTCTCTGTGGTGATTTCATTATCAAATAGAGTGGCATGGTGGCACAGTGGTTAGCACTGTGGCCTCACATGCCAGGAACCCAGGTTCAATTCCGGCCTTGGATGACTGTCTGTATCTCCCCGTGCCTGTGTGGGTTTCCTCCAGGTGCTCTGGTTTCCTCCCGTACCCCAAAGATGTGCAGGTTAGATTGAGCGGCCGTGCTAAATTGCCCCTTAGTGTCAGGGGGGATTAGCAGGGTAAACATGTGGGGGTTATGGGGATAGGACCTGGTGAGATCGATGGGCCGAATGGCCTCCTTTTGCACTGTAGAGATTCTATGATTTCAATGAAACAATTTAACCTTTTCTAATGAAGCCAGAGATAGTAAATTTCACCAATTCTGAGATCTGCTCAAATTATAGTTCTATTCTAGTCATGAAAACAATCAGTAAAATATCAAAACCCTGATGGCGATAGAGAGATAGGCTCCAAAGGCTGTGTCAAAGGACTGAATTGTGTGGATGAACACAGCAACATAGGACAGGAGTAGGCCTTTCAGCCCCTCGAGCCTGTTCTGCTATTTAACTGGATCATGGCTGACCTCTTGCCTCAATGCCATCTCCTTGCACTATCCCCATATCCCTTGATGTCACTAGAAATCTCTCAACCTCAGCTTTGAACCTATTCAAACCTGGACTCTTTATTCCTGATGGGAGGTGAATGAGGGGGATCTTATTCAAGTATATAAATCACTAAGTGAATGAAAAAGGTAAATCAGGAGCACAATTTAAGTTAAGCCCTGACTCCATGTAGAGATGTAGGGATATGGGGGTAGGGCCTGGGTGGGGTTGTGGTTTGTGCAGACTCGATGGGCCGAATGGCCTCTTTCTGTACTGTAGGGTTTCTATGATTCCAGGAGAAGTGATCATTGAAGTGATAGAAGTCATGTCTTAAACAAATGTAAGGTTGAACTATTTCTCCCAAAGAGTGATGAATATTGTTGAAAAGAGAGACATGTTACTGAAGCTTTTCATCTTGCACTCAACAGGACCAAGGTAATGGTAGAGTGATTAAAATCGCCAATGAGCAAGGAGCTAGAATTGGAGGGTTGTAGAGCAGGAGGAAGGTTAGAGAGATAGTGAGGATTAGGAGTGAGGACACAGAGAGATCCGTAAACAAGGATAAGAATGTTAAAATCAGGGTTTTGCCAGAGCAGGAGCCAAAGTAGGTCAATGCGTACAAGCATTATGGGGGGAATTTTCTTGTGCCCCTGCCATGGGAAGCGTAGCAGGCGACGGTCGGACCATGCAACGGTCCTTTGATCTTGGGCGGGATTTTCTGGTTTTGGGGCAAGCATGGCCAAAACCTCCTGCCCTATGTTTGCTAGTTAGAATCTGGGCAAGAAATTTAGATGAGCCCGCTCAATGGGCTGAATAATGCAGGCCTGCGCTGATGGCGGCTTCAGCACCCAGAGATCCTTCTCAAGACTGGGCCCACCATTGGAGTGTGCCCGACAAAATGCTGATTGCTGGAATTAGTGACAAGGGTGGGTGCTGGAGGATGGGATACCCAGTACAGGGGGCAGCAGGCTGTGACCTGGAGCAGCCAGCTCTATAAGGGGTTCCGTGGCACAGGACAGTGTCAGGTGACCCATTATATGATCCTTCAAGAGCAGAAACTGTGTATTGTGAAGAAATTTGATCTTTGTAGCCTATAGCCAGGTAAGTCTATTTTCATTTGGTGTACAGACTTTACACTTTGGAACCTTACTGAGTTTCATGATCAGAAGTTTCACATTATCGCTTAAAGTTTCATAGTGTCTGAAGACTTCATTCAAGCACATCTCCTTAATGAGGTTGGTATGTCTTGAAGGTTTGTGAATGAACACAAAACTCACATTGCCTCATGCATTTATATTCTTGTTGATAACCGTGGCTATGTGACTTGTGTCTGAAGAAAGAGGTAGAAAATTAAATGGCAAGGGAGGGCTGGAGGAATTGTGTAGACATGTGGGTAGATGGCGAATGTTTGGATGTACAGGCTTCGGACTTGCTCATTGCAACTACAAGATGGAGGCACAGTATTTCACGCAACCCCTGATGTCCCACTGGCGAGAGGATCTACATAAGCTTTTGGCATATTAAGGTGTCTCTGGTGTCACAGCCATCCCCTTGGTCCAGCCAGGGGCATTCCCAACAGCACTGCCTTGTTCCCTCACCTCATCATCACCACTGAAAAGGTTTGGAACTTGAGGATTCCTGAGGGCATGTCGCTATTGCTAGGATACCTGGCGCACACGAGCATGACCTGCCGTTTGTGTTTGCACACCAGCTGCATGCTGATGAAGCGGAATCCCTTTCTGGTTATGAATGTGCAGTGTTGTCCCACAGGGGCCTTGTTGGCTATGTGTGGGCAGCCAATGGCTCCCTGCACCCTGGGCAAACCAGCAGTGGCAGCAAATCCCCGAGCTCTCTCATTCTGTCTTTGGGGACATCTTGAGTTAAGGAAATGTAATAGCTGGCCCTCTAGAACATTGCATCAAGCTGTGTACGGATGCAATGGTGTGCAGCCAGCTGTGTTATCCCAGTCAGGTGTCCAAAGGCCGCTTGGGTAGAACTTGCAGCAAAGGCATTCAGTAGCACTGTCACCTTTAAGGCAACAGGCCTTGGGTGGCCCCTTTGGTGGTTTTATCTGATTTCCTCTGAGAGCATCTCACAAAGTGATGGAACAGTTGGAATTCTCAGTTGTCTTGCACTAAGTCTCACTCAGGTGCAGGTAGCTGAATTGCTGCCTGTATATCCTTGACAGCATAATGTCTTCTGCGTCTGGGTTTTCAGGCTTATTGGGGTCTGGTGCTGCTCTCTCCCCATCCTGTGGACCGACAGCCTACTGGGCCTCCCTCTGACCCCTGAATCCTGTCATTCTTCTGGTCCTCCTTTCTCTCCTCCTCACTGGAATTTATGGCCAGGATTTTACGACCCTGCTCGGGTGAGGCTCGTAAGATCCCACCCGAGGCCAACGGAGAATTCCGTTATGCGAGCCTCACCCGCCCCGATTCCAGGGTGGGCGTGCCGGTAAAATTCTGGCCTATGTCTTCAATGGAGACTACAATCCTGTCTCTGAGAGTATTCACCCCTCAGTGCTGAGTTGCAGACAGGAGAACATTCACCGACCTATCAAAGGCACCCTCTGAATGAGAAGAGAGTCCTCCTCAAGAGAAAATATCCAAAAGGTAAATATGCCCCCAAAAAAGAGCAGTGCCTGCAGCTAATGGATTTTGATCTGTGAAAGTTCAGACTCTGATCTCAGCTGCAGGTAAAAAACCCACCAAAACAAAGTTCCCCTTAAAAAAAGAAGTTCCCCACCTGATGTAAGACTCACCTTCAAGTCATATTATTGCCTTCCAGCCATATTATTTCAGTCAAGTAGCTTATTAAATGCCTTAATTGCCATTTAAATGAACATTTGAATAACGTGGGCATGTTCTCGACTTTTTGACCAGTCCATATACGGCATTATTGTCAATCAGCGTGATGGCATCATGAAAAACACCCCAGTGTCAGCACGTCTCATAATGTGAACCGCAAAGCAGGAAATGCTCCCAATTGCAGAGTGCATTACTTCTATGTAAACTATGCATTTACAGTGAAGTTGTTTTAGTCATATCTGTTATTTTGTTTTCTTCCAGAGGTTTTCCGAGCTGCTGCTGAGGCAGGTCCCTACGACATTCTGAAACTGTACAACACAAAAGGCAACATTATAAACATTTCCCCAAAGCTGGAGTCTAATACTCGGCAGACACAGTACAAACTGGAGGTTGTTGCTGCTGATTGTAAGGCCAATTCCTTGGGTAAGAGGCAGTTCCAGCATCATATAACAAATACAGCATTGCAGAATGTACAGAGCAACTGAACCACAACACAGTGTGGATAGTCCAGAGTAACTGAACATGACACAGTATGGATAGTGCAGAGTAACTCAACATGACACAGTATGGATCATTCAGAATAACTCAACATGACACAGTACGGATAGTGCAGAGTAACTCAACATGACCCAGTATGGATAGTGCAGAATAACTCAACATGACACAGTATGGATCATTCAGAGTAACTTAACATGACACAGTACGGATAGTGCACAGTAACTCAACATGACCCAGTATGGATCACTCTGTACTGTAGGGTTTCTATGAGATATCAGAGTAACTTAACATGATACAGTACGGATAATGCAGAGTAATTCAACACAGCACAGTATGGATAATACAGAGTAACTGAACATGACACAGTACGAATAGTGCAAAGTAACTCAACATGATACAGTATGGATAGTGCAGAGTAACCCAACATGACACAGTATGGATAGTGCAGAATAACTCAACACGACCCAGTATGAATTGTGCAGAATGACTCTACACAGCACAATATAGATAGTGCAGAGTAACTGAACATGACATAGTATGGATCACTCAGAGTAAATCAACATGACCCAGTATGGAAAGTGCAGAGTAGCTCAGGAATGAAATTAGGAAACATAAGTCTACGTGGAATTCAGCTATGATCTCATTGAATGGCAAAAGAGGCTGGAGGAACCAACTGGCCTCCTCCTGCTTTTCATATGTTCCTCTGTTCCTATGAGATCAGGAGGAAGCACTAGTCTACCTCAGTTAAAATTTCCTGATCGAACTTTTCTGTGTTGGCAACAGGTCAGTAAATTAATCTTACTCTTTGCTTACAGGTTCTGGATTGGCAGCAGCATTGGGATTTGATCTTTTGGCCATGGAGAAAAGGTGTGTCAAATCTTTCTTTTGAAACACTATATACTATATATATTTCAATATACTGCCAGTGTATCTTTCCTTCTGTTAAAATAGCACAATAATTTTGGCCAAAAACATTATTGAGGAAAACAGGAATGAAAAATTATGGAAAGAAAAAAGTCACGCCAGAAGTGTAATAAAAACAAGGAACACTGGAAGTATTCAGCTGGTCTATCAGCATCTGTGATGAGATAAACAGCATTAATGTTTCGGGTCAAAGACGTTCTTTGGTACATTGGCCTTGCTCTGTTTCCCTCTTTGCAGCCACTGCCTGACCAACCGAGTATTTTCAGTGTTATGTTTTTATATCAGATTTCCAGCATCCGCAGTATTTTATATTAGAATTAAATGTGTATTCTTTTACATTTTTCAAAGAAAACTTCGAACTTTCATTGCAGAAACAATCTACCTTCAGACGTCCTGCGGGAATATCACTGATGGGACGGAGCTCTTTTAACTAGTGGGGCGTCTCCATTCCTTTGCTGGAGCTGTGATTGCAGACCAGCCTGGGGTCCTGTCTGAAGGGAAATGACAGTGCAAGCAACATAGGCAACATTTAAATCTATATCAAATTATTGTTCGTAGGTTACAGGCACTAGAGAAGAAAATCCTGGTTGAGTCTGCAGACATGCCATCCATCATGTATGAGATGAGAAATCGGGTGGAGTCATTTCGTGAGAAACTGGAGGTAAGATTACGCACTTTTATTCATGATTAATGCTGGGCACTTGTGTGTTTTTATCGAACATTTTCCATGGCTCTACATTGTGGCAAATATCTCAACTCAATTACGCACAAAGTTGGGGGGGGGGGGGGGAAAAGCTGTTAATGTTTACTCTGGTTAAATTTGGAAGTTATGCTGTTTCTTACATAATCGAAAGCATTCTAGACTTCGGAACCAGACTCCTGAGGGAAAGGAAGAGTTTCATTATTACAGTGCAAAATGAATAATGAAATAATTTTATTTGCTTACCACTCTATCCTTTTCTAAGTTTTAACTCGAGTTTGGCAAGGGGTAAACAATGGAATGCAACCATGATTGCCTCTGCAGTGATGTAAGAACAGTCAGACGGTTGTGATGGATAACTGGAAGTGTTTTTAAACCGTTTGGATCATTACCGTTCACACATTACAGTGCAGCACGCTAAATCTTTCAAAGGAAATGGCTGAGGTACACCAAACTGTTTTGTGATTTCACTCTGGGAAACCTTCAGCCCATTCAAACGCTCCAATTGTTTCTACCTTATCAGCAAGAGAAACGGGGGGATGAAGTAACGAAAGCTAATCCTGGTACACCATGCATGTGCCAATGGCAGCAGATATCCAGGTGCCCGAGAATCCCGCATTGGAGACATGCGATGCTTAATAATCTTTCTAAGTCACGCTCCTACAGTGAGCCCGATTTTGAGTTAACTGGGTGCTGTGTGGATTCCTTGTCTGTTGGCAAATGTTGGGGTGGGGGGGGGGGGGGTGGGGGTGGTGGGCATCCCCCCTGTCCCTACCTCCGCCCACTCCTCCCCCATGGCAAATGACTCTTCCAGTGCCCCAAGTGGGGTCATGAGGAGCAGCTGCACTCTCTGCAGCCCCTTCACGGAGGCTTTTGGAAATGTGCAGTTCTGATCTCCAGCCTCAACTCCACTTCAGCCCTCCTGGTCACAGGCCTTTCGCCTTGCTTTTTGAAAGCACTCTTGATATCCAGCCTATCCCACAGCTCAGCATCCCTGATCTTCAGGACTCCTTTTCCAGCCTTACCGAGATCAAACCTCCTCCTCATCCCTCCCAACACTGAACCTGCCGCCCCCTCATTCTCAATCCTCTCCCAAGGGGCCAGGCTGTCCATTTGGCTGTCAGAATAGACTGTTATTAAAATGTAGACACCAATTTCTGGTGGTACAGTTCAATGAAAAATCAGGAGATACAATCTGAGTTGCCCTGCTCCACCAGAAGATTCACTGTACCTCATATCTCACTGAGAGACTCACCAGTACCACCTATGAAAGGTGTAAAGCTATGGTAATTATATTATAGATGCTTAGTAAACTCGCCACGTTTACTTTGGGTTGGTTTATAACAATGTAAATACATTTTAAACAGTATAATGAATATTAATTAAGTCCAAACAGCCTCTTGAACATTGAAAATTAAGTTTTTCATGTGTGGAGACTCATTTCTTCAGGTTTTAATCATTGCTGGGAGAATTTTAAAAGTAAAAAAAAAATTTTTTAAACTTTTTCTTTCTGTCTTTTTTATCTCTCCAATCTGTCTTTCCCTCTCTTTATATTGTTTTCTGTACATGATATGACATCAAATTAACTATTCTATTAACTGGCACACCTCATTAAGAATTCTCCAATCTCATTGCTTCAAGAGATATATTGTTGCTAGACATATTCACACAGGTTCCTGATCCATTGGAGAGGGCTACACACTGAAATAGTTTTCTAATATAACATGCTTCATTTCAAAAGCTCATACCTTGATCAATTGAGCCAGTGGGCTGATGAATAACAGAAGGAGTTTAATTTAGATAAATGTGAGGTGATGCATTGTAGATCGAACCAGGGCAGGACTTATTCAGTTAATGGTAGGATGTTGGGGAGAGTTATAGAACAAAGAGATCTAGGGGTGCAGGTTCATAACTCCTTGAAAGTGGAGTCACAGGTGGACAGAGTGGTGAAGAGGGCATTTGGTTTACCCCAGAACATTGAATACAGGAGTTGGGACGTCGTGTTGAAGTTGTACAAAACATTGGTAAGGCCACACTTGGAGTACTGTGTACAGTTCTGGTCACCCTTTTATAGAAAGGATATTATTAAACTAGAAAGAATGCAGAAAAGAATTACTAGGATGCTACTGGGACTTGATGGTTTGAGTTATAAGGAGAGGCTGAATAGACTGGGACTTTTTTCCCTAGAGCATGGGGGGCTTTGGGGTGATCCTATAGAGGTCTATAAAATAATTAGGGGCATAGATCAGCTAGGTAGTCAACATCTTTCCCCAAAGGTAGGGGAGTCTAAAACTAGAGGGCAGAGCTTTAAAGTGAGAAGGGAGAGATACAAAAGGGTCCAGGGGGGCAATTTTTTCACACAGAGAGTGGTGAGTGTTTGGAACGAGCTGCCAGAGGTAATAGTAGAGGCGGGTACAATTTTGTCTCTTAAAAAGCATTTAAACAGTTACATGGGTAAGATTGGTATAGAGGGATATGGGTCAAAATGGGCAATTGGGACTAGCTTAGTGGTTAAGAAAAAAGGGCGGCATGGACAAGTTGAAGGGCTGAAAGGCTTGTTTCCATGCTGTAAACCTCTGTGACTCTATGACTCATAGTAAGTCTGTTGGCAAGTGTAAGTATGATGAATGGCTGGCATTGTTTGTTTGCAAATACTAGCTCTCTGTTTCATCCTTATTAAAACATGTTAATGTTCACAGAGTGTCGAACACCTCAGCTGGCTGGGACTATTTAAAGAGCTGACAGAGGGGACAAACAAACCTTCACCATTCTATCATAAACGTTCATTGAGAAAAACTAAAGAAGAGTGCCAGCAAGTAATGGAAAATTACTTGCAGATGAGGTAATGTGCATTCCATGAAACACATTATAATTAAACTATTTACCAACTAATCTCTCTTCTACATATTTAACCATGTCATCATGAAGAAATGAATAAGGCTGGCAGAAGTGAAAATGAAAATAAGTTATAAAAAGATAGTGCATGAGAAGAGGCTGGCAGCTTAGGGAGTCTAACTGTAGTATTGTCGAATTCTGGCTTCAGGAAGAAGGTGAAGGCATTAGAGAGGGTGCGGAAGGATTTATGAGACTGGTTCCAGGGCTGAGGGACTTCAGTTATGTGGATGGATTGCAGAAGCTGTTCTCTTTAGAGAAGATAGTGTTGAGAGGTGATTTGATAGGAGTATTCAAAAGGGAATTGGATGGTTATCTGAAAAGAAAGAATGTGCAAAGTTATGTGGATAAGGCAGGGGAGTGGGACTAGCTAGAATGCTCTTTCAAAGAGCATTGCAGACTCAATGGGCCGAATGGTCTCCTTCTGCACTGTAGAGATTCTATGATTCTGAGAGGTGTTCAAAATCATGAAGGGTCTTGCGAGAGTGGATCGAGAGAAATTGTCCCTATAGACAAAGACATTGAGAACCAAAGAACCCCGATTTAAGGTGATTGGCAAAAAGACTAAAGGCAACTAAAGGATTTATTTGCAGAGAGTGGATTGGCATCTGGAAAGCACTGTCTGAGAGTGTGGTCAAGGCAGATTCAGAAAGGAATTGCCTAAATTACTCTTGTGGACATCCATCACAGACCAGACAGGTTGGATTTCCTCTTTCTGTGAAATAACCAGTCGATAGGACTGACTGTGCAGGTGAAAGTAGATTTGAGCCCCGATATGGTGCTAACAATTGATGAGGAAGAGGCTACAAATGTCAAATGAACTTTTGACTGATCAAGTGTTCTCTCTCCCAATCTGATTGTGCATAGGTCAGAGTTTGGTCTATTTCTGCAGCTAATTATTCATAGAACAGGTCGCTAGTCTGTGCCAGAGGCTTATAGTTTGAGGGACACAGCATAGCATACCCATAATCACACACATCTTAAGACACTGAGGGGCAATTTAGCATGGCCAATCCCCCTAACATGCACGTCTTTGGACTGTGGGAGGAAACTGGAGCACCCGAAAGAAACTCATCTAGACACAGGGGAGAATGTGTAAACTCCACACAGACAGACACCCAAGGCCAGATTTGAAGCTGGGTCCTTGGCACTGAGGCAGCAGTCTTAACCATTGTGCCACCGTGCCACCTGATCAAATGACCAAGACATCCCCAAGCTTGTTGCAAGCATTGAATTAGTTTGAAGTGCAATTACTGTTGTTATGCAGGGAAATTCAGCAACCATTATTTGCGCAGCAAGTTCTGGCAAACATCAGACAAGATAACGAATAATCCTGGTGGATTACTGGCTGCATTACAGATTTTTTTGCTCTCTTCTGAATAGGACCGTGAGATTTTTTCATCCGCCTGAACAGGCAGCTGAGGCTTAGTGTAATGTCTCATCGAAAAGATTTAGCCTCTGTTATTGCAACACTTGTTCAGTATTTTACTGGAGTATAGATTAATCCTAACCATACCTGAATAGGAAAAATGCCTTTCTTTTAAGTACAAAAAATAGACAAAGCAAACATTGGTAACTATTCTGGATTATGATCAGTGGAATTTTTAATTCCAGGCATTTTTGCTGCTGTACATGAGACGTGACTGCGATTTGAATCAGATCAATTTAACTCAGCATGCCAAGATTTCCTTGGCGTATGTTGTCACTGCGAAGGAAGCAAAAGACTGAGCCAAGTCTATAATCCTTGCGTCGAGCAAAAGGCCTTCTGCTTAGCTAAGAGGATTTGATCACCTTATCTCCGAAAACAGAAACAGAGTCTTGCAGAGTAATAGAGGCTTGTTTAATGCTGAGGAACCAACTAAAAATGATTTTGCTGGGAAAAAAAGAAACCAGTTCTTAATTGTAGAGAAAATTAGATCTTTGTTAAAATATCGCTCATTCCTTTTCAATGCAGCAGTCTAGAGGTCACAGAGGAAGTCCGACAGTATCTGAAGACACCGACCTTCGATAACTGGTATGCAAGCCCTTGCTTTTTGCCGCAGCAGCTTTTTTATCAGTATGAATTACTTGTACAATTCAACTGAATGATAAATATGAGACCATTCTTTGTTAAATTGGAAGCCCATTTGTGTTTCTGAATTATTACTTGAGGCTTGGTCAGTGTGAGTACGCCATGATGTCATGGGGTGAATCTTCTCAGATTCTTTTATGAATTATATAATAACCTTGAATATTGGTAAATTTTAAGCAAAATACCATGCTAATTCCTGTGAACTGTTGTTTATAAGTTGATAAAATAGTGATGTTTACATATATCAGCAGTGATTACATCACTTATGTATCCTTCAATATGAACTCCATCACACAGTGACGTCAGGGAGTGTGCAGGTTATCAGTGTCCACCGTGACACCTCACTGGCACAAACTCTCCACATTGGAGTACAAACACCATCCTAAACTTATTGTATGTGTATATCTTGAAACATTTTAAAAGATAAGAACACAAGAAATAGAAGCAGGAGTGGTTGGGAAGTTATGTTGCAGTTGTACAGGACATTGGTGAGGCCGCACCTGGAACAATGCGTTCAGTTTTGGTCACCTTGCTACAGGAAAGATGTTATTAAACTGGAGAGAGTGCAGAAGAGATTTACAAGGATGGTGCCAGGACTCAAGGGACTGTGTTATAGGGAGAGGTTGGACAAGCTAGGACTTTTTTCTTTAGAGCGTAGAAGACTGAAGGGTGATCTAACAGAGGGATATAAGGTATATAAGATCATAAGAGGCATGGATAGGGTGAATGCACTCGGTCTTTTCCCCAGGGTTGGGGAATCGAGAACTAGAGGTTTAAGTTAAGAGGGGAAATAATTAATGGGAACCTGATGAGCAAATTTTTTACACAGAGGGTGGTACGTATGTGGAATGAGCTGCTGGAGGAAGTGGTTGAGGCAGGGACATTGACAACATTTAAAAGGCATTTGGGCAGATACATGGATAGGAAAGGTTTATATTCTTTATATTCATTTGTGGGACATGGGCATCACTGGGTGGCCAGCATTTATTGCCCATCGCTAGCTGTCCTTGGAGAATCAACCACATTGCTGTGGCTCTGGAGTCACATGTAGGCCAGACTGGGTAAGGATGGCAGATTTCCTTCCCTAAATGATATTTGTGATGGGTTTTCTGACAATCGACAATGGTTTCACAGTCATCAGTAGGTTCTTTATTCCAGATATTTTTAATTGAATTCAAATTCCACCGCCTGTCATGGCGGGATTCGAACCCAGATCCCCACAACATTAGCTCAGTTTCTGGATTAATAGTCTAGCGATAATACCACTTGGCCATTGCCTCCCCAGAGAGATATGGGCCAAATGCAGGCAAATGGAATTAGCTTAGATGGGCTTTTTGGTCAGTATGGATCAGTTTGGGCCTAAGGGCCTGTCTCCGTGCCATAGACGCTATGATTCTATGATTCTATGAGTAGGCTCTCAGGCCCTTCATACACACTCTTGAATAAACTGGTCAGATTAGCAGCTAGGTATCATGAATGTCCTCCAGACCCACTCACGACTAACATCACAGGAGGTCAACTAGTGTTTTGAAAGAAATGGATATTTGAAAGGATTTGAAGGTGGAATGTCATTCCATCATTCATATGATGATTATAAACTATTCCTGCTTCATTCATTATTAGAACCACTTGGTGAAATGACTGCCTATATTCATTTCCAAGTACTTATTATTTTCAATTTTAACTTTTAGGTTCAGAGAAATGAAACAAAATTCAAATAGTTAAGCATTTTCTAAGTGAATAAAATCAAGTGTACCATTTTAACACGAGTTACTAACCAAAATATCTTTACCATTAACTGTAAAAATATTTAAAACTGAAACTCAAAATACCTGTGAAGAAACAAAAATGACAATATTAATAGATAGCCAGGTTGGGTTCAGGAAACAGGTAAATAGAAAATGCTGAAAAATCTCAGCAGGTCTGACAGCATCTGGGGAGAGAGAATAGAGTAAACGTTTCGCGTTTGGGTGATCCTTTGTCAGAAGAAGAAATACTTGTATTTATATCATGTCTTTCACAACCCAGGATGGCGATAAAGGCTTTATAAGGTGCTGGGGAGTAGGTACAGAGGAGATGTCAGGGGTAAGTTTTTCACTCAGAGGGTGGTGGGTGAGTGGAATTGGCTGCCGCCAATGGTGGTGGAGGCAAACTCGATAGGGTCTTTTAAAAGACTTCTGGATGAGTACATGGGACTTAATAGGATTGAGGGTTATAGGTAAGCCTATATATAGGCCTAGGTAGGTAGGGACATGACCGGCGCAACTTGTGGGCCGAAGGGCCTGTTTGTGCTGTAGTTTTTCTATGTTCTATGTTCTATAATCTTATGAAGTATTTTTCAAGTGTAGTCACTGTTGTGCCATAGCAACTGTAGCAGCCAATTTGCACATGGCAAACACTACAGTGATAAGTAACCAGATATTCTGCTTTTAATGACGTTGATAGAGAGAAAAATATTGAACCATAGAATCCTACTGTGCAGATTGAGGCCATTCGGCCCATCAAGCCTGCACCAACAACAATCCCACCCAGGCCCTATCCCCATAACCCCACAGTTTCCCCTGATAATCCCCCTGACACTAAGGCCGGGATTTTATGGCCTCGCTCGGGCAAGATTGTAAAATCCCACCCAAGGCCAACAGAGATTTCCATTCTGGGAACCTCACCCGCCCCGGATCAACTGTTCATCATGGCCAATCAATCTAACCTGCACATCTTTGGACTGTGGGAGGAAACCGGAGCACCCAGAGGAACCCCATGGAGACACGCGGAGAACGTGAAAACCCTACACAGTCACTCAAGGCTGGAACTGATCTGATTGTGGCCTTAACTCCACTTTCCACCCTGTAAGCCAGCTGGCCAGCTGGGTTGTGATGCAGAGTGACAACAACAGCATGGATTCAATTTCCATACCGGCTGTGGTTATTCATGAAGGTTATTCATGCCTTCTCAACCTGACTCCTTGCTTCAGGTGTGGCAATCTTCAAGTTAAATCATCACCAGTCAATTCTCCCCCTCAACCTGTTTCACGGTATAATGAACACACTTCCTTAGCCATCAAGTCCTAGGTTGGGACTTGAACCCAGAGCTTCTGGCTCAGAGGCAGGGACACTATCCATTCTGCCACAAGACCAAACTGAGAGAAGCTGCTTCTTTATTGAAATGAAGGGCGCGATTCAGAAATGACTGTAACAGTACATTCTGCACTCTCTTGTTTCCTTCTCTATGAATGGTATGCTTTGTCTGTATAGTGCGCAAGAAACATTACTTTTCACTGTATGTTAATATATGTGACAATAATAAATTAAATCAAATCAAAAGTAGTGATTCTCCTGATTGGGATTCACCCGCCTGAAAGATGCAAATTCGTGCATCCGAGAAACCTGCCGGCCAGCCCGGCTTTTCAGAGCGCCGATCTCGTCTCAGAGATCAAGTCCCATTCCCCGCCCCACCGCCCAAAAAGCCAGGCTTTTCAGCCAGGAGCTCTTGAGCTCTGAGATGGGTCAAGGTGGTAGGTCTAGTGTGCAGGTGCCCTCTGCCGCTGCCAGGCTGCAGAGGGAGGATCCCCCAAGCGTCCTGGGCATTGGGTGGGCACAGGCTGGGGGGCAAGAGGTTAACCTCGTCACTCAGTTCCAGGATCGGGGTCTCGTGGCTGGACTGCCCCTTGTAGCCCCAGAAGACCTGAAGATCATCCCTGGCATGGTGATTTCAAGCAGCCCTGTGAACAACATCTTCATTCCTGTCTATCAGCTGTGAAAAAGAACAAAGAACAAAGAAAATTACAGCACAGGAACAGGCCCTTCGGCCCTCCAAGGCTGCACCGACCAAACTTTGAAGTGGCCTGGTCACTTTAATCTTCATACTCCCTGGACAGCTGGAAGGTTTTTAAATCACTGCAGCATTCCATTCTGCAACAAGGATTTCCCTTTCTGTCAGAAGCTGCAGATGTAAGCAGACCCCTTTGAAGCCCTTTGAAAGAGAGATAATGCTAATTTCCTTGCAAGGAGGCTCCCTTCTCCACAGCTGCTCACTCAGCCTCAGTATATTCACACGACGTTTATTTGAAGCCTCCTAGAGCCTTCTTAGAAAGCTGAAACCTTAGAAACTCTCTCTATTCTATTGAAAACCTTTAATCTCTTTCAATTTCAGTGTAGTGCTTTGAAACAGGCTTTCATTGAGAGCTTAATGGATTTCTACTCAACCTCCAGTCAGCTGTGTTTATTTACCTTTCCCTTTATGCTTGAATGCATCTTAAGTACCCCCATTGTTCCTAATTGCACTGTTTATAAAGACTCTAAACCTGATAAGCAGCTATGGTTTCTTCAAAGGGAATAAGTGGTCCGCAAAAGAGGAAGTGATCTTTCAGCAGCCAGCAACCCCCCCCTCCACACCCCCCCCCCCCTCCACACCCCCCCCACCCCACCCCACCCCAATGCTGGGTGCCTCAATCGGGTACTAAGTGACTTTGAAAGAAGCAAACCTCTCCAGAAGGCTATGGGCTTTTAAGGGGTATGGGGGAAAGCCAGGCCCCTCTCAATCCCTAAACCATCATTGAATTCCAGTGGGGTCAGGATAGTTAATGTCAATCAGCTCAATAGTGAACCTAATTGACATCCTACCTTGGAATGACAAGTTTCCACAATGGGGGGCCCTTTCGTTCCAACTTAATCGCGGGAGCTATTCTCTCTGCCAGCATACTGACGTGTGGCTTCTCCCACGACTAGATGGTGTCGGTCACCATGTTCCCTCTTGCGAAGCAATCCACTGAATCCAGCACACCTTCTATGTCCCTCTCCAACTTTTTCCTTACATCCACACAACTTATGATACCTCCTTAATCTCTGAACTTAGTATCAACTGAAAACCTATTCCTTCAACGAAGTCATGATGAAAAACTGAGCTCTCAGTGCAGGAACTTGGGGAACACCACTTGTTACATCCTGCCAATCAGAGAACAAACCGTATACCTCTACCTACTCTGTGTCTCCTACCTCCCAACCAATTACAAAACCCATATCATCGAGCTAACTCCAATTTCATGTGCTCTCATTTCTGTTAATAATCTCTGGTGTGCAACCTTATCAAAAGCATTCTGGAAGTTCACAGAGGCTACACCCATAGATACCCCTCTCTCCACCATGCCAGTTTGAGTTTGGGTCAACTGGTTTCATGTGAGGACAGACAATGCTCAAAAGTATTTGATTTATCCATGATAAATGTATCCATGTGTTTGATTCATCCTCACAGCACCAGGGACCCCGGGTTCAATTCTGGCCTCGGGTCTGTGTGGAGTTTGCACATTCTCCCTGCGACTGCATGGGTTTCCTCTGGGTACTCCGGTTTCCTCCCACAGTCCAAAGATCTGTGGGTCAGGTTGATTGGCTAAATGCTAAATTGCCTCTTGCTGTCAGGGAGATTAAATACATGGGGTTACGGGGATAGGGCCTGGGTGGGATGGTTGTCAGTGCAGACTCGATGGGCCGAATGGCCTCCTTCTGCACTGTAGGGATTCTATTCTATGATAATGAAAATAACAAAATACAAAAGGAAATGCACTTATTTTCCTCACAGTGTTATTGCCACGACTTAGTCAGCATCTGATTTGAATTAAAGGTGTTTGTTAAGTGTATTCTGAACATAGGGACATAGGTACATTATCCCAATGTGTGCTGATTTCAATATTAGAACTTCTAATGAGGCAACGCTTACACCTGCCACTTTACTGTGAAAATTATGTGGTCCTTAGAAGGTCAGGAGATATTTGTAGTGCTTGTTTGAGCATGCCTGGTTAAATAATGCCGTTTTATTTTTTGTGAAATCTGCTATTGATGTGCAAATGTTTCTGGCTTTAACATGAGTTGAAAGAGAATATACCGATGCTCCCAGGGCGAATATGGCCTCCTTAATTTGATGAGCACCATTGCAAATAGGAGGGAGCCAATTACTAGTAAATAATCATTGTTATTAAATTGGATTGGGGTCCCAGGACAATGAATTCAGCATGTTGTCACCTGCAATTGTCTCCCAAAATTGCAACTGGTCTTCCTATACTTGCCAACAAAAGAGAGCCCAGACATATGGGAGGGTTTGTCCAGTGCTCACAGTAAGATAATGACAACATTAATCAGCTCACAGTAATGCTCGACACTGTGGGAAAAGTTGCCAGTTTTGGGGAAACTTCAACTGCCTTTGCTATTGTTACTTTGGGCTGAAATTTGTGAAACTGGATTAGTGACGATAAGAGGCTTTAGTAACTCCTGTTATGAGGTGGAGATGCCGGCGTTGGACGGGGGTGGGCACAGTCAGAAGTCTCACAACCCCAGGTTAAAGTCCAATAGGTTTATTTGGAATCACGAGCTTTCGGAGCTCAGACCCAGCATCAGGTGACTCACCTGACGAAGGAGCAGCGCTCCAAAGAAGCTCCTGATACCAGATAAACCTGTTGGACTTTAACCTGGTGTTGTGAGACTTCTTACTGAACTCCTGTTATAGTGGCATAAACCAAAACTGCCAATTCTTGAGATATCACCACCCCCGCCCTGCCCCCACCACCTGCCCCTCCCCACCACTCCTCCCACCCATCCCCCACACCTATAGATATCCAACGAACTTGTACCCAAAGGATGCCATTGTGGTGCTGTTCATTGTTACTGTTCACGCAGAACAGATTATAGTGTAGGTCAGCACTTCAGTCTTAGCCTCTCGGATGACCAGAGGTGACTCGTACACTGTTACTCCAGGATCTATTGACTCTCTTGATGTAGTGTCATGTGCCTCCTATGCTCTTTGTCCTCTCTCCATGCTGCTGTGACATATGGCTAATGGTTAGATACGGTGCAGTTCACACCTACGTAACAGCTAGGAGCAAGAGTAGGCAATTCAATCCCTGTTCCACCATTCAATACGATCATGGCTGATCTCATGTTGGCCTCATCTCCTTCCCGCTCACTCCCCATAATCCTTCACTCGCTACTAATTAAAAATCTATCTCCTTCTTAAACTTGTTCAGTGTTCCGCCGTCCACTGCACTCCTGAGAGTAGAGAATGCCACAGTTTCACGACTTTTTGAGTGAAGTAATTTCTCTTAATTTTTGTTTTAAATTTGCCACCCCTTAGCCTAAAACTATGGCCTCTCATTCTAGAATGTCCAACTAGGGAAAACATCTGGTCTACGTCTACCCTGTCAATCCCCTTTAACATCATTTATACCTCAATTAATTCTCCTCTCATTCTTCAGCACTCCAGCAAGTATTGACCTAAACTGCTCAATCTCTCTTCACCTGAACCTGCCACTGCAATCTTAGCCTTTGTTGAAATCATGGACTGAAGTTATAACTTGGAGTTAAATACTCCTTATTGCTCATCCTATTTTATTATTTTATTCAGACCACCTGGCGTCGACCTAGACACCGGAAAAGACAACGGCAAAACAAACAGCCCTGTTGATCCTACAAAGTCCTCCTTACTAACATCTGGGGACAGTGCCAAAATTGAGAGAGGTGTCTCACAGACTAGTCAAGCAACAGCCTGACATTCTCACAGAATCATACCTTACAGATAACACCCCAGATACCACTATTACCATCCCTGGATATGTCCTGTCCCACCGGCAGGACAGACCTAGCAGAGGTGGAGGCACGGTGGTATGCAGTCAGGAATGAGTTGCCCTGGGAGTCCTCAACATCAACTCCGGACCCCATGAAGTCTCATGGTTTCAGGTTAAATATGGGCAAGGAAACATCTTACTGGTTACCACGTACCGTCCTCCTCCGGCTGATGAATCAGTACTCCTCCATGTACTCCAACAACACTTAGAGGAAGCACTGAGGGTGGCAAGGGCACAAAATGTGGGGAATTTCAATGTCCAGCACCAAGAGTGGCTTGGCAGCAGCACTACTGATCGAGCTGGTCGGGTCCTGAAGCATATAACTGCTGGACTGGGTCTGCAGCAGGTGGTGAAGGAACCAACAAGAGGAAATAATACTTGACCTAATCCTTACCAATCTGCCGGCTGCAGGTGCATCTGTCCATGACAGTATCGGTAAGAGTGGCCACTGCACCATCCTTGTGGAGATGAAGTCCTGCCTTCACATTGAGAATAACCTCCATCGTGTTGTACAAAGAACAAAGAAAATTACAGCACAGGAAGAGGCCCTTTTAGCCCTCCAAGCCTGCACTAAACCATGCTGTTGTGTGGCACTATCACCATGCTAAATGGGATAGGATTCGAACAGATCTAGCAACTCAAGACTGGGCATCCATGAGGTGCAGTGGGCCATCAACAGCAGTGGAACTGTACTCCAGCACAATCTGCAACCTCATGGCCCGGCATATCCCCCACCCAACTATTACCATCAAGCCAGAGGATCAGCCCTGGTTCAATGAAGAATGCAGGGAGGGGAGCAGCACCAGCCATACCTAAAAATACCTAAAAACATTAGTGTACTCTGCCAGTTTTTCATCATTGTTCACACACATGATTCTCCCTCTGAAATGAGTAAACAGAGGGAAGCATTGATCTTTGTGAGGAATACAGAACAATGAGAAAAGAAGAGGGGATTGGAACCAACTGCATATCTCCGAAAGAGCCAGCCTCTTTCTGTATTGTCCAATTCTATCTTCTAAATGGATAGGGAATAATTTACAAAATGAGTGGAAAACGTATTTTTGTACTTATGCCTGGTAAAGACCATGGTGATGCATAATTAATTTTGAGTGGGAATGCAAATATGTAAATCAGCGAGGTTGGCTGTTTATCCTCATGACTTTGTTTGCTATTTAGCTATAATGCAGTTAATTATGCCTGTTTTTTAAAAGTCATCAAATTGGATGAAAGCAGTCTTATTATCATTCGTATGACTGTTCCTAGGCAATGGCCACAATGAGCACGTATTCTGAAAGGATAATACATTCTAGGTAGCACCAGCTTTTGACAGTGAACTGTTGCGATTGTAAAGTGATCAAAGCCGTGTGTAGGAGTTTTTTTTCTTCATACTTATAAGGCTTGCACATGGAGAGCATAGGAAATCAGGTGAAGTTACGAGTAATTCTGTTTGCAGGGCTCTCAGCCAGCAGTGGCCTGTCTGAAGTGTTGAACAATAAAAGCCTGCGGCCACAATAATGCCAGACAATGCCAATAATTGCTAATAAATTTTCAAAGTGAATCTTAATGCTGGGCACATTCGGACATTTTGTCTCTCGCTTTGTTCATTTTTGCCTACCTCATCCCTTCTATTGTGCTCCCTTACAGACTAATGAATTTCATTTTTCCCTTGAAGAACAAGGGCAGTGAAGTGAGCAGTGATGTTATTGGCAATACAGTAATACCTGTCGTTACATTGTGATTCACGGACAGACTTTAATGAGAGATTCAAATGGAGCTTGTGTGAAATGTAATCCTTCTCTGATCATTCACGTCTGATCTCACAGTCCCCATCTCTCTTGCCTTCCTTTTCTGAATATCACAGAATCACTGCTTCTTTGAGGTTCAATGGAACCCCCCCTCGACACCTCTTAACTTGCGGAACATTAAATTAAATGTTTCGAGATGAGGGATTCTCCCTTCCTTGTTTTCAAAACATTTACAGTTGGGAGGCAGTTCTGACCACATGCACGTGTCTCCAGAACGACCGTCTCCTGGGGGACTGCTGTTACAGTTCTGGTTTAAAGTCCAACAGGTTTATTTGGCAGCACAAGCTTTCGGATTCTCGCTCCTTCTTCAGGTGACTCACCTGAAGAAGGAGCGAGACTCCGAAAGCTCATGCTGCCAAATAAACCTGTTGGACTTTAACCTGGTGTTGTGAGACTTCTTACTGTGCTTACCCCAGTCCAATGCCGGCATCTCCACATCATGGTTACAATTCTAGCCAGGCAATATAAATTTTGTTTTGGGGGAGCTGGAGCCTGAACTTGAATTCATAAGTCTTAGATTGGTAGCTGAATACAAATGCACCCCAAGTGTTTCTTTTTATTGGTATTGATTCGGTGATAACTTCATTACTCTTCTCATACCAGGCAATGGGAAGATGCAGAAATTATGGTGCTCCTTCAACTGATGTACGTAGACCTGGATTTTATGAGCAAATTCAACATTGAAATGGAGGTCCTGCAACAGTTCCTGTTTGAGGTGTATCGACATTACAACAACATTCCCTTTCATAACTTCAAGCATTGCTTCTGTGTCACTCAGATGGTAAGATAATTTAATTGCAGATGCAAAGGACACAGATTTGATCAAACTTGCCGGTTGGAAACTGACAAGATTGAGTGTCTCCACGTTGACAATCACCTGAGGCTGGAATCGAACCCGGGTTCCTGGCGCTTTGAGGCAGCAATGCTAACCATTGTGCCACCATGCCGCCCTGTATTTTTACACCCACGTCTCATTGAAGACAACAAATACTATTGGACGAGTTGTAAAATCAGTGTCCTATCTGATCCTGGGGGTTTCATATCAGATAAATCAAGTTAAAATTGCTTCCCAAGTCTCAAAGATAAATTGAGATTAGTTTGACAGGAAGAAGCTGTCTCCTTTGCACCCCCCCCCCCCAGGCCCCCCCCCCCCCCCCCCCCCCCCCCCCCGCCTCTGCCAGTTCTTCTGACGAAAGGTCATCTAGACTCAAAACGTTGGCTCTATTCTCTCTCCACAGATGCTGTCAGACCTGCTGAGATTTTTCAGCATTTTTCTGTTTTGTGCCCCCTACTGGATATTTGATTCAATTTATTATTGTCACATGTATTGGGATACAGTGAAAAGTATTGTTTCTTGCGTCTATACCGTTCATAGAGTACACATGGGGAGAAGTAAAGGAAAGTGTGCGGAATGTAGTATAACGGTCATAGCTAGGGTGTAGAGAGAGATCAGCTTAATATATGGTAGGTCCATTCAAACGCCTGATGGCAGCAGGGAAGAAGCTGTTCTTGAGTCATATTTGTAAAAACCCAATTGGCTCAGGGAAAAAGTTGCCACCCTTACCTGGTCGTTCCAATGTGTGACTCCAGGTCCACAGCAATGTGGTTGACTCTTAGCTATCCTCTGAAATGATGTAGTAAGTTACTCAATTGTAAGAAACTGCCACAGAAGAAAAAAACACAATGGGAGGGTTTTCCTGGCTGCGCCCATTGGTGGGGTTTTCCAGTCCTGCCAAAGTTGACCCCTACCACGGATCCCTCGGCGGTGGGACGAGCGAGCCATGAAAATTGGCATTGACTCTGTTGGAACCGGAATATCCCACAATGGGGATGGGGGGGGGGGGGGGCAGAAAATTCCCTCCGATGGGTGTGCATACACCACATGGAAAGCAACAACTCAGCACAATAAATGCTGGATAGCTGGTGATGCTAATACCCCAAGAAGGAATTAAAAATTACTTTAAATGACTCTAAATTCAGTTTGAGCCAGTCAATTACAGCAGGGTAGGGCACACTTCTGAGGCTTCAATTGACTGTTGGGCACAGAACTTGTATAACAAGGGCAGATCGAAGTAGTCAGTTGAAGCCAATTAAAAAATACATGCAAGAGCATTAAATCAGTCAGTTAATGGAAGGCTCATTGCCAAGCAATGCTAATCCTGTTTATGATGCTGGACAATGCCTTGTTCTAGTCACAGATCGATTATGGTCACAAAGACAACTCAATTGTGCTGATTTATGGAACGTTTTAGGTTCAGGCTAATGCAACTAAGATTGTGTGGAGACTTGAACGGAACTTCACCCTTTGCAAAAACCACACTGTATCTAGTTTATTCTGGACTCAATTTGCAGATTGTACCCATTGCACATCATAACATTGAAGGCTATAGACCAAGTGCTGGTAAATGGGATTAGGTGGGAGTTCAGTTGTTTCTCGCGTGTCGGTGCAGACTCGATGGGCCGAAGGGCCTCTTCTGCATTCTATGATTCTATTATTCTAACCCCTGTCAGAAGCTCCATGCTGATGTATTTTCACACATTGAGCCACCAGGAGATGCCCCGACAGTTATAATTCTTTAAAAAAACCCCAGTCTGACTTTAAAGTTAAAAGTTCATTTATTAGTCACAAGTAGGTTTACACTAACACTGCAATGAAGTTACTATGAAAATCCCCTAGTCGCCACACTTTGGTGCCTGTTGGGGTACACACCTGAAGGAGAATTTAGCATGGTCCAATGCATCTAACCAGCACATCTTTCAGACTGTGAGGGGAAACCGGAGCACCCGGAGAAAACCCACACAGACATGGGTAGAATGTGCAGACTCTGCACAGACAGTGATCCAAGCTGGGAATCGAACCTGGGTCCCTGGTGCAGTGAGGCAGCAGTGCTGAAAGAGCATCCCAAACAAGCCCTCCACGCCACTCTATCCTTGTAACCCCATGCAATTACCATGACTAATCCACCTAATTTACACATCTTTGGACACTAAGGGGCAATTTAGTCATGGCTAATCCACCTAACCTGCACATCTTTGGAGTGTGGGAGGAAACCGGAGCACCCGGAGGAAACCCACGCAGGCACGGGGAGAACGTGCCACCCAACAGAACATAAAACATATACTGACTGTGCTGCTTCCCATTGGCCAACTGTGAGGTTTTGCCTGATTAATATGCTGGGGTCCCAATGACCAATCCTGTCTTCAAAGTTGCCTTCAGATTAATATCAGGACCATTGACTCCACTAGATTTAAACTGAGAACTTAGACTGGGATTAAAAAAAGCACATGGCACAATCACCAAGTGCATCATTAAAAGATATGAGATAAAACCTGTCACTGCATGATGAACGTAATAGGAAATTACATTTCAAAGATTAATAATACACGTGGATATCACGTACATTCTAATCAGCAGCACTGACTCATTTCAAGAGCATTAAGAAAATAATAGCAGTTCGGGTGAGATTCAGAACTTTTAAAAAATCTAAGCTTTTTATATATTGTGGACCAGGTGGTCACATGCTAGGAAGAAGTGGGTTCAAAAGGGGTCAACTGTTGGGAGTGCCGGAGTTTTCCCCAGACAACACAGCATGTAAGAGTTGCTCAGTGTTATTTTTCATTTATTAGTGTTACAAGTAGGCTTACATTAGCACTGCAATGAAGTTACAGTGAAAATTCCCTAGTCGCCACACTCCGGCACCTGTTCGGATACACTGAGGGAGAATTTAGCATGGCCAATGCACCTAACCGGTCTTTCGGACTGTGGGAGGAAAGCAGAGCACCCGGAGGAAACCCACGCAGACACGAGGAGAACGTGCAGACTCCGCACAGACAGTGACCGAAGCTGCGAATCAAATCTGAGCCCCATCATGTCTCTCTGAAAGAGCATCCCAAACAGGCCCTCCACTCCACCCTATCCTCGTAACGCCATGCGTTCACCATGACTAATCCACCTAACTTACACATCTTTGGACACTAAAGGGCAACTTAGCATGGCCAACCTGCACATTTTTGGACTGTGGGCGGAAACTGGAGCACCCAGAAGAAACCCATGCAGACACGGGGAGAACATGCAGACTCCGCATAGACAGTGACCTGACCGGAATTGAACCCATGTCCCTGGTGTTGTGAGGCAACAGTGCTAACCACTGTGCCACCGTGCTGCCCTCATTGTAATGAATTATTGTAATCAATAAACCTGCATTGTTGTTAGTCCCTGGTCATCAGTTATTGCAACCCAATACTTTCACATAGAGTCATAGAGGTTTACAGCAAGGAAACAGGCCCTTTGGCCCAACTTGTCCATGTCGCCCCTTTTTTAAACCACTAAGCTAGTCCCAATTGCCCGCATATGGCACATATCCCTCTATACCCATCTTACCCATCTAACTGTCTAAATGCTTTTTAAAAGACAAAATTGTACCCGCCTCTACTACTACCTCTGGCAGTTTGTTCCAGACACTCACCACCCTCTGTGTGAAAAAATTGCCCCTCTGGACACTTTTGTATCTCTCCCTTCTCACCTTAAACCTATGCCCTCTAGTTTTAGACTCCCCTACCTTTGGGAAAAGATATTGACTATCTAGCTGATCTATGCCCCTCATTATTTTATAGACCTCTATCAGATCACCCCTTAGCCTCGTACGCTCCAGAGAAAAAGTCCCAGTCTAGTCCCAGGTCTCCTTATAACTCAAACACCAATACATGGTGTCAAGAGTTGGCAGTGTGGCACCGTGGCTTCACCACATCGACCTGCTTGTGTTTGACATAGGCAACTGGACAAAATTTGAAGAAGAGCGATGTATCTACTGTGGTGCCAGCCTATCAGACATTCAGAGAAAGTACAGGTGAACACTGTCTTAAACTTAGCAGGCCTCGAGGCGGTCGAGAAATTTGAATCTTTTGTTTTTCAAATGGAGGAAGAGAAGGAGGATCCCGAGATATTGCTGAAAAGGTTTGAACACACATGCATGCCAGTAAAGAACATTATCTTGGATTCACGCATTCAATACCACCAACCAAAAATTTAACGAGTTCTGTTCAGCCATACTCTTTCTTTGATACAATCTAAAAATCCCTGCAATGAAATTTGGGTTTGGAACCCTCACCGACGGGCTTGTGAGAGATCGCATTGTGTGTGGAGTCCATAGTGATATCCACAAGCAACATCTTCGCAAGGAATGTCTGAATCAGCCATCAGCATCTATATGCTGAATGAGCAGTCAGACAGAAGCAGCAAAGAGTTAAGGCAGGATACAGAGGAGTTTTCATGGTACAGGGCATGCCCTGCCCCAACTGTGGCATGATGTGGAGATGCCGGCGTTGGACTGGGGTAAACACAGTAAGAAGTTTAACAACACCCGGTTAAAGTCCAACAGGTTTATTTGGTAGCAAAAGCCACACAAGCTTTCGGACCCTTAAGCCCCTTCTTCAGGTGAGTGGGAATTCTGTCCACAAACAGGGCAGACAAAGACACAAACTCAATTTACAGAATAATGGTTGGAATGCGAATACTTACAGCTAATCAAGTCTTTAAGATACAAACAACATGAGTGGAGAGAGCATTAAGACAGGTTAAAGAGATGTGTATTGTCTCCAGACAGAACAGCCAGTGAGACTCTGCAGGTCCAGGCAAGCTGTGGGGATTACAGATAGTGTGACATGAACCCAATATCCCGGTTGAGGCCGTCCTCATGTGTGCGGAACTTGGCTATCAGTTTCTGCTCAGCGACTCTGCGCCGTCGTGTGTCATGAAGGCCGCCTTGGAGAACGCTTACCCGAATATCAGAGGCCGAATGCCCGTGATCGCTGAAGTGCTCCCCAACAGGAAGAGAACAGTCTTGCCTGGTGATTGTCGAGCGGTGTTCATTCATCCGTTGTCGCAGCGTCTGCATGGTTTCCCCAATGTACCATGCCTTGGGACATCCTTTCCTGCAGCGTATCAGGTAGACAACGTTGGCCGAGTTGCAAGGGTACGTACCGTGTACCTGGTGGATGGTGTTCTCGCGTGAGATGATCGCATCTGTGTTGATGATCCGGCACGTCTTGCAGAGGTTGCTGTGGCAGGGTTGTGTGGTGTCGTGGTCACTGTTCTCCTGAAGGCTGGGTAGTTTGCTGTGGACCCAGCCAACACTCATAGAACAGAACTATGTGTTTGGTAAATGCTGTAACACATGTGGCAAATGGAACCTTTGGTGAAACGTTGTCGATACAAGCCATGGCAGCCTGCCTGTGCCACCAGCCACATCACAGCCAGCCACTTCTCCAGGGATCGGAGTATGAAAAGGGGTAAATGAATCGGGGTTCAATCAGAGTGACCAGAGCACTGAGCCTCCAAAAACATTCTACTGTGAGAATGCCAGCATCATTACGGAGAACGATGAGATTTCCATCATGTTAAACATTGCCTGCAGCAACGCAAACTAAAAGTAACGATCGACACAGGAGCAAAAGTGCAGCATCCTGCCCAGGCAGTTGCTGTGGGAAATCGACCCATACACTGCACCAGATCCTAACACTCAGATGAACCTCGTGGCATAAGGCAGACAAACTATCCGCATGGAAGGTGTGGCCCCTCTCCATTGCATTCAGAGCAGCTTCCAGCCTCACATCATCGATCAAAATGTAAAGACACAATGCTGGGTCTTTGGGATAGTGCCACATTGGGGTTAGTCCACCTTGGTCCAGATGTACACACTCTGTAGCACCAGACCCCAGAAATGATAGAATATAAAGATTTATTCAACTGTGATGTCATTGGGAAGCTACCTGTAATGGCGCAAATGAGGCTCAATGACTTGGTACCATCCACAGACCCTCCTGCGAAAGACATTCCCCTGGTGATGAATTTGAAGCAAGAAGTAATTGATGAGCTGGACACTGGGTATCATAGAATTCATAGAATCCCTACACTGCAGAAGGAGGCCATTCAGCCCATTGAGTCTGCACTGACCACAATCCCACCCAGGCCCTATTCCCGTACCCCACTTATTATTTACCCTGCTAATCCCCCTGACACTCAAGTCAATTTAGCATGGGCAATCAACCTAACCCGAACATCTTTGGAGTGTGTGAGGAAACTGGAGCACCTGGAAGAAACCCACGCAGACACGGGGAGAATGTACCAACTCCACACAGACAGCGACCCGAGGCCTGAATTGAACCCGGGTGCCTGGCACTGTGAGGCAGCAGTGCTAACCACTGTGCTGCCCATAGCCCCTATAGTCTAGGCAATGGACTGGAGTTCAGTAATGGTGGCTGCAGTGAAGAAAGACAGCAGGGTCAGGATCTGCATTGACCCAGTCCACCTAAGCAAGGCACTGCTCAGATTCATCACCATATGAGGATGGTTGAACAGGTTATAGCTGGCATGTTCAATACCAAACTTTTCAACGTCTTGAATGCAAAGTGTTGGTCTGGCAGATCTCATTCAATGAAGAATTCTCAAAACTCAATATATTCACAGGTATTTCCTCTGCAAACCCTATGGGATCTCCACTGGCAGTGAGGTCGTCCAGCAGTGCATGGAGCAACTCTTCACAGGACAACCCTGTGAAATCATTGTCAATGACATCCTGGTCTGGGATCAGACAATGATACATGTCTTTATTCAGTTCTCGATAGAATCAGGACCATACAGTTGAAGCTCAACCCTAATAATGCACATTCAGGGTCAACCAGGTTCCTTATGTGAGACTCTTGCCCACAGCCAGACAAGACAACAGTTATATGACAGATGTCTATTCTTGAGGATTTCTTCAAATTTGATACTGTGTTTAACATTTTTAGTTAATCACAGATGTGGATCCTCCCCTTGGAAGCTTTTTTCTCAATGGAGTGTGTCTATTCTGTGTATTCTGAAATACCCTTTTAAAGCTCTGACACAGCGGCCCTGATTTTACCGGCACAGCCGCACGAGGCTCGTAAGATCACGCCCGAAACCAATGGGGAGTGCCATTCTGCGAGCCTCGCCCGCCCCGATTTCAGGGCGACTGTGCCGGTAAAATCAGGGCCAACATCTCTATGGATCGATCCCTTAATCTCATTTGCCAGTTCACTTTAGCTAGCTCTGCTTTCATAGCCTCATAATTGTCCTGATTTAAGCTTAAAATACACACTCTTGGACACACTCTTCTCTCCCTCAAACTGAATAATGTAGAGTTCAATATATTATGATTGCTGCTACCAACGGGTGCCACATAACTCTCGCCACACAACACTCGCTGTAGAATTCCCAGCCTCTGACCTGCTCTTGTAGCCATAGTATTTATAAGGCTGGTCTAGTTCAGTTTCTGGTCAATGGTAACCCAAGGATGTTGATGGTGGGAGATTCAGCAATGGTAATGCTGTTGAATGTCAAGTTGAGATGGTTAGATTCTCTGTTGTTGGAGTTGACTATTGTCTGGCACTTGCATGGCATGAATGTGACTAAACACTTATCAACCTGAGTCCGAGTGTTGTCTCGATCTTGCTGCATATGGACACAAACTGCAGCATTACTTTTAACAGAAAGAGAGTTTAGGAAAGTTGAAACGCATTGTACAGGGATTCTTACACAGTGCATCTTATTTTGTTTTGTACAGATGTATGGGCTCATCTGGTTAACAGACCTTCAAAACAAAATGGAGGATATTGATATCCTAACCATGCTGACCTCAGCAATATGCCATGATCTTGATCATCCAGGCTACAACAATGCATATCAGGTAAAATATCCATTGGACAAGTGTTAACACTGTTTCGCATTCGTTTATACTATTTATATATGCAGCTATTGTGTTTTTAATTATATTCATAGTAGTAATGGGAGAAGGCTGTTAAAGCATGTGTTGTTAAAACTTTTAGCTCCTTTTGTTGCTTCCACATCACAGACTGTTTTCCTTTTTGCAAGCACCCTCCCGCACGTCATCCTCACACTACGCCGAAATATGTGACTGGCTTCTTAGTGAGGAAACACCACCCCATCAAAATATTCAGAAGAACCATGGCATCCCTATAGTGCAGAAAGAGGCCAACCGGTCTATTGAGTCTCCACCGACTCTCGGAAAGAACATCCCACCAGGCCCTCCCCTCCGCCCTATCCCCATAACCCCGTGCATTTAGCATGGCCAACCCACCTAACCTACACATTTTCTTTATTCATTTATGGGCTGGGCCAACATTTATTGCCCGTCCCTAACTGCCTTCCATTTCAGAAGCAACCATATTGCTCTGGGTCTGAAGTCACATGTAAGCCAGAGCAGGTAAGGACGGCAGATTCCCTTCTCTAAAGGACATTAATGAACCAGATGGGTTTTTACAACAATCGACAATGTTTTCACGGTCATCATGAGAATTTTAATTCCAGATTTTTTATTGAATTCAAATTTCATGCATCTGCCGTGGTGGGATTTGTCCCTGGGTCCCCAAAGCATTAACCTGGGTGTCTGGATGACTAGTCCAGTGACAAAACCACTGCCTTCCCTTTGGAGTGTGGGAGGAAACTGGAGCACCCAAAGGAAACCCACACAGACATGGAGACAATGTGCAAACTTCACACAGACAGTCACTCAAAGCTGGAGTTGAACCTGGGTCCCTGGTGCTGTGAGGCAGCAGTGCTAACCACTGTGCCACTATGCCAGAGTGGTAATTGGGGGGGTAAAAGTGAAGCCTTAATCTAATATATCACCTTTGTTGAAAAGCTTTATTTGTAGTCTGTTGTCTTCACTGCCATACCCACGCTGGGTGAGAAACAAGTCTAGTTCCCCATGCTGTGCCAATGTTGATAATGGGACAACAAGATCCAGGCAGGTAAATAAACTCGGTTTCGTCCTCTTCTCAGATTTTTCCACTCACCATCCCCTCACAGGAGGATCAGTTATTCCTGGAAGATCAGAATGAACCTGCTCTCCTCACCTCAATGTTAACAATTATGGTTTTATATGACCTGGTAAGAAGTTTAACAACACCAGGTTAAAGTCCAACAGGTTTATTTGGTAGCAAAAGCCACAAGCTTTCGGAGTCTTAAGCTCCTTCTTCAGGTGAGTGGGAATTCTGTTCACAAACAGGGCATATAAAGACACAAACTCAATTTACAGAATAATGGTTGGAATGTGAATACTTACAGCTAATCAATTCTTAAAGGTACAAACAATGGGAGTGGAGAGAGCATTAAGACAGGTTAAAGAGATGTGTATTGTCTCCAGACAGGACAGCCAGTGAGACTCTGCAAGTCCAGGCAAGCTGTGGGGATTACAGATAGTGTGACATGAACCCAATATCCCGGTTGAGGCCGTCCTCATGTGTGCGGAACTTGGCTATCAGTCTCTGCTCAGCGACTCTGCGCCGTCGTGTGTCATGAAGGCCGCCTTGGAGAATGCTTACCCGAATATCAACATGCCAGCAAAACCTGGTTGCATTGAGACCGGGCTGCCATCTTCAGAGAGCACCCGATGATAACAGTAATAAACAGCTCCCCCCCTCGCACCCCCCCCCCCCCCCCCCCCCCCAGTCCACCATGAAGGTTTCAGGGGCTCCCTGGAGTTCTCCTCCTAACCAGAGTCAGTACCCACCTAACAGCCATCACTGGCATCTCCTGCTCCCCCTTCCACTCCTGGCCCACAACCAAATCTAAATGACTGCCTTAATGCTGAATATATCAAGGTTACTGGTGTAACCATTTGAGTCCAATGATTGGGTCTACTATCTCTTATGTTCATTAGATATCCGAATCTGACAGTCCTAGGAGGAAGGTGCATCTATCTTGTTGGCAGTATTGTGTGAATAGATTTCTGAGTTGTAGATAATTTGAGTTGTGCAGATTTGAGATGGTATGCTGCCCGTAATGCACTCCATTGACGAGTATAATGCATCCCAAAAGTGGTTTTGATTACCACCAATGCTAAACTTATGACCTGTAATTGGGTGTCAAGACCTGAACTGTCCTTGAAGCAAAGTGGAGTAAATCTACCCCTTTCGGCCAACTATACAAGCAAGCAAATCTACTGCGCACCAACATTATAGCAATGGTGTGAATGCAAGCTAATTTTTAATGGAAATATTTCCTAATCATTGATTTTAATAAAAATGACCTTTAAATTTGGATGACCCAAATTTTAGATCATTGGCTTCTAAATCTCCAATCTAAATTTAGCCAAATGCTCATCTCAATAGTCCTTTGCTGCAGCAGAACTGTAAAGTGCAGTTGATATCAAGTAACTGAGAAATTGAGACACAGCACTTATGAACACATTTAAGTTTAACGTACGGAACCTGCTTGTTATAGAACTGGAACTGTAAGAGTTTTAAGTTTGTCAAGGGAAGCGATGGCCTAGTAGTATTATCGCTAGACTATTAATCCAGAAATTTACCTCTTATTCTGGGGACCTGGATTCGAATCCTGTCACGGCAGATGGTGAAATTTGAATTCAATAAAAAAAAAATCTGGAATTAAGAATCTACTGATGACCATGAAACCATCGTCGATTGTTGTTAAAAACCCATCTGGTTCACCAATGTCATTTAGGGAAGAAAACCTGCTGTCCTTACCTGGTCTGGCCGACATGTAACTCCAGAGCCACAGCAATGTGGTTGACTCTCAATCGCCCTCCAAGGGCAACTAGAGATGGGCAATAAATGCAGGCCAGCCAGTGATGCCCATGTCCCATGAATGAATAAAAAAGTAATTAGTTAATTATTGCACCAAGACTTCAAAGAACTTTTGGTGTTAAGATGTCATTAAATACAGACATATCATTTATAAGATGGTGTTCCTTAATTAATACACATGCGACATGCGTAGTGCCTGATCCTTATCAAAACTGTGGTGTCTTGGAGTATCACGGTTACTTTTGGAATCTTTAAGCTGGAGATCTGAAGTTGGCAACGTGAGGTTGCGATTGAGATTAATGTGTCCTACTGATCAAACTGCCCTCTCTCTTTAAACCAGATGTTATTGCTCTGGTAAGTTTTGTGTAAAATCAAACACATGCTTGTTTACTTTCCTTCAGATCAACGCTCGCACAGAGCTGGCACTGAGGTACAACGATATCTCGCCACTGGAGAACCATCATTGTTCCGTGGCCTTTAAGATCTTGGAAAAGGTAATTTTTCCAATAAACGCTCAGAAAGTCGTTGGTTAGAAGCAGCTAATTTATATTTATTCAGCACATTAAGTCACTTATTTGAGGACATTATTTTCCTCTTGCAAATAGATTCCTCTAAAAATGTAAAGGATAATTTAAAATGGGTAATTATGGCCGCAGGTTGGCTGTCGGTGACTCCCAGCAGATGCCAAAGCTCTTCAGAAAGCCTGTTGACCCAAAGCCGGGAGGAGTAGTGGTAAAAGTAAAATACTACAGATGCTGAAAATCTGAAATAAAAACAGAAAATGCTGGAAAAACTCGACAGGGCTGGCAGCATCAACGTTAAATTAACAGAATTAGCGTTTCGAGTCCATATGGCCCTTCCACAGAAAGAGAGTCATGCGGACTCGAAACATTAGCCCTATTTCTATCTCCAGGAGATAGGGTGGTGGTACTTGGTTAATGACAATGAGGGATTTGAATGCTTTAATGTCATAATGGCAGGTGCAGCCAGTATAATTTCAGAATCACTGCTTTTGTCAGCATGGTTTCTTTCACCAAGGTTTTTTCCACTTCAGCTGTGAAATGCAGTACCTGGTAAGTATCTAACAAAACCCCATCATTACATTTGTCTCCACTTGCCACTCAACACAGAACCCTGTGGCTTGTACCTATATGCCGTGTGGCTCCCTGATCTCCAGCGAAAGTTGGTGTCATCATTTTAATTCCACATAGCTGCGCGTTATCTTAAAGTAGCTTGTGTACAACTGTGTACAGTTCTGGTCACCCTATTATAGAAAATATATTATTAAACTAGAAAGAGTGCAGAAAAGATTCACTAGGATGCTACCGGGACTTGATGGTTTGAGTTATAAGGAGAAGCTGGATAGACTTGGACTTTTTTCTCTGGAGCGTAGAAGGCTGAGAGGTGATCTGATAGAGGTCTATAAAATAATGAGGGGCACAGATCAGCTAGATAGTCAATATCTTTTCCCAAAGGTAGGGGAGTCTAAAACTAGAGGGCATAGGTTTAAGGTGAGAGGGAAGAGATACAAAAGGGTCCAGAGGGCAATTTTTTCACACACAGGGTGGTGAGTGTCTGGAACAAGCTGCCAGAGGTAGTAGTAGAGGCGGGTACAATTTTGTCTTTTAAAAAGCATTTAGACAGTTAGATGGGTAAGATGGGTATAGAGGGATATGGGCTAAATGGGGGCAATTGGGACTTGCTTCGGAGTTTTAAAAGAAGGGCGGCATGGACAAGTTGGGCCGAACGTGCCTGTTTCCATGCTGTAATCCTCTATGACTCTCTGACTCTAGCACTCAGCCATTTGGAAGGGAATAAGGAAACACTTGTTCCACGCAAAGCTGGAATTCAGTGGTACGAAAGAGTGTGAATTCTGGACCAATTGCTATTCTCAAGGCAGATAAATAGATGTTTATTAGGTAAGGGACAACAGAGATAAGATTGGATCAGCTATTATCTAACTGAATCGCAGAACATGCTTGAGGCTTTGAATGACTTTCACCTGTTCCAATGTTTGCTTTTGTACACCTGGGCTCTGTAAATGCTGGAGTGCAACTTTCTGGTGACAATATTTGACTATTTTTCAAATGTTAAAAAACAAATTTACTGCCATGAGCTAGTAACAATCGTTCTTCCAAAAAGATTTTCCTGATAATACGTGGTATTAAATATTTTATAAATATTAATTTTTTAAAAATAGCACCATGACCCTGTGTCTTTCTCTCTAATTTCTCCAACAGACATGGATCATCCCTTACACCCATTCAAAATGGTCTTTGAGAGTATTAATTTAAATATCTTTGCTTGCATGAAATTATGGCTTGAAATGTACAAGGGATGCAGCTGACTGGAAAAATATGGACAACAAAAGGGAACACAAAGCTTGGCAAAGGCCAACTTATCCAATTTTTGGATTCCTCAGCAGGTCACCACAAACTTTACCTGATTAGGTATTTATTTGTAAATATATTTCCTGGAATTTTCCAATTTTTCTGGAAATATATTTATGTAAAATATTTGCTGTGATGCGTATCTGATTAGATACACCAGTGAATCGCAACTGAATGGATCAAATTTGGTTTTAATACACAACATTCTGGAGCTATTCAGAATTTGTACTTGTCTTTTGGGAATTGTATTGTTTACTTCTGTTTATTTCAAGGGTTGTATTCTATGATTTCATATATTTTAATTCATGTTTGGGGATCATATTCCATGCTCCGTCTATTTTTACTTGTAGTTTGAGAATCTCAGCCTGCGATTCCATCCATATTTCATGAAGGCTACAAATCAGTGGCTTTGCCTCTATTTGTTTCGCAATGTTATCACTGCGATGTTTCTTGGTTATAATTGATAATTGGCCCTCAGTGAAATGTTCTTTTATTCCCGGCATCCGCAGTCTGAAAACAACATATTCCGAAATTTGACAACGGAGCAGTTTAAGCGGATTCGGGAAGGAATGATAAAGTGAGTACCATGATTTGCCCTGGGAGATTACTTTCCAATACTTCACGTGAATTATTCATAACGTAAGCATTGGGTGGCTCCATGGCTCTTTGCTGATACGAAGGATTACCATCCAGCAGAGCAACTTGGCGAATGTGAAGAATATTATTTTACAATCAAAGCACAAGAAGCCTGACCATCACCAAGTGCACAGGGCGGCATGGTAGCACAGTGGTTAGCACTGCTGCTTCACAGCTCCAGAGATCTGGGTTCGATTCCCGGCTTGTCTATGTGGAGTTTGCACATTCTCCTCGTGTCTGCGTGGGTTTCCTCCGGGTGCTCTGGTTTCCTCCCACAGTCCAAAGATGAGCGGGTTAGGTTGATTGGCCAGGCTAAAATTGCCCCTTAGTGTCCTGAGGTGCGTAGGTTAGAGGGATTAGTGGGTGGATATGGGGGTAGGGCCTGGGTGGGATTGTGGTCGTTGCAGACTTGATGGGCCGAATGGCCTTTTTCTGTACTGTAGGATTTCTATGATTTATATCCTTTTGCAAGGCGACTGAGTTCTGCATAGGAAATGGCTGATTGACATTTCACTTTCAGTTTGAATGCCATTGAACACAACTAAAATGCACCTTTTTAGTAAAAGCTCCCTTGACGGAATCAACTGCATTCCAGTGCATGTTGGCAGTGTGCTATTTAACAATGCAAACTCAAAGTTATGGATTGCAGAATCATTTGTTACACCAATTAGTTATTTTATGTTCAGGACAAAATGGTAAAGCTCTGTGAACTTTAAAACAAGCCCTAATATGGACTTAAAGTAAAGTTAAAGTTTATTTATTAGTCACAAGTAAGGCTGACATTAACACTGCAATGAAGTTACTGTGAAATCCCCCTAGTCGCCACAGTCCAGCGCCTGTTTGGGTCAATTCATCTAACCAGCACGTCTTTCAGAATGTGGGAGGAAACCGGAGCACCCAGAGGAAACCCATGCAGACATGGGGAGAACGTGCAGAGTCTGTACAGACAGTGGCCCAAAGCAGGAATGTGAACCTGGGTCCCTGACGTTGTGAAGCTGCAGTGCTAACCACTGTGCCACCGTGCTGCCCCACTCTTGCTCTGTTTGGGGTGTATTGAGAGAGGAAAATATTTGTGTCAAAGCATTACTGAAATGAGAATCAATTAAGTCTATTGTGCTAAATCCCTGTAAAATTGTCTGTGTTTATGCAGTGGGTATTTGTAACAATATTAATGTGCAAGACCGTGTAAAAGATGCACATTGGGTGATGGTGAAATACAGGAAAATAATTAACTGCAGGCATTATAATGATTTATGATGTGGATTCATAGGGATAAATTGTGGTCTTTTTCTCCAGGGTGTTTAACATCACTTGGGCTTAATATTGAAAGGAACATCTGGTAGGGATTGAACATCCCTAACAGATCAAACTGTTCCTCTCCTTTATTTCAAACACCATCCCCCTGCAACCTAGTTTGTATAGCGGCATTTAAATATCCACATCACCAGAAAATACTGAAGGAAAATATTGGCAGGAAAAGAAAATCCCAAAAGGAGGCTTGCTTGGACAGTGAAGGGCTAGGATTCCCATTGCACCCCATTCCACAGGGAAAGAAACATTCCTTGGTCTTTGTGATATAATGCAGCCTCTCTGAGCTGGTAGTGCACTTTCATTTTAGCTCTGAAATTACTTGTTGGGAAATTCGGAAAGCTGCAAATTAGGGGAGGTGCTGGCACAGTGGTATTGTCGCTGGACTAGTAATCCAGAGACCCAGGGTAATGTTCTGGGGTCCTCGGTTCAAATCCCACCATGGCAGGTGGTGAAATTTGAATTCAATAAAAATCTGGAATTAAAAGTCTAACGTATGACTGTCATAAAAATCCACCTGGTTCACTAATGTCCTTCAGGGAAGGAAATCTGCTGTCTTTACTTGGTCTGTCCTATATGTAACTCCAGATCCACAGCAATGTGGTTGGACTCTTAAACAGCCTCTGAAATGGCTTAGCAAGCCACTCAGTTCCAGGGGCATTTAGGGATGGGCAATAAATGCTGGCCCAGCATCTCATGAATGAATAGTTTTGAAAAAGGTGTGTGCTGTCCTGTGCCTGATTTCTTCCTCCCCAAATTCCCTGCCGTGCCCTGCAATGCTCCACACTGTATATAGATTCTCAGTACATTTATCTCCATCTCATCATTCTATTACATTTTCGAATTGCTCCATTGTATCAGATGAATATAGATGATATTATTTCCAGGTCCTTTCTAAGTCTATCGTTTAGTTGCATGTTTCTGTTCTACATTTTTCATCCTGTTCTTTAACTTTGTTCATTGTGATTTGATTTGTGGTGTGTCAGCTCTAATGCGTAACTAAGTCAGATATTTTGCCTCATTCCCCCGCTGTTGTTTATTGTGCTCTCAACAAATTTGGACGACAGCAGATAAAATGCTTGCAATTTGGAAATAAATAATTATTGCTCAAAAGGGAGGAAATCTGTTCTATAAACCAATGGGGCTTTCGTGAAAAAGTAGTCCAAACAAATGGTTAGTAACTGCACCGTGCTGGGCAGCATGGTGGCACAGTAGTTAGCACTGCTGCCTCACAGCACCAAGGACCTGGGTTCAATTCCCGGCTTGGGTCACTTTCTGTGTGGAGTTTGCGCATTCTCCCCGTGTCTGCATGGGTTTCCTTCGGGTGCTCCGATTTCCTCCCAGAGTCCAAGGATGTGCGGGTTAGGTGGATTTGCCATGCTAAATTGCCCCTTCGTGTCAGGGGGACTAGCTAGGGTAAATGTATGGGGTTACGGGAATAGGGCCTGGGTGGGATTGTGGTCAATGTAGACTCGATGGGCCGAATGGCTTCCTTCTGCGCTGTAGGGATTCTATGATTCTCTGAGCTCCTGTCAGTCTCTACTGACGTATTGACACGAGAAACACACTTTGAACACAATGAGTAATGTGCTGGGGTTGTGGGGTGACAGTGGAGGAACATTGTCTGCTCCCATCACATCATCAGAAAATAACATGCAACTCATTGTGCAGTTTCTTGCTGCATTAATAAAACTGGCACCAGGGTGCATTGCTGAGAGGGAGAAGCAACTGCAGGTCCTGAACTGATGTCAATTTTCTCTATCTTTAGGTGCGTTCTTGCCACAGACATGGCTCGTCACAATGAGATTCTGAATCAATTCCGGTCCATTGTGCCCGTGTTTGACTTCAACAATAAAAACCACAAGGACGTTGTGAGTACAGGTTTTTCAGCCGCACTGTCAGAATGGCTGCTTGTTCCTGTGCATGACCAAAATGAAGGAGACATTTGGGGCTGATGGCATTATTATCTTTATTATCAGGGCTGGAAGTCTGCTGCCCTTGTACGATGTAATGGAGACAACTGGAAACCGGAACATTAGTCGACTGTATGGCATGTGTGTAAAAATCATGAAAGTTTCCCAGCTCATTTGAAAAGAGTAAGAAGTCTCACAACACCAGGCTGAAGTCCAACAGGTTTATTTGGAATCACCAGCTTTCGGAGCGCTGCTCCTTCATCAGGTGAGTCTCACGAGCTTTCGGAGAGTTGCTCCTTTCTCAGGTGAGACTCATCTGATGAAGGAGCAGCGCTCTGAAAGCTCGTGATTCCAAATAAACCTGTTGGACTTTAACCTAGTGTTGTGAGACTTCTTACTGTGCCCATCCCAGTCCAAAGCTGCCATCTCCACATCATTTGGAAAGAGACGTTCTTGTGATCTAAATGAATAGAAAAGCGATAGTTAGCCAAGACAATGGAACAAAATTATGTTTAATTGACAAATATTTAGCGATAAAACTTTCTCAATTGTATTCAGGCCTTCATGGACACATGAGAACCTATACATTTCAGTACAGGAGGAGACCATTTCCCCTTTTTTATTGAATTGAAGTTCCCTCAGGAAGCTAATTTCACACAATACAATTTTCCAACTTTCAAAACCACCTGTATGCAAACTTCATTGACCCTGGAGATATTTAAGCTTAACGGTCATTCCATGTTACAGCTGGAACATGCACATTCCAGCCGCACTGTGCACATCTGGAATAGACACTGAAGGGAAGGCCTCAATAAAACATGTCACCAATGCCTCTTGTCCGCTGCCCTCTGTATCACCTTTGACCCCCCCATGTCTTGTGCCTTCATGCCCAAATATCTAGTATCACTCTAGTCACCTTGAAAAATTGACTCCTCACTGATTGCTGTGCCCCAAAATGCAGTGCTGGATATTTCATTGCAAGTGTATTATTCATACGAGCTGCCTCAAGTTACCCAGCAAGGTCAGCCACATACTGGACATGAGCAGCACTACCACACTACCATTAGACTGTATTTTCAGTCCCTACTTGAGGTAGAACATTCTCCACTCCGATAATGCCTTGCATGATAAACTTAGTTAAAGTTAAAATTTATTTATTAGTCACAAGTAAGGCTTACATTAACACTGTAATGATATTACTGTGAAATTCCCCTAGTCACCACACAACGGCGCCTGTTCGAGTCAATGCAGCTAACCAGCCCTGTTGGAGGAAACCGGAGCAGCCAAAGGAAATCTACATAGACATGGGAAGAATGTGCAGACTCCCCATAGACAGTGACCCATCCAGGGCTGAATTTTCCTGCCCAGTGAAAATGGGGATGAGGTGCAGGTTGGGCCGGGGTGCAGGGAAAAATGCTGGGTGGAGACACATAGAGAGGCTCCAAAGAGATTTGGACCGGTTAAGTTAACAGGTGTAATGTGTGGGGAGGTGTGAGGTTATTCACTTTGGCTGTGAGAATGGAAAATCAGAATATTTTATTGCAGAACTTCGAAATGTAGATGGTCAAAAGATTTGGGTGTACTTGTACAAGGGACAGAGAAAGTTGGTGTGCAGGCACAGTGAGCAATTAGGAAGGAAGATGGGCTGTTGGCCTTCATTCCCAGAGGAGTGGAGCACAGGAACAAAGAAGCTGGGCTACAATTGTACAGAGCTTTGATGTGGCCGCACATTGAATATTGTGTGCAGTTTTGGTTTTCATATTTAAGGAAGGATGGATGGCAGTAGGTTCACTAAATTGGTCCTTGGAATTAGAAGCTAGTCATATATATGAGAGGGTGAGTAAATTGGCTCTATATTGTCTGGAGTTTAGAAGAATGGGAGGTGATCTCATTGAAGATTTAGAAAGGGAATTGACAGGGTCAACACTGAGCAGTTAACACTAGATGAAGAATCTAGAACATGGGCACATTCTCAGGATAAGAGGGAGATCCCTGAGATGAGGAGAAATTCCTTCACTTAAAGGGTTGTGAACTTTTGGAATGAGCTGTCTCAGACATTTGTGGATGCTCCATCATTAAATGTACTTGAGGCTGAAATAGGCAGATTTGTGGTCTGGGGATATGTGGAAGAGAGTGAAAGTAAGTGGAATTGAGTAAAAGATCAGCAATGATTGTATTGAATGGTGGAGCAGGCTTGAGGAGCCATTGAGTTTACCCCTATTTCTTAAGTACTTATGTTCCTATTTCCTCACCTTGCTTATCCTCTACCCACGTGTGATAGATTTGAAGGAGAGGAGGATAAGTAAAGAATGAATGAGCATGACCCCTTGAGATGGAAGAATTGAGAAGGATGAGGAAGTTGTTGGCTGTTGACAGTGATAACAGATGGTTATTGGTTTGGTATGTAACCTGCAATGTTCACCTCACCACCTCCCAGAGCTAGAGTGGAATTGTAGCTTGTTTCTCATAGGGTGGTGTGGGCTCACTGATTCATTAGTGTCACAAGTAGACTTACATTAACACTGCAATTAAGTAACTGTGAAAATCCCCTAGTCGCCACACTCCGGCGCCTGTTCGGGTACACTGAGGGAGAATTTAGCATGGTTAATCCACCTAACCAGCATGTCTTTCAGACTGTTGAAGGAAACCGGAACACCCGGAGTAAACCCATGCAGACACAGGGAGAGCGTGCAGACTCCGCATAGACAGTGAACCAAACCGGGAATTGAACCTGGGTCCCTGGCGCTGTGAAGCAGCAGTGCTACCCACTGTGTCACTGTGCCGCCCATATTGTGATATGTGCCCCCTCTGTTTCCCTTCCTCTCAAGGCTGAGCAAATGAGGTTCAAGTTAGTGTTTGAGGACGTTTCCCAGTAATTGTGAGGTAGATAATATAATAAACCTGTTGGTAGCATGCTGTTGAAGTGGAGGAAGGAATTCCAATTATTTATATTAAGGGGTTTTACAATATATTTTGTTAAATAGGGAGTTAGTGAAATCCTGAAACATAGTGCGATTGAAAGCTTAACTTGTGCATCTGTTGACTTCAGAGGGTGAATAATGTGTAGGTATCAAAGGAGAAAAATGGACAGAGATTACCCTAACACTTTAACTGCTCTGAGCTGCCACTGCTGAAGCTATTCGGGTGACAGAGCTCGCACACAGTGCTCCTGTAACTTCGTTCTCCATGGCTGTTTCAGATTTCCTTCCGTGGACACTCAGTAGCCATTCTCTCTCTCTCTCTACTCAATCCAACAGTCTCTGAAGGTGTGCCTCATTGAAATGTTGTCCTTTTCTCCATATCCTTCAAATTCCCTGCACCCTTTTCCGCAATGTCCACATTTTAAAATCTCGCATGAACCCTCTATTACAGCAATGTAGCGCCGTACCAACTGATGTTTGCAAAATCTTCACTGCTTAACTGCAGCACCCCCAACCTGCTGTTGACATCTTCAGCCATTCCCATGCATTCCCTTGCAAACCTGGGAATTTTCAAGTACCCTTTCCCACTTTCCTTCGGTGGAGTACTGTTGGGTTACATGTAAGTTCCATTCACCCAATACCAGTGGGTATGCAAATGACCTGACCTTCACCTTACATGGTGGGGGTGGCACTTCATCTTGTTGGAAGACCTATTCTAGCCATGCACCAATGAACAAATGGCCCATGGAGTCAATGAATTCAATTGGCATACATTTAAAATGCTATACTTAAGAACTCCTCACATATCTACTGCTTTGTGGAGCGTAGAGCTTCTACATTCTGATCCAGCTTGAGCCTCAAGATAGTCATCTCATGCTTCATGGCCTAAGATAGTTCAAAATCATTTTTTCTTCAACATTTATAGAATAATTGAATCATAGAATCCTTACAGTGCAGAAAGAGGCCATTCGGCTCATTGAGTCTGCACCGACCACAATCCCACCCAGGCTCTACCCCCATAACCCCTTGTATTAACCCTCTAGTCCCCCCGACATTTAGCATGGCCAATCATAGAATCATAGAATCCCTACAGAGCAGAAGGAGGCCAATCAGCCCATCACATCTGTACTGACCACAATCCCACACAAGCCCTTTTCCCGTACCCCACACATTTAACCTGCTAATCCCCCTGACACTAAGGGGCAATTTAGCATGGCCAATCAATCTAACTTGCACGTCTTTGGAGGAAACCGGAGCACCCGGAGGAAACCCACGCAGACACGGGGAGAATGTACAGACAGGCAGTCACCTGAGGCCGGAATTGAACCTGGGTTCGTGGTGCTGTGAGGCACGATAAGGGTAATGTTGGAAAGGCTGCATTTATTGCGCCTGCCGAATTGCCCTGAGTCAGTACAGGCCTTTGATCCACCCTACCCATGCCACTCATTATGCTCAAGACCTGGATCGTGGTCCCTCTCTGTTTGCAATGCTCGAAAGAAAATCTGTGATAGGAGCAACTTTTCATAAGTTAGTGGTAGAAAGATTTGGAGTTATTCTGGTTGCTCCAATATATCAATGTCCATTTGAAGATATGGCACTCAAGCATTCATGAATTATTCTAAATATAACCCGCACAAATGAGCTGCACAACGTCACTGTAATATGTTTCAGTTCCGATTGAGCTTGTGTTCACAATGTACCCTAAAAACTGATTAGCCGTCTTGGCAACACCTACACATTTATCTTTAATTTATCAATTTTAAATCTCTCTGCCATTCCCTAAATAGCTGATTAGTTTTTACAGATTTACTGAATAAAATATTGCTTTGTGGCGGCGTGTCTCCACAATACGGGCGGCACGGGTGGCACAGTGGTTGGCACTGCTGCCTCACAATGCCAGGGACCCGGGTCCAATTCTGGCCCTGGGTGACTGTGTGGCTATTGCACGTTCTCCCCGTGTCTGCGTGGGTTCCCTCCGGGTGCTCCGGTTTCCTCCAACAGTCCAAAGATGTGCGGGTTATGTGGATTGGCCATGCTAAATTGTCTCTTAGTGTCCAAAGGTGCATAAGTTAGGAGGATTAGCAGGATAAATATGTGGGGTTACAGAGATAGGGTGGGATTATCTGTCAGAGAGTTAGTGTAGATTTGATGGGCTGAATGGCCTCCTTCTGCACTGTAGGGATTCTATGATTCTATGATGTGTTGCAAAGACGTCTACTTCGTGTCAGTTTTCTTTTCACAGCTTCTGCAATATGTGTGGCAAATAGGGAGAGACAAAGGAATTAGTGTGGAGTAGGTATTGGGAGAAGCGGGCAATATTGATGCAGTAATTTGTTCAGGTTTCTTCATGTTTCATTTCCATCAGCTACGGTAACACACGGCTGAATTGATGTCACCCATTTTAAAGCTATCTGTCAAAGGCAAAATTATGCCCAAGCAGTGTGTGTAGAAGATGAAAGTCAGAGATTCACTCTTTAGTTTTAGTATATTTATGAGTGTCACAAGTAGGCTTACATTAACACTGCAATGAAGTTACTGTGAAAATCCCCTAGTAGCCACACTCCGGTGCCTGTTCGGGTGCACTGAGGGAGAATTTAGCATGGCCAATGCACCTAACAAGCACGTCTTTCGGGCTGTGGAAAACCCACCCAGACACGAGGAGAATGGACAGACTCTGCACAGACGGTGGCCCTAACTGGGAATCGAACCCAGGTCCCTGACACTGAGGCAGCAGTGCTAACCACTGTACCATTGTGCCGCCCGTATTAACCTGCTTTTAGTGACACAGCAGAGGATTGTAGATGTAGAGGAATATATGACTGATTTAACACAAGAACAAAAGAAATCGAAGCAGGAGTAGGCCACCAGGCCCTTCAAGCCTGTCCCACCATTCAATACAGTCATGGCTGATCTACACCAGCCTCAGCTCCTTTTCTGGGCCATTTCCCCATAGCCCTCTGTTCCTTGATCTCTCAAATATTTATCCACCTCCACTTTAAACATCTCGAATGATCTAGCTTCCATTACCCTTTAGGGCAAAGAATTTGAGAGATTCACCACCCTCTGTGAGAAAAACGTTCTATGCACGTCGGTTTTAAATGACAGCCCTTTATCTTGTAACGATGTCCTCTTGTTCGAGACTCTCCCAATAGTGAAAACATCTCATCATCTACGCTGTCAAGCCCACTAGGGATCTTATATGTTTGAATAAGGTCATCCCTCACTCTTCTAAACTCCAAGGAATACAGACCCAGACTATTTAGTCTCTCTGGAAAGGATAACCCTCTCATCCCAGGAATCAGCCTGGTAAATCCAGGGATTAAGGGAGCTCTTAGGGTGGCATGGTGGCACAGTGGTTAGCTCTGCTGCCTCACAGCATCAGAGACCCGTGTTCAATTTTGGCTTCGGGTCGCTGTCTATGTGGAGTTTGCACATTATCCCCGTGTCTGCATGGGTTTCCTCCTGGCGCTCCGGTTTCCTCCCACACTCCAAAGAGGTTAAGTTGATTGACCATGCTAAATTGACCCTTAGTGTCAGAGGGATGAGCAGGTTAATATGTGGGGTTATGGGTATAGAGCTTGGGTGGGATTGTTCTTGATGCAGGCATGATGGGCCGAAATGGACTCCTTCTGCACTGTAGCGATTCTACAATTTATTTCACAGTTAATTTACATGATTCTTCCAAGGTGCAAAGACCCCAGATTGGTGAATTGAGATTGGTGTACTGAACCTGACTCATCTCTTTCTTTAATGTCCTTTCTCATCATTTCAGTCCAAACATCGTTCCCTGCTCGGTGCTTTGGGATTGTGGATGTTGTCAACTCCTGTATTGAACTTAGGATTTTTTCTGTTTAATATAAACATTAAATGGCAATTTAATGTAAATGACTCCAAAAGTAATAAGCCAAAACCGTTGCAAAATTAAGAAGATAAAATCTTTATTGATAGTGTGAATATTCCAGATTTTTAAGACACTCAAATGTGAATGACATAATTACATGGGGGTGCACTTTCTCATTTGCCCACCAGTGTATCTGTATATATTTCTCGAAAAATGTATTGTTGTGTATGTGTTTATAGGGAATTCATTTAAGAGCCTCACAGCTATGATCAAATAGATGATTAGCCTCAACCACCTGGTTGCAGTAGACAAAGTCAGTTCAGATTTCTTCATTACTGCTTCTTTACAGCTTACAATGATTATAATAAAAGTTAGCGACATTTCCAATGAAGCTCGACCAATGGATGTAGCGGAGCCATGGCTGGACTGCTTACTGCAGGAATTTTTCAACCAGGTACCCTCAAATATTAAACACAATGGAAACATTTTGCTCAGAGATGTTAATGCTGATATACTTAAATGGAAATGGAGTTATAGGATGGATGCTGAGATTTCTGGCAAACCGTTTTGCCAGCATTGTAGGATGTTCAGGCCACTCTTGCTGAAAGGTTAATGGATATTAGCAATTGCGTAAGGGTGATTTTCCTGCAATTCAGTTTCCAGGAAAGCAGAAGATGTCTCCAAGGATTCTGCTACCCGCAGATAGAATAATTCTTTCCTCCATCTTCTCAAGTACCTTTACATGTGAAAGGTCCATAGAGCAAAGCTTTGGAGGGTCTGAGCCGAAAGAAATAGTCTATTCTGGGTCAAGTCCATCCTAAGAGACTGGTCGTGAAGACATTTCTTCACATCTCAGTCCTAAATGGCCTACCCTGTATTCTGAGACTGTGACACCCCTTGTCTAGAATAACTATTCTCCACCAATTCTGTAAACAATACTCCAGATGTGGTCTCACCAATACCCTGTGCATAATAACCTCCCTAATTTTGTAACCAGTTCCTCTCACAATAAATGACAACATTCTATTTGCTTTCCTAATTACTTGCTGTACCTGCATACTAGCTTTTTATGATTCATACATTTGGACACCCAGGTCCCTCGCAGAGTTCTGCCATCTCTCACCATTTAGATAATAAACCTTTTTTTAAATTCTTCCTGCCAAAATGGACAATTTTAACAACTGCCCACATTATACTCCATGTGATTGCTCAAACGAAAATCAACATTGGATGAAAGTTCTGTGAAAATATAGGTATAAAGTATCTTTCATAGAATCCTACAGTGTAGAAGGAGGTCATTCAGCCCATTAAGTCTGCACCGACCACAATTCCACCCAGGCCCTATCCCCATAATCCCATGCATTTACACTAGCTAGCCCTCCTGACACTAAGGGGCAATTTAGCATGGCCAATCCAGCAAACCCGCACATCTTTGGACTGTAGGAAGAAACCGGAGCACCCAGAGGAAACCCACGGAGACAATTTTCCAATTCCACACAGAAACTTGCCAAGAGTCTCAGTCCCTCCAGGCCTGTCACAGGCAGTGACGCAAGCTGGGAATCGAACCTGGATCGCTGGTGCTGTGAGGCAGCAGTGCTAACCACCGTGCCACCGTGCTGCCCCAGGGAGATACAGGTCCGGATTAAATTTTTATGATGAAGGTGCTGAGAGTTAGCGAAAAATTCTGCGTTCTGATCTGATGCACATGTTCAATATTTTGCTGCAGAGTGATATGGAGAAACTAGAGGGGTTACCAGTGTCTCCCTTCATGGACAGGGACAAGGTGACAAAGCCATCATCCCAAACGGGTTTCATCCGCTTTGTGCTGCTGCCATTGTTTATTGAACTTGCAAACCTATTCCCCAATTTGGAGGTGAGTCATTAATCTTTCCAGCTGTTTCTTCAAAGCAGACATTGCAATGTTATATATCTTATCCACAGTCACTTCTTTTTAGCGATCGTGACCTGCCTATTTCACCTATTGGTCATACAGAGAAGGTTCCACAGGAATAATTGCCATAAGTTAGAAATCCAGCTTATGCACTAAAACATCAAATGATAAATTATAATATAACTTTATACGGTATTAAGATGATTTGCTATCCAGTACTTGGAGTTTTTCTCTTGGAGATCTGAAACTGAGGGAGAGACAATCTAAAATAAAAAATTAGGGCCGCATAGCGAAGAGCTGCATCCCCTTTGACTTAATTTCTCCTTCCCTGCTCCCACCATGTCTACCAATGACCCTCCATCATATGCAAATTGTAGGAGGGGCTCAGGGTTGAGACTTTTGGCAAGTTTCTCTCCAGTCCATCCATATTGCTGCCACTTCCCTGAATCACTATGGTGCCTGAATGAGTGCATCACCATCAACATTCTAGAAGCTAAGTACCATCTAGGACAAAGCAGCCCACGTTAGTGGCATCCCATCCACAAATTTAAAGATTCAGTCCCTCCACCACTGATGTACTGTGGCAACTGCGTGTACCATTTACAAGATGCATTGAAGCAACTCGCCAAGGTACTTTGACAGTACCTTCCAAATCTGTGACTTCTACCCCCTACAAAGGCAGCATATGCATGGGAACACCATCAGCTTCAAGTTCCCTTCCAAGCCACACACCATCCTGATTTGGAGCTATATCACTGTTCCTTCACTGTCACTGAGTCAGAATCCTGGAAAGTCCTTCTTAACAGCACTGTGGGTGTACGTACAACATATGGACTGCAACTGTTTAAGAAAATGGCTTGCCATTACATTCTCAAAGACAATTCGGCTGGACAATAAATGCTAGTACAGCCAGCAATGGCCACATTCATTGAACGAATAATTTTAAAAAAGTAGACCCTAATAAGCGACAGTAACATCTTGAGACCCTTGCCGGGGTCCTGTAATCCTTGGGTCTTTGCCAGGCGTACAAAGTTACAACTTCTTGTCTTCAGGGTGCTTCTACTCCTTTAAGTTAATTTGTACCTCGAGGGGAACTGTTAGCTGCAGTCCCATTGGTATTTCTGATCACGTTGATAGCAGGTTCTCTCCCTGGAGGCCGACAATGCATTGAAAATAACCTACAACGAAATGGGATGGCATTGGAGTGGAGTTAGAGAGAAATCCCAGCACGCCCCACCATTACGCCATTCCCAGAAGGAAACCCCAGCTCCTGGTATTTCTGGGACATACACCAAGTGACAAGTATCCTCAATTAGAAGATACAAAGTTACGACTAGATGCACCTGGCGGCACGGTAGCACAGTGGTTAGCACTGCTGCTTTACAGCTCCAGGGACCTGGGTTCGATTCCCGGCTCAGGTCACTGTCTGTGTGGAGTTTGCACATTCTCCTCGTGTCTGCGTGGGTTTCCTCCGGGTGCTCCGGTTTCCTCCCACAGTCCAAAGATGTGCGGGTTAGGTTGATTGGCCAGGTTTAAAATTGCCCCTTAGAGTCCTGAGATGCATAGGTTAGAGGGATTAGCGGGTAAATATGTGGGGGTAGGGCCTGGGTGGGATTGTGGTCGGTGCAGACTCGATGGGCCGAATGGCCTCCTTCTGCACTGTAGGGTTTCTATGATTTCTTTCTATGAGAACTTTTCAATAAAGGAAGTTATAGGGCGGCATGGTGATGCAGTGGTTAGCACTGCTGCCTCACAGCTCCAAGCACCTGGGTTTGAATCCTGGCTTGGGTCACTCTCTGTGTGGAGTTTGCACGTTCGCCCCATGTCTATGTGAGTTTCCTCCGGGTGCTCCGGTTTCCTCCCACAGTCCAAAAGATGTGCGGGTTAGGTTGATTGGCCATGCTAAATTGCCCCTTAGTGTCCGGGATGTGTAGGTTAGAAGGATTAGTGGGGTAAATGTGTGGGTTTGCGGGGATAGGGCCAGGGATGGGATTGTTGTCGGTGCAGACTCGTTGGGCCGAGTGACTTCCTTCTGCATTGTAGGGTTTCTATCATTCTATGATTATCTGCATGTAGATATTCCAATTGGACATAGATCTGACTGGAAGTAAATCCATTCACGCTTGCCTGGCCTGTAACATAGAATCATAGAATCCCTACAATGCAGAAGGAGGCCATTCGGACCATCGAGTCTGCACCAACCACAATCCCATCCAGGCCCCATTCCTGTAACCCCACATATTTTCCCTGCTAATCCCCTGACACCAGGGTCAATTTAGCATGGCTAATCCATCTAACCTGCACATCTTTGGACTGTGGGAGGAAACCGGAGCACTCGGAGGAAACCCACACTGACATGGGGAAAATGTGCAAGCTCCACACAGACAGTGACCGAGGCCAGAATTGAACCTGGGTCCCTGGCGCTGTGAGGCATGGGTGCTCATCACTGTGCCACATGCCACCCATGTAGTTTGCTGAAATTCTGGAGTCGGCCAATTTGAAGTATTCTTGATCAACTCCAAGTGTAGAAAACATTTGTGATGAGCTTCCCTGTGGGAGGTTGAGCACCATGTGCTGTTACAGAATGACACAAAATAAAACTTAAATGTCAACATGCCACCCATTAGTTGCTGTGATGATACTTGCTTTATTCATTCAAGAGGTGTGGGCTGCGTTAGCTGCGTTTATTGCCCATCTTGTTGCCCTTGAGAAGGTGATGTGAGCTGCCTTCTTGATCCGTTGCAGTCCATGAGGTATAGGTACATCCACAGTGTTGTCAGGGAGGGAGTTTCAGGATTTTGACTTAGCAACAATGAAGGAACGGTGATATATTTCCAAGTCAGGATGTGGAATGGCTTGCAGGGGAACTTCCAAGTGGTGGTGTTCCCAGCTCAATTCTACTCAAGCTTTACCCACTTTAACACCCTCCTATTCTGCCACTGTCTCAGCAGCTGGAAGAAGCACCTGCCTGCATTTGGCTGGGAATAAGCAAATTCAGTTAGGGTGATAGAAAATCTATGACTCAGAAGGAGGCCATTCAGCCTATCATGTCTGTGCAAGGTGAAAGATGTTATCAGCTCTAACCCCACCTTCCAGTTTTTGGTCAATAGTCCTGTCGGTAATAATACTTCAAGTGCAAATCCAAGTATTTTAAAATGTGATCAGGGTTTCTGGCTCTCCTTTTTTTTTGGCTGAACTTTCAGATTTCCATCACCTCCTAGCAAAAAGAAAGGCCCCCACTGGTGTCCTCTAACCCTTCTATCAATGACTTTAAATCTATGTCCAGGTCCATCCTATCACTCCTTCCAAGTGACTCCTCAGCCTCTTCTGTTCCAAAGAAAATATTTAATTTTTCCTCATAACTTAGGTTCTCAATTCCTGTTGATATGCTCGTAAATTCTCTCGGTATCCTCTCCAGTGCAATTACATCTTTGCTGTATGGCAGCGACTAGAATTGCACTCAGTACTCTAGTTGCAGTCTGACTAGTGTTTAATATGGTTTTGGCTAAAACTCCCTGCTCTCACAATATAGTTTCCAGCGAATAATAAAAGTATCCCAAATGTTTTTTTTTAAACCACCTGATTTACCAGTCTTGCCGCCTTGAGGGATCAGTTGACATACAAAATATATGAAGCATTTTTTTCTTTCAATTCTGCATCAGAAGAATATATCTTCCTCCTCTGAATTTCAAGTCTGTTTCACTCGACTAATGTCAACTATAGAATTCTCAACAAAAGATTTTGTAGGAAGTCCCACACATTACCAGTCATGTTAGGACCTGGCAGATGATCAAGAGAGGTCGAAACAGAAATATTTGGTACCAGTTGGACAATTCTATCTATTATGATTTGTCAGATTGGACGTCTCTTGATTGGCATTCATCAAGAATGGATGATGATTCATGAGACTTCTGCGTGGGTGACACTCAAGTTAAGTGTCATCAGCTGAGCCCTGCTCTACTGAAGTGGCGCAGTTCAGGAATAATAGACGTCTAAAGAGAGAAGAAATGGTTTCAATTACAAGTTGCTTCACTGTGGTGTAATAAATTGTCAGCATTATCTCCTAGAGGAAATTATTTGATACTGAAAGCACTCCTCTCAATACTTTCTTTCTTCTCAAGTGTTTGATGATCCCAGCTGATGTCATAACTGGATGGGAGATACCAGAATGGAACCATAGAGTGCCTGCAGTGCAGATGGAGGCCACTCAGCCCATCGAATCTGCACTGACTCTCCGAAAGAGCATCTTAACCAGCCCTACCCTCTTCACCCTGTGTATTTACCATGGCTAATCCATCTAACCTACACATCTTTGGACACTAAGGGGCAATTTAGCTTGGCCAATCCACATAACCTGCCCATCTTTGGACTCTGGAAGGAAACCGGAAGAAACCTATTCAAAGATGGAAGCTCCACACAGACACCCAAGGCCGGAATCGAACCCAGGCCCCTGGCGCTGTGAGGCAGCTTAAAAAACAGTAACTTTCATCTTCTTCATGGAGGAACAGAGTTACAAGACCACTAATTAGTTTTAATAAGAAAAAAACAATTTTTAAACATGAAAAGTTGGATTATTATACAATACTCCTTTATTCCCTCTTAGTTTAAGAAATACACACAGATTTTAAGATTAATGCAGATTACAAAGTATATCTTAAGCTACAACAGTCTCAGGAACAAAAAGAAAAGTCCCTTTAAACACCCAAGATAGCTGTGGTCAAATACACTCTCCACTCTGAACCTCAAGTGAATGTCTATGGATTTCTCCACAGAATGTCACATGAGAGTTTCCAAACTCCACTCCCAAAAACACGCTTCAAAATCTTCTTCCATAGTAATGCTTTCCCTTGGTGGTTTGCATTCTGAAATCCAATCCAGGATTTTCAAATGCAATATTTAAACAAAACTTCTACTCCCTTTTTAACAGTGAATCCAGTCCAGGATTTACACCAACTCCATTAGGATTTATTTATCTCGACTGCTGTACAAACTGTTCACCATTGCCTTAACTCTCGACTCCCAGACTCTTATTAAGATGGCATCAAATGCTTCATTTACCTCTGAAGTCTGCTGTCCCATATTAAATCTTGTTACTGCAAGTGTCTCTTTAATCCAGTACCCTTTGTTGTTCTTCCTTGAATTCTTCTGAACAAAACCTTGGTCTCTGTTCTCTCAACGCTAGTCATCTTAGACAGTCTTTCTGTCCCAATTCCCTCGTTATCTGGATTCTCTCTTGTTCCTGAGGAAGCTTGCATCTTTGCAAATCCCTTGTCTTGTCCAGTTTCTCCTGGCAGAGTTGGGTGCTGTTCACTCCCCAGTGTCCTGTCTCCTCTGGACAGTGGCTTGTTGCTAAGCAGAATGGAATTACAGTTGGAATTGAAACCAACCCCTACACATACAAACACCTTTGTCACCTTCACTTTATTACCCAACCCATTTGCCCTTGGGAAGGACATCTTGAAAAGGTGACCCACCTTGTTGAACCAGTGCGCTCGATCTGTTGCTATTAATAGTGTTGTTAGTAACACAATGAGGCGTGAAAACAGGAGAAGATGACTTGATTAAGAGCAGAGTGTATGAGCCATGTGATTTCTCCTAGCTTCTCCTTAAAACACTGATTAATGCATTTCATTCAAAACAGATGATCTTATTAACAATATCCATGACTTAATGAACACCTTACTGTGCACAGTGGTGTCACTGCGGGGATAAAGGATGATCTTTCTGACATTTTAAAATGGTTTTAGAAGGCAAAGTTATCTGAACCTACTTGGAATTGTATTGAAATTTCTCATATTAAGTACCAGCAGTTTTAAAAGTGATGTTTGTTTCTGTAGCAACACATCATTGACCCTGTGCGAAAGGCTTTGGATTACTACACAGAGATGGAAAAAGCCTTGGAAAAGGAGAAACTGAATCGTACCGGAAGCTCGCAGAGTGACAAGATAGTGAAACCCTTGGAGCAACAGAAAGAAGTCAAAAAGGTGGAAAGCAAACTGAGCCAAAGAAAACTGTGAAGAGTGTTCAGCTGAAAGTCAACGGAACCGGCACCTCAAAGAAAACAAAAGCATCGTGATCTTTGCAGAAAATTGAAAACAAGTCAGGATTTTGGGTTGGAAATAATCTCAAGGAGAAATCATTGACTGATATATTCATTCATGAGACTGGACTTTGCAGTGAATGGATTTTGTTTATCTCTAACCTCAAAGAACACTGCCTACAACAACTTAGCTATCTCTCTGGCATGGTTTCCCCTTTCTCGGTGTTAGTTTGAATCTGCCAAGATTTCAAGGTATCCAGCCGTAGCGATATCATCAATCAGGGGAAGCAGCCAATCACAATGAAATATTCTTACAGACAGTAAACCAGGCACTAAAATGAACCTTTACTTCTTATAAATTTTATAGAGAGCAAAATGAATATTGGGACATCCACATTAGAAACTTAAATATCACAAAGGAATTTTTAAATTACATTATTACATTATTTATTACATTACATTAAGAGATGGAAATTTTTGATATTAAAAAGAGTAAAATTAGTTTTCCAGGGCCAGAGAGGTTCTTCAACAACAGTTACAACTTAGTAAATCATTAAAAATCCAGTTACGCCTCCGTAGCAAGGTATAGCTTTGTAGGAGGTTTTTAACAGTGATATTACAGCATAAAATGGGACATTTTCATCAGTTCAGTGATTTCTAATTGTTTGCATTTTGCAGAGACTTCAATAGCACACCACATGGAGAAGTGTAGAATTACTGACAGCAATTTTGGAATTTCCCTGTTTAATTGCAACTGTGCAAATTCCAGAGGCTGCTGTCAGTTTCAGTAGAGTAATGGTGGTGAGTACTCACAGTTCCACCATCATTATGACTGTAAAATCTGGACCATTAATAATGCAGTGCAGTGAGCAGAAAATATCAGAGCTAGATGAAAACACATCTATCTACCCTTTTTATTTTTGGCTGTCTCTTGGAAAACATCCTAACAACAGCCTGGCTGTTTACCAAGTGATCTCATGCATTACTTTGGGGCCCTCCACTTGAAAAGAATGTGGGGGAAAAGATCACATACTTCACTCCTTCTGCCCATGAAAAGACATTGATACTTTTACCTGAACTAATAAACAGGGTAGATACCAAGAATAAAGAAGTAAGGATAGACCAATACGAAAATAAACTTGCAGTACAGTGACTAATTACCGCAAAACCGGACGGCACGGTGCCACAGTGGTTAGCACTTCTGCCTTAAAGCACCATGGACCAGGGTTCAATTCCCGGCTTGGGTCACTGTCTGTTCAGAGTTTGCATGTTCTCCCCGTGTCTGCGTGGGTTTCTTCCCACAGTCTGAAAGATGTGCTGGTTAGGTGCATTGGCATCAGTGTGCCCGAAGTGCCGGAGTGTGGCGACCAGGGAATTTTCACAGTAACTTCATTGCAGTGTTAACGTAAGCTGATTTGTGACACTAATAAAAATGTGAAAAAGTTTACTGAGATTTTCACTCTGAGCACTGAAGGGTCAATATTTGAATGTATTGTTTCGTACGCTGCGCAGACTTTCAGATAGATTTATTTGGGTTGAAACAGGTTAGTCTGTTTCACACAAGACTTTTTTTGAGCAACAGAGCGCTGCCAGGCATGTTGCATAGACAGGATGCTCACTGTGGCTTTTCTATTGATGCATTGTAGTTAAAGCTGGCGGGAATGATACCCCACCGTAGTGAGGCAATGCTGTATTTTTCATTCTTGTAGGTTGGCAACTGACTTTGTCATGCTTTGTGTGATTCAATTTTCATTGAATGCAAGAGCAGAACACTTGGAGTATTTTTAAAATCAATATATGTAAAATGGGATGAACAATGACGACAGGATATCTCTTTCAAAAGGATTCAAAATAGTAACAGCTACTGAACTGTATATGTTTTTTAATCGATTATTTGTTTAAATGTATGGATTTTATCAGTTCACAAGCAGATCTGTGCAGATATTCAAGATTTCTTGTTGCAACTGCCTCAACAGAAAAGCAAGTCGGGGCCCAGAATTCTGATTTTGGTGATGCAGGGAGGGACAAAGGTGGTGTGGTTCCAATGTGGGTGGCACGGTGGCACAGTGGTTAGCACTGCTGCCTCACAGCGCCAGGATTCCCGGCTTGGGTCACTGTCTGTGCGGAGTCTGCGCGTTCTCCCTGTGACTGCATGGGTTTCCTCCGGGTGTTCTGGTTTCCTCCCAGAGTCCGAAAGACGTGCTGGTTAGGGTGCATTGGCCATGCTAAATTCTCCCTCAGTGTACCCGAACAGGCGCCGGAGTGTGGCGACTCGGGGATTTTTCACAGTAACTTCATTGCAGTGTTAATGCAAGTCCACTTGTGACACTAATAAATGAAAAAAATAAAAATAAATAAAATAAAAATACAGGGAAGTAGAATAGTGACTGCGAGCCCAGTGAGGCAGACTTACACCCATTCTAAAACACACGTTAAATGACTACAGAATTGATGGGGCTGGCTAAAGATGAACTGCTTCGCTCCTGACCACCATCACCACACCCTTCCCACCTTTCACCCTCCCTGCCCCCTCTAAAACGTGAATAAGCTTGGCAAATTGTTGCTTCATCACCAACTAATTTTCACTGGCTATTCATCTTGGGTCTTAAAATTTGTTCTTAGGTTTTAACCTGCAGCTCACATAGTGAAGCTATTGTATCCGGAGAAGTTTTTAGTCTGTTATTGTTGGGACAAAGCTATTGTGGTTACCACCTGAGCAATGGAATGAATACTCTTCATTTGTTTACTGCTTATTCTTGGGTTTCTTTGAATCATGGATGAGAATGATGGTTAACAACCCCTACCTAACCTTAGTGCAAATTAAATTTGCGTACATCAACTTGAATAGCATTATTTCAGTCCAGTTCTAATCCATAATTCTTCACCACAAGGGCTGTCCCAGAATTTCCAGCCGTTACAGCAGAATTGAACCTGACTACTTTAGCTTGTAGGCCAGGCACCTCCATTACTTATGAAACTGGTAGTTGGCTGAATTTACCTCAAAAATAGGCTTTGACAGAGGCATTTAGAAAAAGATTTTCTCACCTGTGCAACAAAGTTATAGAATCCATAGAATCCCTCCAATGCAGAAGGAGGCCATTCAGCCCATCGAGTCTGCACCGACCACAATCCCACCCAGGGCCTACCCCCATGTATTTACCCCAGCTAGTCCCGCTGATACTAAGGGTCAATTTAGCATGGCCAGTCCACCTAGCCCACACATCTTTGGAAGAAAACTGGAGCACCCGAAGGAAACTCACACAGACACCAGAAGAACATGCATTCTCCAACAGACATTGACCCAAGACAGGAATCGAATCCGGGTCCCTGACACTGTGAGGCAGCAGTGCTAACCACTGTGCCCACTGAGCCGCCCACAGAATTCTAGTCAGGATTCTATCGACTGCCTTTCAGCCGATCCAGACTGGAAGATCTATTTGTTCCCGCCCTTCTGTGAAGGCTCATAAGTGAAGAACCTGCTTTGGAAGTCAGTCAAAAAATCTGGAAATCTTCCCAACAGGTATTAGCACCTTGGGATCAGGTGGAGAACAAAAACTGAAGAAAATTCAAATGTTTTAGTTATTTCAACATTGTGTCAACAACATATTTCTGTAACACTATTGATGTAATAAAGCATTCCAAGTTGCTTGTTTAGGTCCTGTGTAAGTGTTTTTATTGAGGAGCAGAGGTGCTGCTTCAGGAAGATCCTATGCTCCCAGGAAACAACATGTGCACAATCCACCATGTACTTCCTTCAAGTCCTGCATTTGAGTCCACAGAATAAGCTGGCTCCTCAATTCACATTTTAAATCTACACAGCACTGTTACAAGGGAAACAAAAAATCTAATTCAATGGCCACACCAGAGAAGCACAAATAAATTGAAAATCGGAAAAGGCAAACAGGTGAAGATGGGATTAAATCCCAGCAAATGGCTATCAATTATTTTGTTTAGCTGAAACAGGTGCAATGTGTGTACCTGTTCATTCTGTCTGCAAAGAACAGGGCCTTGTGTGTTAATATGTGTAGCTTCCAGTACACGCATTACAAGCCAGGCTGACATTCTCAAATTGATTGTCAGTGTAATTTTTAGCACACTGAGGATTATTTAGCAAATGTTGTGCAATTGAAGGATCACATTTAATGTTGGACAGTGTGTTTTGAGTTTTGCATGCATGTGTTGGTTGGGTACGGTCTGTACCCAGCTCGTTGCGAACAGCGTAAGGGGCATGTTGTTTGATATTATTCGGCTGTTTATGGGATGTGTGGTCTTCATACCTAGCAACACACCTGCACTGAGGTTCATATACCACATTATTCATTTGTGAGATAGGCAAAACGTCTTTTTGGCTTGACGGCAACATCATGTCAGCCGTGAATACCACACCTGTTACCACTGGAAAAATAAAAAGAAGTGATTTAAAAAGATTCCTTCATTGTTTGAATGTTAATCATAAACCTGTAACTTGGTATAATTCAGTGTGAGCGATTTTAGTGCTAAGGTGACTCAGAAATTTAAAAAAACGTTTATGATATTCATTGGATAGTCAGTTTCCTTTCTTCATTTCCCTATTGATCAATGGATAGAAACAGTCCTTCCATTCTCCCATAGTATAGTATAAAGGATTAACAGATGGAATGTGCTAATGCATGACATAGAAGGTGATGTACCAATGACATCAGTCAATCACGTGCTTGAGGGAATGGTTGGATTCATGCCTTGGAGCAACATGTCTATTCTGTAATGTGTTTAGCTTTAGTAGCAACGAACAAGTGTTAAGCAGATACCAGAGTATGTCTGCTGTCTGTCTCCTAACAACATCCCACAACTACAGTCCAAGGTAGAAAGACCATCACAGAAGATTTCTCATTATGAAGCAACTCTGAATAACTGGATCAATCTTTTATTATTATCCATTCGTGGGACATGGGCATCCCTGGCTGGCCAGCATTTATTGTCCATCCCTAGTTGCCCGAGTGCAGTTGAGAGTCAACCACATTGCTGTGACTCTGGAGTCACATGTAGGCCAGACCAGGTAAGGATGGCAGATTTCCTTCCCTAAAGGATATCAGTGAACCAGCTGGGCATTTCCGACAATCGACAATGGTTTCATGGTCATCATTAGATTCTTACTTCCAGATTTTGATTTTTTTGAATTCGAATTCCACCATCTGCCCTGGCAGGATTCAAACCCAGAACATTAGCTGAGTTTCTGGATCAATAGTCGAGCGATAATGCCAGTAGGCCATCACCTCCCCAAATTTGTGAAAATTGCTATGCATCACATCATAGGACACAAATTCAAATTTACAATTCTCAAACCAAGTTGTCAATCTTTCAGGTTTTCCCACAGGCAGAAAAAAAAATTGCCAGGCAAATCACTTCAGCAGTGCCTAAAGGACAGTGACAGGAGGCTGCAAGCATGTTGGAAAATAGGGTCTTGACAGTGGGAAAGCATAGAAAGCAGAGGGGCTTCAATAGGAGGATAACCATCAACCTTTCTCAGCCTTTACAGATTGCACTGGCATCTGGAGGTTACGGAGAGAGTTTGCATATGTTTGATTCTGAAACTTAGTTTTCGTACATGTCTTTAGAAAATTATAGAATCCCTGCAGTACTGAAGAAGGCCATTCAGCCCATCAAGTCTGTACTGACCACAATCCCACCCAAGCCCTATTCCCGTAATCCCCCATGTTTCCGCTGCTAATCCCCCGGAGACTAAGGGGCAATTTAGCATGGCCAATCCACCTAAACTGCACATCTTTCGACTGTGGGAGGAAACCAGAACACTTGGAGGAAACCCACGCAGACATGGGGAGAATGTGCAAACTCCGCACAGACAGTGACCGAGACCAGAATTGAAACCGGGTCCCTGGCATTGTAAGGCAGCAATGGTGATCACTGTGCCACCGTGTCGCCCATTGTAATAAGAGCCAGGTATTAAAATTAGCAAAGCAAATGAGAATGGTGGGGTTGCTCATTTATTTTGAATGATGCAACAGCAAGAATGGTCTTAGGTACAATGTTCCACATTAACGATCCTATAGCTTCACACCAACTCATTACCATTCATTGGCAGTGAGATGACTCTTCTTCACAAGGAGGGGTGGAATTAAGCCTAATGCAATTTGGAAAAGTTTTCTGCTGGAATTACAATCCACAAAGACCCGAAACCTCAGACCCGTACTACTGGCGTTCCGCTGAAACAGAAAGAAGGTTAAATACAACTACTGATTAAACTGAAAGTTCTCTTCAGGGATGATGTGGCCTATCTCGCAGAGATTTCTGGGACAGTGAAAAACAATTGAATATTCGTGAGAGAGTAACAAATCTCTTTACTGTATCTCTCAGTGACCTTTTCAATAAGTGTTGATGACAATGATGGTGTCCATGGAGATCTAGATTTCTAAGTTATTCTACTCTGCTGACCCACTCTCTTTAAGGGAAATGGTGGCAAAGTAATAATGTCACTGGACTAGTAATCCAGAGGGGACAGTGTTCAAATCCCATCATGACATTTAAATTCAATTAATAATCTGGAATTGAAAGGTACGGTAGCACTGTGGGGGCGGCACGGTAGCACAGTGGTTAGCACTGCTGCTTCACAGCTCCAGGGACCTGAGTTCGAATCCCGGCTCGGGTCGCTGTCTGTGTGGAGTTTGCACATTCTCCCTGTGTCTGTGTGGGTTTCCTCCGGGTGCTCCGGTTTCCTCCCAAAGATGTGTGGGCTAGGTTGATTGGCCATTCTAAATTGCCCCTTAGTGTCCCGGGATGCATAGGTTAGAGGGGTTAGTGGGTAAATATGTAGGGATATGTGGATAGGGCCTGGGTGGGATTGTAGTTGGTGCAGACTCGATGGGCTGAATGGCCTCTTTCTGCACTGTAGGATTCTATGATTCTATAATGGTGAGCATGAAACCATTGTCATATAAACCCATCTGGTTTAGGGGAGGAAATCTCCTATCCTTACCTGTCTGGCCTACATGTGACTCCATACCCACAGCAAGGTGTTTGACTCTAACTGTCCTCTGAAATGCCCCCGTAAGCTCTTCAGTTCAAGAGCAATTAAGGATGGGCAACAAATACTGGACTTGCTAACGCTGCCAACATCCCACGAAAGAACAAAAAATAGATGGAATGATGATGGGTATTTCCCGAACAACAGAAACCAACAAGAGTCTGCGGCTGGATTCTACTATAAAAGGGTGAAATTGCTGGGTCCGCAATTAGTATTAAAGTGTTCATATGAAACTCATTTTGTAATTTTGATGAAATGTTAATTCATGAATAATGCACAGCAAATTTAATCCTGTAAGAACCATTGTTCTGTAGTCGAAGGATCTAGAATTATAAAATCATAGATTCCCTACTGAGCAGAAGGAGGCCATTCGGCCCATCGAGCCTGCACCGACAACAATCCCACCCAGGGCCTATCCCCATCGCCCCATGTAGTTATCCTGCTAATCCTCTGACACTAAGGGGCAATTTAGCATGGCCACTCCTCCTAACCTGCACATCTTTGGACTGTGGGAGGAAACTGCAGCACCTGGAGGAAGCCCACACAGACGCAGGGAGAACGTGCGAACTCCATATCTGGTACCTAAAGAGTTGCATGGGACTGTGTAGAGTACAACAAACATGGTGATGTAAGAAGGCACATGACCTATAGCTAAGGGCAGTCTGGAGATCGGTAGCATCGCATCAGGATCTAGTATGGGTCTTCTCCATACTTCAACCCTCTGCTGTAGATATGTACATTGTTCAGTAAATGTTAACAAAGGCTTCTTTGTCACTTCACCAAGACTGCCTCAGCACACATCAAGGGTAGCGGCAACAGGCGGCAGTGGGGGGTAAAAATCCACATCCTCTTTAAAGGACTGAAGAACTCCCAAGCAAAGGACACCAGCAATGATCCTTCCCTGAAATAACCTCACTCAAGAAGCAAGATGCTGAGAAAACTCACCCGAGAAGCTTTGGAGAAACTACTCGGCCGTACATTACAAAGGCTTGGCCTGAAAACAGAAGCAGGTCTCCTCCTACAATAGGCGACCCCACACCAGGTCCCTGCGGCACTGTGGTGACAAAGTGGGTTTCAGATATCGGGAGATGAGACATTGTCTTTCGTAAATGAGGACCAATATTGTCCCTCCAAATTGGTATGGTCAGGTGCATCAGAAGGAGCCTCCGCCCTTCCCCTGGCCAGGCACCCACCATTACAAGATTGAGCACAATTCATGAGGACCCCCTGATATTGGAGCCACCTCCAAGCCAATGGCAAGAGCTGGAATCTCCAGGCTCTGTCACTCTCCCGATCAAACGGCAAAGGAGAAACAGAGAGGTTTCAAGACCACCTGAATCTCTGAGGTTAAGGACTTGAAGGGGGGGTTGATGGGGTTGTAAGAACATAGTTAATGCATGCTGTTAATGTTGTAAAGCTAATCATGAAGTAGTTAGAATAGTTTATAGCTGCATCGCTGAAGTTGAGTAAAAAGCGATGTAAGACTTGAAGCAATCTGTAATACATTAAATGTCAGTCAACATACAGGAGACTGTGGGGGGGGGGGGGGGGGGGGGCGGGGAGTGCAGTATAGTAGAAAGATCTGGTAACAAAAGGGTTTATTTGGTAGCAAAAGCCACTAGCTTTCGGAGCGCTGCTCCTTCGTCAGGTGAGTGGGAGTTCTGTTCACAAACAGGGCATACAGAGACACAAACTCAATTTACAAAATAATGGTTGGACTGCGAGTCTTTACAGGTAATCAAGTCTTAAAGGTACAGACAATGTGAGTGGAGAGAGGGTTAAGCACAGATTAAAGAGTTGTGTATTGTCTCCAGGCATGACACACGACAACGCAGAGTCGCTGAGCAGAGACTGACAACCAAGTTCCGCACACATGAGGATGGCCTCAACCGGGATCTTGGGTTCATGTCACACTATCTGTAACCCCCACAACTTGCCTGGGCTTGCAAAATCTCACTAACTGTCCTGGCTGGAGACAATACACATCTCTTTACCCTGTGCTTAACCCTCTCTCCACTCACATTGTCTACCTTTAAGACTTGATTACCTGTAAAGACTCGCATTCCAACCATTAATTTGTAAATTGAGTTTGTGTCTTTATATGCCTTGTTTGTGAACAGAACTCCCACTTACCTGATGAAGGAGCCTGAGACTCCGAACGCTAGTGGCTTGTGCTATCAAGTAAACATAAGAACATAAGAACATAAGAAATAGGAGCAGGAGTAGGCCATCTAGCCCCTCGAGCCTGCCCCGCCATTCAATAAGATCATGGCTGATCTGACGTGGATCAGTACCACTTACCCGCCTGATCCCCATAACCCTTAATTCCCTTACCGATCAGGAATCCATCCATCCGCGCTTTAAACATATTCAGCGAGGTAGCCTCCACCACCTCAGTGGGCAGAGAATTCCAGAGATTCACCACCCTCTGGGAGAAGAAGTTCCTCCTCAACTCTGTCTTAAACCGACCCCCCTTTATTTTGAGGCTGTGTCCTCTAGTTTTAACTTCCTTACTAAGTGGAAAGAATCTCTCCGCCTCCACCCTATCCAGCCCCCGCATTATCTTATAAGTCTCCATTAGATCCCCCCTCATCCTTCTAAACTCCAACGAGTACAAACCCAATCTCCTCAGCCTCTCCTCATAATCCAAACCCCTCATCTCCGGTATCAACCTGGTGAACCTTCTCTGCACTCCCTCCAATGCCAATATATCCTTCCTCATATAAGGGGACCAATACTGCACACAGTATTCCAGCTGCGGCCTCACCAATGCCCTGTACAGGTGCATCAAGACATCCCTGCTTTTATATTCTATCCCCCTCACGATATAGGCCAATATCCCATTTGCCTTCTTGATCACCTGTTGTACCTGCAGACTGGGCTTTTGCGTCTCATGCACAAGGACCCCCAGGTCCCTTTGCACGGTAGCATGTTTTAATTTGTTTCCATTGAGATAGTAATCCCATTTGTTATTATTTCCTCCAAAGTGCATAACCTCGCATTTCTCAACGTTATACTCCATTTGCCATATCCTCGCCCACTCACTCAGCCTGTCCAAATCTCTCTGCAGATCTTCTCCGTCCTCCACACGATTCACTTTTCCACTTATCTTTGTGTCGTCTGCAAACTTCGTTACCCTACACTCCGTCCCCTCCTCCAGATCATCTATATAAATGGTAAACAGTTGCGGCCCGAGTACCGATCCCTGCGGCACGCCACTAGTTACCTTCCTCCAACCGGAAAAACACCCATTTATTCCGACTCTTTGCTTCCTGTCGGATAGCCAGTCCCCAATCCACTTTAACACACTACCCCCAACTCCGTGTGCCCTAATCTTCTTCAGCAGCCTTTTATGGGGCACCTTATCAAACGCCTTTTGGAAATCCAAAAACACCGCATCCACCGGTTCTCCTCCATCAACCGCCCTAGTCACATCTTCATAAAAATCCAACATGTTCGTCAAGCACGACTTTCCCCTCATGAATCCATGCTGCGTCTGATTGATCGAACCATTTCTATCCAGATGCCCTGCTATCTCCTCTTTAATAATGGATTCCAGCATTTTCCCTACTACAGACGTCAAGCTGACCGGCCTATAGTTACCCGCCTTTTGTCTCCTTCCTTTTTTAAACAGCGGCGTAACATTAGCCGTTTTCCAATCAACCGGCACTACCCCAGAATGCAACGAGTTTTGATAAATAATCACTAACGCATCCACTATTACCTCTGACATTTCTTTCAATACCCTGGGATGCATTCCATCCGGACCCGGGGACTTGTCCACCTTCAGTCCCATTAGTCTACCCAGCACTGCCTCTCTGGTAACATTAATCGTATTAAGTATTTCTCCTGCTGCCAACCCTCTATCGTTAATATTTGGCAAACTATTTGTGTCCTCCACCGTGAAGACCGACACAAAAAACTTATTTAAAGACTCAGCCATATCCTCATTTCCCACTATTAACTACCCCCTCTCGTCCTCCAAACCTGTTGCACTTTAACCTGGTGTTGTGAGACTTCTTACTGTGTTCACCCCAGTCCAACGCCGGCATCTCCACATCATAACAAAAGGGTTAACATGGGACTGAGTACAGTAGCATCAACATGGTGACATAAGAAGGCTTGTGACCTGGAGCCAAGGGCAGTTCAGAGATTGTAGCTATGTGTAAGGACCTAGCAGAGGGTCCGATCTGTACTGTAAATATGTACATAGTTCAGTGATGTTAATAAAAAACTTGTCTGTAACCTCAACAAGACTGATTCATGGTGTCCAAGTTGTACAGATCACGGGTTGCTACAACAGAACACGCTCCTCACTGGGACTATTGGCCACACCACCTGTTCAAACCTTTTTATCTGTCACCTTTAGGAACGTACCTCGATACGAGATGAATAATAAATTCATTAACTTGTTCACCGTGTACACTATTGTCTGTCATTCTGTAGTGCAGAAAACATAATTTTTGAATTGTGTGATGCAAGAGCCATGACCTAATAAATTAAATTTGAATGTCGTGCAGATAAATGTCCCTGGAACCATTTCCCATTGCATTTTCCCAGTTCATAATTTAAAGGAGAAAATGAAAATGGAAATTCAACTGGTTTGTCCAATAATGATGCTTTGCCATCTAGTCTTCTTTATGTGGCAGTTACTGTAATGCATGTAAATGGTTTCTCAGATTTAAAAAGCGACAAATTAAAGACAGTATGTTGCATTCGTTTTCTTAATTGACAGATCAGCTCAAAATGCTTCACTTATCAGATCATATAGAATTGGTTGCTGCCACCTAGTGATCCCTTAAAACATTGCAGAAAAGTTGAACCATTTTAATGTAAAACAGCTATTAATGAAGCGATTTGTGCCGTCTTACGAAGTAAATTTCTCACTAGTGGTTAAAGTGGTAATCTGGCACAGTAGCCATTTCTGTTTTATACTTGGAGAAGCCTTCCTATCAGTGAATCTGGAAGAATTAAAACCCTTTGTTTTCTGTGGATGCACCAGTGGTGGCATGGTGGTACAGTGGTTAGCACTGCAGCCTCACAGTGCCAGGGACCCAGGTTCGATTCCTGGCTTGGGTGACCGCCTGTGCGGAGTCTGCACGTTCTCCCCGTGTCGGTGCGATTTCCTCCGGGTGCTCTGGTTTCCTCCCACACCCCAAAAAACGTGCTGGTTAGATGCATTGGCCATGCTAAATTCTCCCTCAGCGTACCCGAACAGGTGCCGGAGTGTGGCAACTAGGAGATTTTCATAGTAACTTCATTGCAGTGTTAATGTAAACCTACTTGTGACACTGATAAATAAACTTCATATTGCATAGATTTAACCACTGACTAACTCGAACAAGAATTGCAGGAAATACTCACGATGGACAGCTTGCGGAGGGAAACTGAATTTACGTTTCAGGGCAATGACCTTTCATCAGTGCCGAAAAAAGGTAGAAAAGGAAGAGTTCTTAAGTCACTGGAAGAGGCAGGGGCCAGGGAGAAGGCCTGTGACATGGTGGAGGACAGGGTAGATAACAAAAGACTTCACAATACACCAGCCAAAGAGAATCGTTATGGAACACATTCTGAATTTTAACCTTAAAGAAATGGGTGGGTCTGTGTTGGTGGGCTGGGGGTGCTAAAGTCTAAAAAATCTGTTCCGCAATTCCAACCCATCCATTTTAGGTTTCAGGTTAAATCCAAACCTATCTAAGGAAGTGGACCCCAACTTTAAATATGATAATGAGACTCCAAATGTTCAGCTTTAACTGCTGCTGGCTTAGTTTCCTGTGTGTCAGCCTCACTGGGGCGAGGTTTTGGTGGATTCAGGATGTGAGGGCCTTCACAACCACCTCCTAGTTTCATGTCCCTGCCTGTGAGGTCCCACCAGCGACCAGAGGCCTCTGATCCGTCCCCAAGACTTCAAACCCCTGCCAGGTCTCAGATTCCACCCCCTCCCCCACCTAAACCCAGCAGGATGCCTCCAACCTCTGCCCCCCTTAGGTCACTGACATCCCCATAGTCCTGATGTGGAGATGCCGGCGTTGATTTGATTAGCTGTAAAGATTCGCATTCCAATCATTATTCATTATTCTGTAAATTGAGTTTGTGTCTTTATAGGCCCTGTTTGCTGTTTATGTGCAGATCTTCCACTCACCTGACGAAGGAGCAGCGCTCTGAAAGCTAGTGGCGTTTGCTACCAAATAAACCTGTTGGACTTTAACCTGGTGTTGTTAGACTCCTTACTGTGGTTATCCCCATAGTCCCCCATCCTCAGGATTGCCAGCCCAGCTGAATGACTCCCCCCCCCCCCCTCCCACCCCATCCCTGATCGACCCCTCTCCACACCCAACACACAGTCAACAGCCTGTCCCCCACTTCCCTGTTTAACCCATCGTCCTCAGTGTGGTCTTATCTGCTGCTGTACGTCCCCAGCCAGCTCCCTGCCTGACTGCGGGACCAGCCCTGTCAATCAGCCTGACCTCTAGTGGGGAACCAATGCCAGATGTCCGAGACATGCTGCGTGGGGTAATCCTGAATTGTAGGTTCCTCACCATTGTCTGACTGACCGGCTCCTTGTGCATCAGGGCAGTAAAAGTTCTGTCTTGTGCCCCTAGTTCTAAACTTTCCAGCCAGAGAAATAAGCCTCCCAGCACTTACCCTGTCAAGGCCTCTCAGAATCTTATCTGCTTCATTGAGATCACCCCTAAATACACTCAGCAATATAGGCCCATTCTACTTTATCTCTCCTCTTAGGACAACCCTCTCATCTCAACAATCTCCAATCTGCCAAGTTATTATTCAAATCTGATCAGTTATATTGTACAGGTATAGCCAACAAGCTGAGTGTTTGCTCATACAGGCTTATATTAATCATCGAATGATTATTTAGTTACCTTTTACTGTATGAATCTTTAAGCTGGATAATTACTCATATGTATCCACACTTCTCTTTAGAAGAGTTGCATGACTATAAATATCCATCCTTTGAAGGATTATTTAACCATAAATAGCCAACCTTACCATAGATAATTCAGTCCAGATGTGCATCCAGCTCTTTCTAATGGGATTAATTGATGTAACTTATCTGTTTAAATTAGAAGTCTATTTCACATTTGCCTTCGTCTGTGACAAAAATATCTCTCCTAATTTGTAGAACTATACAAGCATAGTGTAGCTGCAACACAGAATGAGGCCATTCAACCCATTCTGTTCATGTTAGGTCCCTGCTAGAGCTACTCACCTAATTCCACACCACAACATCTTCCCCATCACCCTGCATTTTGTTTCTTCGGATAATTACTGAATTCTCTTTGAAAGCAATGTTTGAATTTGCCTGACCCAATACACTCTCAGGCAGTGCATTCCAGAGGCAATGGTCTAGTGGTATTATTGCTATACTATTAATACAGAAATTCAGCTCATGTTCTGGGGACCCAGGTTCAACTCCTGCCATGGCAGATGGTAGAATTTGAATTCAATAAAAAATATCTGGAACTAAGAATCTACTGGTGACCATGAAACCATTGTTGATTGTCGGAAAAACCCATCTGGTTCCTTTAGGGAAGGAAATCTGCCACCCTTACCTGGTCTGGCCTACATGTGACTCCAGAGCCACAGCAATGTAGTTGACTCTCAACTGCCCTCAAGAAACTAGGGATAGGCAATAAATGCTGGCCAGTCAGCGACTTCCGTGTCCTATGGATGAATAAAAAAAAAGATCCCAAACATTCGCTGTGTAGAAAAGATATTCCTCATGTCACTTTTTGCTTCTCCTGTCAATCATATCCAATCAGTGTCCTCTGGTTCTGGATCCTACCACCAATAGGAATAGGTAAAACCCTATCTGCTTAGTCCAAACCCTTCATGATTTTCAACACCTCTGGGATATCTTCTCTGAGAAAAACAGTTCCAGCCTAACCATCCTATCACAACATGGTGGCACGGTGGTTAGCACTGCTGCCTTACTGTGCCTTACTTATTCTTACTGTGCCTCACAGCGCCAGGGACCCAGGTTCGATTCCGGCCTTGGGTGACTGTCTTTGTGGAGCTTGCACGTTCTCCCAGCATCTGCGTGAGTTTACTCCGGGTGCTCCGGTTTCCTCCCACAGTCCAAAGATGTGCAGGTTTGGTGGATTGGCCATGGTAAATTGCCTCATAGTGTCCAAAGATGTGTAGATTAGGGGGATTAGTGGGGTAAATATGTTGGGTTATGGGGATAGGGCCTGAGTAAGATGGCCTACCAGAGAGTTGGTGCAGACTCAATGGGCCAAATGACCTCCTTTTGCATTATGGGGATTCTATGATATGCAAGAATATGAAAAATAGGAGCAAGAGTGGGCCATTCAGCCCTTCGAGATTTCTCTATCATCCAGTAAGATCATGGATGGTCTGCTTGTGGCTTTAATTCCACTTTCCGCCCCTGCTTCCTCATAATCTTTGACTCTCTTGAAAATGAATAACCTATTTAACTCAGATTAAATATATCCAATGACACAAAATTCCTTATTCCTGGAAAGATTCTCATGAATCTGAGCCTTTGTGTTTCAATGGTTTTCTCTGCCCATTCCTATACAGTTTAAACTTATCAGTAAAAACTTCACAAATAATTTGATCCTTCAACTGAAAACATGTCCTGATTTTTGTTTCAGATTTGCTACATTTTGCTTCTGTATTTGTGATGCTTCAGTTGACTGGCTGATGCACATGCCCACTTCTCTCCCCTATTTCATTTTCCAAAGGACACTTTTCCACTGTGTACATATTTCCTGTTCCAACGCTCATGGCCTTACATTACTTCATCTGCTGTTCCTTTGCCTATTTGCATTATCTGTCCAGAAGCCATTCAGTGCAACAGCCCTTTTAACAGTAAGACATCAGGACATACATAGATCTGGGTGTTTTTGGCATATTTTATAAGACCACTGAAACATAGAGCAGACATAGTTTTGACAATGCTGGTCCCACCCACCTGCAGGAGAACCAATGGTGTTGCCTTTTATGGGGAGGCCTGATGCAATTACCAGCTAAGGGCCTCCAATTGGATTGAGCCCCCAGCAGGGAGGCAACCCTGCCCCAAAGAACTGCCAGTCAATCCGAGGCCAGTAGTGGCTTCGCCACTGGGAGTGGGTGGTCATTACTGGTAATACACTGGGGCCTTCACCAGGGTTCGCTGCTGGATCTCTAGAGAGAGGTAAGTGGGGGGAGGGGGATAGGGCTCATTGGCGAAGAGGGAGAGGGGAGGGTCAGAAGCAAAGGCAGTATGGTGGTTTTTAGTAGGTCCCTGATTTCCCAATATCACATTGCTCGATTGGGCACTGAGTGCCAATTGGGTTTGTGGAGGCGTGAGAGACCCAAATGATTCTTACTTAATTCCTGAGCCACCATTAAGTCGCGATGGGCTCAGGGGTTATTGCATTTTAGTGGGTCTTTGAATTGTTTCACTCACTAGCAGATGAGTTTCCTGCATCAACCCCCTACACAATTAATGTGTGGTTGTTTACCCATTATTGGGAGTCAGACATGAGGCCTCCCCCATGTGATTTGTGGCAGACCTAGATAAATTCTTGATTAACAAGGGGTGAAAGGTTATCGGGGATCGGTGGGGTTGACGTTACAGGTTACAAGATCATCAGCCATGATCTTATTAAATGGCGGAGCAGACTCGAGGGACTAAGTGGCTCCTCATACGTTCGTCTCCACACTTCCTTCGATATTCCCTCTGAACAGTAGAGAGAGCAGGACCCTTACAAAGCTTGAATTGAAGCCTCTCAGTCAGAATTTACCCATTATCATCACTTTTTGCCTTTTACTAACAAAATAGTATAAAATATAGCAATGTTGCCAGTTAATATGCCATTAATTGCACATGCCTTGATCAGATTTGGAAGCTCCACATACAGAATGTGATTAAATACCTTGCCTTTACAAAAATCCAATTCATTATATCTGTATCTGACAACCCATTGTACCTCCTTAAAGATATCCAGCCAATCCATGAAGCATGATCCATTGCTTATGTCATAGAGTCATAGGGTCATGGAATCATATAGCGCAGGAAAGGCCGTTCGGCCCATCAAGTCTGCACCGACAATAACTGCCACATAAGTCGCGCTAATTCTATTTTCCAGCACTTGTCCCATATCCTTGAATGTTATGATGTTTCAAGTGCTCATCCAAATACTTGGATGTCCTCTGTTGTCTTTCAGTTAACATTGATGGGCATCTCATTGTTGCACATTGCTTCACTCCCAGTTTTAGGGGCAGATAGTCACCAAGGTTACAATGTAGGTCAGTACGGCAATCAACCTCAGCATGGAAAGCTCCAGAAAGAGCAATGAGATGACTGATCAATGTTTTTAGTGGTGTAAGTTTAGGAAGGAATGTTGGCCTGGAGACTGAGGAAATCCTTGTTGTTTTTCGAGTAGTGACGTCATTAATATTTACTCGAGCTATCAGGTTTGTCCGAAGGCGTATCTTGAATGTTGCCATGCCTCCTTAACACTGCACTGAAATGTTAACCTGATTACGTGTTCAAATCCTAGGCTGGGGCTTGAACCCACAACCCCACTGAGTCAGAAGGCAGATGCTGCCAAATATACCTCGGTTATTGTTAGACTAGCTGAGTCAAACTCTCTGACTCATGCCTCCTTTCTTTTTTTGAATATTAGGATTACATTTTATGTTGTACAGTTCCCAGGTCAACTATCTATTTGTGAAGCTCCAAAAATAATTTCCTTATTCATTCCCTTGAGGAGTCTCGGATCTTGTTCAGATACATCCACACATTTGTACCATTTCAAATTCCTTAAAACGCTTTTTAAATGATATAGAGTCATATAGTCACAGAGGTTTACAGCATGGAAACAGGCTCTTCGGTCCAACTTGTCCATGCCGCCCTTTTTTTTTAAACCCCTAAGCTAGTCCCAATTGCCCGCATATCCCTCTATACCCATCGTACCCATGTAACTGTCTAAATGCTTTTTAAAAGATAAAATTGTACCCACCCCTACTACTACCTCTGGCAACTTGTTCCAGACACTCACTACCCTCTGTGTGAAAAAATTGCCCCTCTGGACCCTTTTGTATCTCTCCCCCCTCACCTTAAACCTATGCCCTCTAGTTTTAGACTCCCCTACCTTTGGGAAAGGATATTGACTTTCTAGCTGTATATCTACATAAAATTTCTCATGTGAAAATCTTATATACAGTTTGCACTTCCCGTGCACATTATTCTTACTTCATATGTGATGATTTTTAAGTAATACTATGCCAATATTTATAATTAGGAAATCATAGAATCGCTACAATGCAGAAGGAGGCCATTTGGCCCATCATGCCTGCACTGGCAACAATCCCACCCAGGCCCTATCTCCGTAACCTCATTTATTTACCCTAGCTAGTCCGCCTGACACTAAGGGGCAATTTAGCATGGCCAATGCACCTAACCAGCACATCTTTGGAGTGTGGGAGGAAACTGGAGCACCCGGAGGAAACCCATGCAAACATGGGAGAATGTGCAGATTCCACACAGTCACCCAAGGCCGGAATTGAACCCGGATCCCTGGCGCTGTGGGGCAGTAATGCTAACCACTGTGCCACCCTGCCGCCCATCTTATGTAAACATTTGCTTGTGACTCCTTTAAAGCTCTAGAACCTGCGCCTCTCTTGTCCCCAATGTCTTCTGCCTCCCAGATAGGAACAACATAAATTAATTTATATAGCACCTTTACCATGAAGAAATGTCCCAAGGAGCTTAACATTATAAGACAAGGTATGACACCAAGCCACACAAGGAGATGTTAAGTCAGGTGGCCATAAGATTGGTCAAAGAGATAGATTTTAAGATGTGTCTTTGAGGAGTAAAGCGAAGCAGAGAGCCAAAGGGGGGAAATTCTGGAGCTGGGGGCCGAGGCAACGGTGGTGGGGCAGTTATGATTGAGAATGCACAAGGCGTCCAAATGAGAGGAGTGCAGATATCTCAGAGGGTTGTAGGGTTGGCAGAGGCTACAACAATGGAGAGGGATTTGGAAACAAGGGTGAGAATTTGTGTGATTGGGATGCGATGTATTTCAGCAGACATAGATGTAATAAGGGCGTGGCACTTTCTGCGAGTTAAGACATGGCTCATAGAGTTTAGGACGACCTCAAGTTTATGGTAAAATCAGAATGAAATCCATATGAGTGTGCCTGGGTGTCAATAGAACTCATTGGTGAATACCGATTGTAATTCTTTTTAATTACATCAAAGTGCCAGACCCTGAGTTCCTCTGGATTAAAAAAAACTCCAACTACCCTGTAATGAATGTCTTGCTATCCTCTGACCTCTTATCTCATCCTGCTATCCTACACCTAACTGAACTTCCTGCTCAGGGGAATAGTCTGATTTTTTAACCTCAATGCCTAAATCTATTAAAGATGATACCAGACTTGGGAACAGCAGTGGAATCAGAGAAGGCAACTCAGAAATTACATAATGGGCCTTAACTTGCAAGCTTCCCAGCTTCATATTATGGGGGGGAGGTATCCCAATGATGCATTTGGGAATCCCCTTCGGATGTTCCCAGGAATGGTTTGTACAGCAATTGTCCGGAAGTGCAAACTTCCCCTAGACAATTGCCCTGGACTGGGGGCCACCTCTTTTAACTTCTGGGTAACTATTGCACCGACTCAGATCCACTCCCCCAATGGGACTTCCCCCAACCTTTGATACACCAGGGGTCTACCACCCCCACCCCCCAACGACAAGCCCCCAGCTCCCCACTGCCACATTGTAAAGACCCAATTTCCCATGGGCCTCCCACTAACATGGCAACATACCCCCACCTGCACAAGATTTCTCATTCCCTCTCCCCTCTGTGGACCCAACTCTCACCCTTACTACCCCCAGGCCTAATGGAACCTGACCCAAGGCTTGATCCCATCACCAAAGGCTCAACACCCTCCTTAAGTCCCCCACAGGCCCAATTTAACCTGACTTCAGGCACGTTCCCTGACCTACGACTACGACCTCCCCAGATCTCTGACCCCTCCAAAGCCTGACCACTCTGACACTGCCCTCTCCCCATTCCACCAACAATCTCCCCTGCACCCCCCAACACCCTAACCTCCGCTTTTCCAAGACCTGATTTCCCCCCAAGATGAGACATTCCACCCCAACTACCACCCCTCCATAGGTCAGATCCAAGGCCCAATCCCCCTCTGATCTCCACCCATCTGATCGCCAAGCCCCTGACCTCTGAAGAATCTGACCTCTGACCCCTACCCGCAAACCACCTGACCTCCAACCCCCAATCTTAGATCCCTGCGACCTCCAATGCCCCCCGATCTCTGGTCATTTCCACCCCCAAATCCTACCCCTTACTATAGAAACCTTTCTTCTCCCTGGCCTGTCAAGGACATTTAAATTAACCTGGTTTATAGAACATAGAACAAGCTATGTCCCCTCGTGCTAGCCATCACCATCCGAGGAAAAAGGCTCTCACTATCCACCCTATCTAATCCTCTGATCATCTTGTTTGCCTCTATTAAATCACCTCTTAACCTTCTTCTTTCTAACGAAAACAACCTCAAGCCCCTCAGCCTTTCCTCATACGATTTTCCCACCATACCAGGCAACATCCTGGTAAATCTCCTCTGCACCCTTTCCAACACTTCCACATCTTTCCTATAATGCGGCGACCAGAACTGTACGCAATACTCCAAATGCGGCCGCACCAGAGTTTTGTACAGTTGCAACATGACCTCCTGGCTCCGAAACTCAATCCCTCTACCAATAAAAGCTAACACACCGTACGCCTTCTTAACAACCCTATCAACCTGGGTGCCAACTTTCAGGGATCTATGCACATGGACACCCAGATCCCTCTGTTCATCCACACTACCAAGTATCTTACCATTAGCCCAGTACTCTGTATTCCTGTTACTCCTTCCAAAGTGTATCACCTCACACTTTTCCGCATTAAACTCCATTTGCCACCTCTCAGCCCAGCTCTTCAGCTTATCTATGTCCCTCTGTAACCTGCCACTTCCCTCCGCACTGTCTACAACTCCACCGACTTTAGTGTCATCCGCAAATTTACTAACCCATCCTTCCATGCCCTCATCCAGGTCATTAATAAAAATGACAAACAGCAGTGGCCCCAAAACAGATCCTTGCGGGGTACACCACTAGTAAGTGAACTCCAGGATGAATATTTCCCATCAACCACCACCCTCTGTTTTCTTCCAGCTAGCCAATTCCTGATCCAAACCACTAAATCACCCTCAATCCCATGTGTCCGTATTTTCTGCAAAAGCTTACCATGGGGAACCTTATCAAACGCTTTGCTGAAATCCATATACACCACATCAACCGCTTTACCCTCATCCACCTCTTTGGTCACCTTCTCAAAGAACTCAATAAGGTTTGTGAGGCACGACTTACCCTTCACAAAACCGTGCTGACTATCCCTAATCAAATTATTCCTTTCTAGATGATTATAAATCCTATCTCTTATAATCCTTTCCAATACTTTGCCCACAACAGAAGTAAGGCTCACCGGTCTATAATTACCAGGGTTGTCCCTACTCCCCTTCTTCAACAAGGGGACACATTTGCTAACCTCCAGTCTTCTGGCACTGTTCCTGTAGACACTGACGACACAAAGATCAAAGCCAAAGGCTCTGCAATCTCTTCTCTAGCCTCCCAGAGAATCCTAGGATAAATCCCATCCGGCCCAGGGGACTTATCTTTTTTTACCCTTTCCAGAATTGCTAACACCTCCTCCTTGTGAGCATCAATCCCATCCAGTCCAACAGCCTGCACCTCAGTACTCCCCTTGACAACACTGTCCCTCTCCAGTGTGAATACCGATGAAAAATATTCATTTAGTGCCTCTCCTACCTCTTCAGACTCCACGCACAACTTCCCACGGCTGTCCTTGACTGACCCTAATCTTACCCTAGTCATTCTTTTACTCCTGACATACCTATAGAAAGCTTTAGGGTTTTGTTTGATCCTATCTGCCAAAGACTTCCCATGTCCCCTCCTGGCTCTTCTTAACTCTTTCTTTAGGTCCTTCCTGGCTAACTTGTAACTCTCAAGCGTCCTAACTGAGCCTTCACGTCTCATCTTAACATAAGTCTCCTTCTTCCTCTTCAAAAGAGATTCAACCTCCTTAGTAAACCACGGTTCCCTCACACGACTGCTTTCTCCCTGCCTGACAGGTACATATTTATCAAGGACGCGTAGTAGCTGTTCCTTGAACAAGTTCCACATTACAATTGTGCCCATCCCCTGCAGTTTCCTTCCTCAACCTATGCTAGCTAAATCTCGCCTAATCGCATCATAATTTCCTTTCCCCCAGCTATAACTCTTGCCCTTTGGTATATACCTATCCTTTTCCATTGCTAAGGTAAACGTAATCGAATTGTGGTCACTGTCACCAAAGTGCTCACCTACCTCCAAATCTAACACCTGGCCTGGTTCATTACCCAGTACCAAATCCAATGTGGCCTCGCCTCTTGTTGGTCTATCTACGTACTGAGTCAGGAAGCCTTCCTGCACACACTGGACAAAAACCGACCCCTCCAAAGTACTCGAACTATAGCTTTTCCAGTCAATATTTGTAAAGTTAAAGTCCCCCAGTACAACTATGGCAGTTAATGTCATAAGAGGTGGGCATGGTCTCCTTCACTTCGACTCCTGAACTTTGACATTGGACCCCAGAGACGTGCTACACTGCTTGGATCTCACCCGGCCTCAGTCAGAAACTGGCGAGATAGGATTGAAGAAAAATTGAGGTAAATAATTGGGCATGAAGTGGCAATCCAACACTCATTGCTGTACCGAGGAAGTTCGGGCCCTTAATTGTAAATAGTCATTTAGTAGTATCGAACTTCTGTATTGATGAAAAAAAGAGACACGTTCTCTATGCTTTTTGCCTCGCACTCATCAGGATAACCCACAAAAAATTCACCAAACTGTAATGGGGAAAACAACAATTTATACTCCATGTGAAGAGAGTGCTGATTGATTGGTGAGTGGACTCCGATTGGTGGAGGCGTTGCCATGGAGAATGCAGCATGGAGCTTTAGCTGCCCAGCTTTGTACAAATCGAAACCAGGCAAGTCAGCTCTGATTGGCCAAGGCATCGCCGTGGGGAATGAACCAGGGTGTGGCTGTGCTCTGATGTTTTAGTTTGGATGAAAATGTTTGTTCTGTCTGCAAAGGAGAGGGCCCTTTGCGTGAATATATGTGTCTTAGAGATTGCATAAGTGAGCTACCACGCTGTGAGCCCGACTGGCAATATTAAATTGGTTTTCAGCGCAATCAGGGTTCTTCAGTAAGTGTTGCCCAATTGCGGGATCACATCTACCGTTGGGCACAAATGCTGTTTGCAACAGGCAAAGTACTAAAAGATGCTGACCAGCCTCTCTCATCAAACATTGAAGACATAAGCATCCCCCTATCTGAAGACTCAATGGGGAACACACCCCTGCTGACTCTGAGTCCCCTGCAACTATTTAACAAGCACTGTTGCAGCTTTATAGAACCTTAGTTGGGCCACATTTGGAATATAGTGTTCAATTCTGGTCGCCACACCACCAGAAGGATGTGGAGGCTTTGGAGAGGGTACAGAAAAGATTTACCAGGATGTTGCCTGGTATGGAGGGCATTAGCTATGAGGAGAGGTTGGAGAAACTTGGTTTGTTGTCACTGGAATGACAGAGTTTGAGGGGGTGACCTAATAGAAGTCTGCAAGATTATGAGGGACATGGACAGAGTGGATAGTCAGAAGCTTTTTCCCAGGGTGGAAGAGTCAATTACTAGGGGGCACAGGTTTAAGGTGTGAGGGGCAAGGTTTAAAGGAGATGTACGAGGCAGATTTTTTACACAGAGAGTAGTGGGTGCCTGGAACTCGTTCCTGGGGGAGGTAGTGGAAGCGGATACGGTAGTGACTTTTAAGGGGCGTCTTGACAAGTACATGAATAGGATGGGAATAGAGGGATATGGTCCCCGGAAGGGTAGGGGTTTTTAGTTAAGTTGGGCAGCATGGTCGGTGCAGGCTTGGAGGGCTGAAGGGCCTGTTTTTGTGCTGTAATTTGCTTTGTTCTTTGTTCTATTACGTGGCTGCAGGCAGTATTCTCCCTCTCACTTGGGAGGAAGCCCCGATTGGCTGGCAACTCTCCACTTCCTGCAGCGACAGCACTACAGTGGACAGAAGAAGAAATGCAGAAGGATGACAGAGCCTAAGCCTCAGATCTAGAGGCCCGGGTAAGTTTAAAGGATCCCAGGTGGGGAAGGGGAAGGTAGGGAAGGCCCTGGATGTGGGGTGGGGGGGAGGGTGAAGTGGGTAAAGGGGGCGATCAAAGTCTGAGGGAAGACCAGGGGGTGGGCGGTCCAGTGGCCTCTGGACCTCCTTTCCACCCAAGATTTAACTTTGTTGCTTTTTGGCCTTCCCCTCCCCAAGGAGGTTCAATCTCCCCACTAGCCTTGAAAATTGAGGGAGGGTGGGAAATGGCCATTAATTGGCCAGTTAGGTGCCTCAATTGGAGCAAGGGAGCGCTTGCCTTTCAAGGCCTTGTTCACCCCATCGAAAAATTGCTGAGAGTCAGGGCGGGCACCTGGAAGGAATCCGGTCTCTTCAGTTTCAGGCCTAAAAAACTGGTGAGGGAACATGAAGTCCTGCCCATAGTGTCCAGCAGTAGATGTGATTCCATGATTGGACAGCACCTGCTGAACAATCCTGATTGTACTAAGAATTAGACTGAAAACCAATTCAATAGGGTCATGTGGCTCACTTACGCATACTCTAACCACATATATTCACACCCAGGGTCCTGTCCTTTGTAGACAAAAGGAACATATCTGCATTTTGCACCTTTTTCATCTAAACAACGGCTTAGGACACAGCTATTCCCTGGTACATTCCCCAGGGCGATGCCTTGACCAATCAGAGTTGAGCTGACTGGTTTGAATTTGAAAAAGGCTAGGTCGCTAATAGCCCCATGCTGCAATCTCCATGGCAACACCTCCACCAGAGTCCACTTGCCAACCAATCAATACTCTCTTCTCATGCGGTATAAATTGTTGTTTTCAGTTTGGTTACTGTTACAGTTTGGTCATTTCTTGTGAGCCATCCCGACAATTGCAAGACAGAAAGCTGAGATAGCATGTCTTTTTTTCTTGGACTAAGTTGTGTATAATGCATAAGTGACGGAAAAATGAAATGAAATATTAATAAGTGTGAAGCACTTACACCCACGTGGGAAGGAAGCTGGGTGACGCACTCATTCTGTAAATAGTGCTGAAATAGCTGAGGGCAAGGTTGAACGATTCTGAGGAGTCTTATTAGATTTAACACTCAAATATGCAATGGATACAGAGCTACCTCGTCAAAACAGCATTATGCTCATCAGAAAAAGTGATAAGCAGATTGCTGTTGAGTATTGTGTGTAGTTCTGGTCATGGGGATGCAGAGGAGGATTTTCATAGAATCACGCAGAATTGTGCTGGCGCAGAAGGTGGCCATTTGACCGACCATGTCTGCACCGGCTCTCCAAAGGGGCATCGTGACTTAAAAACACAAAATGCTGGATAAACTCAACAGGTCTGGCGGCATCTGTGGAGAAATAACATTAACGTTTCGAGTCCATATGACTCTTCTACACAACTGTAGAGGGATAGAAATGTAATGAATTATAAATTGGAGAGGTAGGTGGAGGAGGTGGGGCATAATAGAAGGATCATAGAATCATAGAAACCCTACAGTGCAGAAGAAGGCCATTCAGCCCATTGAGTCTGCACCGACCACAATCCCACCCAGGCCCTATCCCCACAACCCCACACATTTACCTTGCTAATCCCTCTAACCTATGCATCCCGGGACACTAAGGGGCAATTTAGCACGGTCAATCAACCTAACGCGCTGTAATGACCCCACGGAGGCGGAAGTCCCATCACCAAGTTACTTTATTTACACCATACATCTGTACACAGCCAGCTCTCCAATTGCTCCCTGCTGAATGCAGGCTGGGAGGCTGACACACCTGCTTTAAATAGGGAGCGTGAGGCTCCCTGATTTAACCATCAATTAAGACTCATCAGGTATCTCTTTCGGGTACCAACATAATAAACAAACTCAAATTAACTGAAGGACAAATTAAAAGAGGCAGCTCCCCAAAAGGAGGGGGAGCAGCCCGAACCAAAAATCAATCACAAAGGAAACTTAAAACAGACTTATCAGGTATCTCTTTTAGGTACCAACCAAATAAACAACAGACTCATCAGGTAGTTCATACTCCAGCAAGCCAACCTCATTAGCCTGGCTGAAGTCATCACACCCGCACATCTTTGGAGTGTGGGAGGAAACCGGAGCATCCGGAGGAAACCCACGCAGATACGGAGAGAATGTGCAAGCTCCACACAGAGAGTGACCCAAACCGGGAATCAAACCCAGGTCCCTGGAGCTGTGAGGCAGCAGTGCTAATCACTGTGCCACCGTGCCGCCCCAAAGGGATAGAGATAGGTCGAAGCAAAGGAGAGATTGACAAAGGTGTCATGGACATGAGGCTGGGAGGAGTGTTAGTGGTGCCATTAAGGACTGAAGAGTGCTAATAGTGGGAAAGATAAGATGGCAAAATGTCCTAATAGGAGAACAAAGCTCAGTGCTCAGTGGGAGCAAAAGTGAACAAGAGACAGATAGCTGTGTGGAGGAAGGGTGGGGTTGTGTTGTGATAAGCCAGTGGAACTGAAAATCAAAAAAAAACAAAACGTGTGCTCAAGACGGATGGGAAAGTTTCCAGTCTAAAGTTGTTGAACACAGTGTTGAGTCCAGAAGGTTGTAAAGCGCTTAATCAGAGGATGAGGTTCTGTTCCTTCAGTTTGCACTGGGCATCATGGAGCATTGCAATGGTTCAAGGATGACGTGGGCATGACAGCAAGATACTGAGTTGAAATGGCCATTGACTGGAAGATTGGGATCATGCTTGTGGACAGGGCGAAGGTGTTCTGCAAAGCGGTGACCCAGTCTGTGTTTAGTCTCCTCAGTTTGGAGGAGACCGCATTGGGAACAGAGATTTTTTAAAAAATTCATTCATGGGATGTGGGCGTCACTGGCTGAGCCAGAATTTATTGCCCATCCCTAATTGCCCTTGATCTCGGCCATTTTAGAGGACAGTTAAAAGTCAATCACATTGCTGTGGGTCTGGAGTCACATGTCAGTCAGACCAGGTAAGGACGGCAGATTTCCTTTCCTAAAGAACATTAGTGCGTTGTATTAGGACTGTTCAGACCAGGACGCTTTGTCTTATGTTTGTGTCCATCGCCAACAACCCTTCATCTCCTTCCCACAGCATCTTCCCATGCAAGCGCAGAAGGTCCAACATCTGTTCCTTCACCTCCTCTCTCCTCACTGTCCAATGACAAAAACACCACTGCAAACCTTCCTCCAACCTGAACAGCATTAAAGACAGTGCAAGGAGACACAAAGCTGTTCCTTCCAGCCAGTGAGCTGGGTTATAAGAAAGCAATTAAGAACTTGGACTTTTCAATCTGTAAAAAGGAATTTAAATTCCATGACCACTTGAAGGCCTTGAGAATCTACGGCCATTCCTGTAACATTCAGAACAGCCGGTGATTTGGTTACATTGGATTCCAGAATAGTGCCGTATGGCCTTGTGGGGTGAAACCTCCACTCCTTCCCTCCAACCTTATTGATGGAACTGGTGGTCATGACTCAAAATGGACTGGCTCATTCTGTCCTGCTCAGACCTTTGCTGCAGTCATGTTTTAGAAGGCTTAGAATCTCTACAGTGCAGATAGAGGCCATTCAGCCCATTGGAGCTGCACTGACTCTCCAACAGAGTATCCCACCCAGGCCCACCCCATTCCTGTAACCCCACATATTTACCCCACTAATCCTCACATCGTGAGATGTGAAGGGACAATTTAGAAATGGCCAATCCACCTAACCTGCTACCATCAGACTTTTGAATGGACCTACCTCGCATTAACTTGATCTTTCTCTACACCCTAGGTATGATTGTAACACTATATTCTGCACCTTCTCCTTTACTTCTCTATGAACTGTATGCTTTGGCTGTATAGTGCACAGGAAACAATACTTTTCACTGTATACTAATTCTTGTGACAATAATAAACCAAATCAAATCAAATATTGGAGTTTCAGTGCCTGGGCTGTTTTAGCAACAAAAGGATAAATTTTTAATTTTTAAATTTAAATTTTTTTTTACTCCATCCTTAAAGTTACAAAGCCAATGCTCAGAGTGGACCAGATGGATCTGAATCCATCTCCTTGCTTGCTTCTAAAACCAAATTCAAATTCCAATTGAATCCAATTGACCCTTTAGGGTCCCCACAAGAGAGACAAATAAGCTCCAAACTGACAAGGTAAGGCATCACACCCGATCATGGGCTTTGGAACTAAAATTTTGTACTAAATAAACCAGAAATCATAGATAACATGGAAAATTTGAGTAAAGAGCTTGAGGTTGGAGACTGGAAGCAGGGAACGCGTTTTCATTAGTCCTATTTTCTGAGGGTGAAGAGAAATGGGATGAACAAAAATAGAAGCTGATTGATTATTTTCGAAACCTCTATGGTAATCTACTGTTATGTTTGCAAATTATTCCCTGAACCTAGTAAAGGGAAACAAGCATTTGTTGACGGATACTCTAAGTGGAGAAATGTTGCAAGAGATCTTGCTGACTATGAAAATTCCAAACCTCATATTAAAGGTATGTGTGCATTCTTTCAAAGATAGGGTGGCACGGTGGCACAGTGGTTAGCACTGCTGCCTCACAGTGCCAGGGACCTGGGTTCCATTCCTTCCTCGGGTCACTGTCTGTGTGGAGTTTGCACATTTTCCACATGGTAGGTTGATTCATAAGGTTAAATTTCACAGGATCCAGGGTGAGGTATCTAAATGGATATAAAATTGGCTTCTTGACAGAAGCCAGACGATGGTTGTAGAAGGTTGTTTTTCAAACTAGAGGTCTGTGGCCACTGGTGTGCCTCAGGGATCAGTGCTGGGTCCACTGTTATTTGTCATTTATATTAATGATTTGGATGAGAATATGGGAGGCATGGTTAGTAAGTTTGCAGATGACACCAAGACTGGTGGCATAGTGGACAGTGAAGGAAGTTATCTCCGATTGCAACGGGATCTTGATCAATTGGGCCAGTGGACTGACGAATGGCAGATGGAGTTTAATTTAGATAAATGCGAGGTGATGTATTTTGGTAGATTGAAACAGGGCAGGGCTTACTCAGTTAATGGTAGGGCATTGGGGAGAGTTACAGAACAAAGAGATCTAGGGGTACATGTTCATAGCTCCTTGAAAGTGGACTCACAGGTGGACAGAGTGGTGAAGAAAGCATTCAGCATACTTGGTTTCATTGGTCAGAACATTGAATACAGTAGTTGGGCTGTCTTGTTGAAGTTGAAGACATTGGTAAGGCCACACTTGGAATACTGTGTACAGTTCTGTTCGCCCTATTATAGAAAGGATATTATTAAACTAGAAAGAGTGCAGAAAAGATTTACTAGGATGCTACCGGGACTTGATGGTTTGAGTTATAAGGAGAGGCTGGATAGACTGGGACTTTTTTCTCTGGAGCGTAGAAGGCTGAAGGGTGATCTTATAGAGGTCTATAAAATAATGAGGGGCACAGGTCAGCTAGATAGTCAATATCTTTTCCCAAAGGTAGGGGAGTCTAAAACTAGAGGGCATAGGTGAGAGGGGAGAGCTACAAAAGTGTCCAGAGGGGCAATTTTTTCACACAGAGGGTGACAAGCTGCCAGAGGTAGTAGTAGAGGCGGCTACAATTTTGTCTTTTAAAAAGCATTTAGACAGTTACATGGGCAAGATGGGTATAGAGGGATATGGGCCAAATGCGGGCAATTCGGAATTATAAAAAAAGGGCGGCATGGACAAGTTGGGCCAAAGGGCCTGTTTCCATGCTGTAAACCTCTATGACTCTATTTTCCCTGTGTCTGCGTGGGTTTCCTCCGGGTGCTCCAGTTTCCTCCCACAGTACAAAGATTTGCGGTTAGGTTGATTGGCCCTGCTAAATTGACCCTGCTGTCAGGGGGCCTAGGAGGGTAAATATGTGGGGTTACGGGAATAGGGCCTGGGTAGGATTGTGGTCAGTGCAGACTTGATGGGCCGAGTGGCCTCCTCCTGCATTGTAGGGATTCTATGATTCTATGTAAATCATCTAGAAGAATTTGTACTGCGTTCTAGGCCCAGTTTGAAAAGGAGTGTTCTTCCTGGAGGAAAGTGCTGAGACATATTGTTGCCACAGTCAAACTGTTGGCTTCTTTGCGACTGCCATTGAGGGGACATGATCAGCCATCATTGTCAATTCGTAGAGGTAATTTTTTAGCCTGCCTTATATATTTCAGCGATGAGCTTTTCAAACAGCATTTGAAAAGTTATCAATATTGTGGCTCAGAGCAGACTAACTTTTTAACTGTTTAACGCACAGCATTCATCACTATAATGGCAGAGCGGCTTAGAAACCAATTCACTAATGAAATAAAAGATTCTAAATACTGTTCCATAATAGTTGATTCAGCACTAGATGTGAGTCATGTGGAGCAATTAACATTAATGTTAAGATATGTGACCAGCGATGATGAAGTTGTAGAGCGATTTCTCCATTTTGTCCAGCTGTAATCCTACACTTCTGAGTGTCTGGAGACAACAGTTTTGGAAGTCATTGCAAATTTATGTTTGGACGTCAAAAATTGTTGTGGACAGAGTTTCAGCGATGCCACAAATATGGCAGGAAAATATTCAGGTCTACAAGCAAGACTAAACAGTGCAAGCCCTGTGCATTCCAGTCACTGCATGATTTAATCTGCAGCGCTGCTGCTGAATCCTGTGAGGTGACCGTGCATTTTTAAACTTTGTTCAAACCTTGTCAGCTTTTTTATTTTGGTTTCTACTCATCAGTGGAATGTGTTGCAATCACACTTGGAGCAGGCACAAGGAAAACATTTGACGGTGAAAATAATTTGTCATACCAGGTAGTCCGCTCATGCAGATGCTGTTTTGACTTTGAAAGGAAAACTTATCAGATGTGGCTCCATCAAATTCAGAAGAAACACGTGTGAAAGCTGAAGCAAAATCCTTAGCAGAGAAATTTGAAAAGTATGTTTTATGGAACTTCAAAGTATTAATGCGATCAAAAAATCACTGCAAAATGTTGACACAACTTTGTTGAATGCTGCACAATTGTTAGACTCAGTTAAAAGTTTTGTCATGGAAAATTGAGATGATTATAGCTCAGTGGAAGCAGATGCACAAACATTAACAAAAAGTACAGGTCTCTCTGATGATGAGAAGCGTACGGGTCGCAGGGAGTTATTTGTAGATGAAACTAGAGACAATGAAGTCACTTTAAAAGAGAAAGAGAAGATCATAATATGAAAGCCAAATACTGCGGATGCTGGAATCTGAAACTGAAACAGAGAATGCTGGAAAATCTCAGCAGGTCTGACAGCATCTGGGGAGAGAATAGAGCCGACATTTTGAGTCTGGATGACCCTTCGTCAGAGCTGAAAGAGAAGATCATTGTTGAAACTGTCAATGTTATTTGTGACACAATAATGGTGCAAATGCAGAGTAGAAATGGATCTCTGAGGAAAACTGTTGATTTATTTTGCATGCTTTTCGACTGAAGTTTGGATGAGAATACTGAAAGCCACTGCAGTAGGAGATTAAGTGAATTCTACTGGAAGGACATAGTCACAAATCTTTTTGCAGTGAAGTGAAACAGTTCATTCCATCGATACTCATGAACTCTGCGCTTTGAGACCACCAGCTGATTTGTACAGATTTGAACATGGTGGTTTGCTGGCAACCTTTCCAAATCTGGAAACCATTCTGAAAATATTTTTAACTATACCTGTCACAAATGCTTCTGGTGAACGTTCTTTCTCTGTATTGAAAAGAGTGAAAAATTATTTGCAAAGTGTGATGAGTCAGGAGCATTTGATAAGATCAGCAATATTGACGATTGAAAGATTTTACTTACACTGATGGCACTGTTGATTTTGTGAAGAAAAAGTGAAGAAAAGCGACTAAAATTGCTATGCCAACAGGGATGAAGCAAGAAAAGCTTAAAAATATGACCCTCTTTCATATTCTCTTGTTTAAATTCTGGTTTTCAAAAGGCTTGATGTGGAGATGGCGGCATTGGACTGGGGTAAACACAGTAAAAAGTCTAACAACACTAGGTTAAAGTCCAACAGGTTTATTTGGTAGCAAAAGCCACACAAGCTTTCGGAACAGGCTGTTCCTTCGTCAGGTGGGTGGGAGTTCTGATTACAAACAGGGCACAAAGACTTGATTAGCTGTAAAGACTCACATTCCAATCATTATTCATGTAAATTGAGTTTGTGTCTTTGTGCCCTTTTTGTGATCAGAACTCCCACCCACCTGATGAAGGAACAGCCTGTTCCGAAAGCTAGTGGCTTTTACTACCAAATGAACCTGTTGGACTTTAACCTGGTGTTGTTAGACTTCTTACTGTGGTTCAGAAGGCTGCCAGTCCTTGGCTGCTGATTACATACTGATAGTTCTAACAGCCATCCCCCCTCACTCTCAAGACCGGCCACCAGAAAGTATTTTCTAGGGCAAAGAACGGAATCCTGCCAGGCACAAAGCCACTGATATTGGACTTGGACTCACTGGAATCCACTTGATTGGAGTATTTGCTCCTGCACTGGACTGGCTCCTTCTGTCCTGCTCTGGCCTTCACTGCAGTCATGTCTTAGAAGGCTTAGAATCACTACAGTGCAGATAGAGACCAATCAGTCCATCAAATCTGCACTGACTCTCCAACAGAGTATCCCATCAAGGCCCACCCCATCCCTGTAACCCCACGTATTTACCCCACTAACCTCAACATCTTGAGATCCGAATAGGCAATTTATCATGGCCAATCCACTTAATCTGCACATCTTTGGACTGTGGGAGGAAACTGGAGCACCCGGAGGAAATCCAGGCAGGCAGTCTTGCCCCACAAATTCTAAGTCTAGGATGGGAGGAAAAGCAGGAGAGTTTCAGATCTGTTTTTTTTTGGATGAGTTCAAAGCTGCTATCTTATGCACTCAGCGGATGAAAAATCAGCAGAAACAGTTCCTCACTTGTAGGAGGAGGGGCGGGGCTTAAGTTGCTGAAACATTGGCTGAGAGCAGCAGAGAGCGCTATTACACTCGCGCGGGTCTCCAGCAGCAGAGACCAGAGAATCAGCCTCAGCTGCTCTCAGCCAGTCTGGATGATTTAAACAGAGGAACCCAACTCCCCCCCTCCCAAATATAGCTACCGCGGGGGCCTGCCGCAATCGCCTGCCGACCCTCCTGCGATTGCGTGCCCAAGACACCCCCAGGGCCAGCCCCATTTGTCTCCCTCCCTCCCCCCACCGATCCTAATACAGAGTGACAATGGGTTCCCCCTCCTTCCCTCCCCATACTGATCCCAATGCAGAGTGTGCAGTGGCCTCCCACCACCGACTGCCCCCAGTAGCCCTGTCCCCTTGGCACTACCCAGTGCTCAATGTGCAGTGCCAGGGTACCAGGCTGGCACTGCCTCGTTGTCAGGTTGGCACTGCCCAAGGGATCCCCCCCATTGCCTCCAACCTTCGTGGAGGCCTCACTGACCTCCCGTTTTACTGACGAGGTTATCATGACTGGTTCACATTGCTGGGGACCAGCTGTTTCCCTTGTCAGAGAGAACCTCTCCCAATGAGGCCACAGAGGCAAGTGAGCCTGGACGATAGTGTCTTGGGCTTGTTAAATCCATGTAAATGCTATTTAAAATAAATTTAAATAATTTATTCAGCCTCGTGCCAGAAATGGGCATGAGGTTGATCTCGCCGGATATTCGGTGCCGGGAAGATCACGAGAGGTGAGAAATCGGGTGCGGACCTGAATTCTCGGCTCGCATGCGATCTTATCAGCTTGCCCATAGTTTGGTGGGGCACACCGAGGGGAACATGCAAACTCCACACAGACAGTCACCCAAGGCTGGAATTGAACTCAGGTCCCTGGTGCTGTGAAGCTGCAGTGCTAACCACTGTGGCACCGTGCCACCAAATCTCATAGGCTGATTTTTCCATCTTGTTGCTCATCGGCCAAATCCATGTTTGTTTGCCTCAAGACACAGAGATCGCAATATTGACCACCTTGGTCATCATTCTGAGACCAGGTAGGCGTGGTTTTACATGTTAATAAGCGTTTAAGCAGGAATCAATTTGTGGATTTTTACGGCTTGCGCCTTTGTATTCTGTGGGCTGAGTGTGGACGGAGTTGGGAGGAAAGTGACATCACTGGGGCAGGATGTGACATCATGGGAGGGGCAGAGATGATGGTGAGCACGGGCCCCCAAGAGGTTAAGTCTGCCACTGCCTTTTCAAGTTTGTTCCCATGGGTCTGAAACTTGCCCACAGCACACGAGGATGGATGTACCGAATCTGAAGTTTCTCTTGCCAATATTATTTCAAACTAATTTATTCTGCTAAAGGTTCCTGCTGATCTCTTACATTCTGCCTACTTTAGTCATTGTGAAGAAAATGTATTTTCATCCCCCTCACAGTCAGCTATTTGCCTTTCCACTGTCCTATTACTCCTTTTAATATTCATTTTAATTATTCTCAACTGATTTTTGCACAATTCCCAGTCCACATTATTTTTTGATTGCTAGTAAGTCCTAAAATACATTTTCTTAGCCTTTAAGCTAGTTTTGACCTCCTTATTTAGCCACCGGGGTCTTGCTCCTGAATTTTTTTTTCTTTGTGTTGCGTAGCAATCTTTTCAATCTGAACATGAAGCCCCTGATTAGGGATGTAAACAATAAGAATCACAATCATAGCCCAATTGTTTGCAGCACCTGTCTGTGTGAGTGATACCCTGAAAACGTGAACACATTTCTGAATGTTGCTCCTCGGGTAGCTTTTCATCGGAACATAAGAATGGAATGAGGTTGTTCAGTCTCTTGAGCCTGATTCACTGTTCAATTGTACAATTGATGAGCTATATATCTTAACCCCATTGATCTGCTTTGCTCCATATCCCTTACCTACAATCTATCGACATCCGTTCTGAAAATTCTAATTGGCCTAGAGTTCACCACCTTTTCAGACAGAGAATTCCAGATTCTCAATGCTCTTTGTTTGAATAATTGCTTCCTGATTTAATTCCATAATGTGGAGATGCTGGCGTTGGACTGGGGTGGGCACAGTAAGAAGTCTCACAACACCAGTTTAAAGTCCAACAGGTTTATTTGGTATCACGAGCTTTTGGAGTGCTGTTCCTTCATCAGGTGACCTCCACATCATGGCTACCACTGACACCGCAAACTCCCTGCTCAAAGTGGAGAGGATTTCCAAGGAGATCACGCATATCGATACAGACATCAAGTTTCTACAAAGATGCAGGAAAGCAGGCAAGATCTTCTCACCTGATGAAGGAGCAGCGTTCCGAAAGCTCATGATATAAAATAAACCTGTTGGACTTTAGCCTGGTGTTGTGAGACTTCTGACGGATTTAATTCCATAATGGCCTAGCCCCAATGTTAGTATCATATCTGTTTGTTCTGGATCTTCCCCACCCTGGCAATTACTGTCTCTGCCTCTGCTCCTTTATTCCTTTAACACCTTCATTAGGTCACCCCTCAATATTCTATGCTCAGGAAAGGAAGGGTGGGATTTTCCAGCGGCGCTCGCCCCAAAACCAGAAAATCCCACCTGAGATCAACGGACTTTGCATGGTCCACCCCCCCTCCCCGCCCTTCCCCCCGCCCCTACAATTCCCATGGCGAGCGGGACGGGAAAATTCAGCACAATGTTATGTCTTTATAATTGAGCTTTGATGCCGAAAGCAAACCGAGTATTTCACATGGAATCTGACTAACATTTTGGTGAAGCTTCAATCTCTCCCATGTGGTTAACAACCTCCTTGAGATAAAGATCCACATTCCATGGACATTTTTGGTTACTCTGTGCAGTACCTTTCCATGATTTGTGCACATTGACACTCAAATCCCTTTTTTAAAAAAATGTTCATGGGGATGTGGGCATTATTGGCTGGGCCAACATTTATTGCCCATTCCTGAGAGCATTTAAGAGCCAACCAGCTTGCTGTGGTTCTGGAGTTACATGTAGGTCAGACCAGGTAAGGATGGCAGATTTCCTTCCCTAAAGGACATTAGTGAAGAAGATGGGTTTTTTCTTAGCGACAGTCGACAATGGTTTCATGATCATCATTGAACTTTTAATTCCAGAGATTATTTAATGAATTCAAATTTAATCATCTACCGTGGTGGGATTCGAACCTGGGTCCTCAGAGCATTACCCTGGGTATCTGAAGTACTAGGTCCAGCGACAATGCCACTGACTGCCCTAGTCTCCCTCCAAAAAGTGAATCCAATCGGCAAGCTCATGCCTCCCATGAACCAAAATATCACCTTATGTGCAAAATATATGTAGTAGTACTCTCATTACTGAGCTAGAATGTTGAGGATTCAGGTCTCACTGAAAGTGTGTTATGTTCTTGGAGTTGTCGGCTAAAGATATTAAATCAAAGTTCTACCTGCCAGCTCAGTTAGATATAAGAATCTCAACAGTAAGATTATCAACATTCCTTCCTCAATCATTATCACAAGAAAATATATTAACTGGTTACTCATTCATTGTTGTTTGTGGGACCTACTTGTGCATAAACCATAGAACAAAGAACAATACAGCACAGGAACAGGCCCTTCGGCCCTCCAAGCCCGCGCCGCTCCCCGGTCCAGGATTGAATCCTGAATCCAGGATCCCCGCCCAATTTTCCAGCCTATCTACATACCAATATCCTATCCACCGAGCTGTCCCTCACAGCTACGATGCTTTGTTCATCACAACCTATTAACTCACCCCCACCCCCCCATTCCAGACGATGTGATCTCCAGGGAGAGGCGAAAACCCAGAGTGAAAACCCCAGGGCCAATATGGGGAAAAAAAATCTGGGAAATTCCTCTCCGACCCCCTGAGGCGATCGAAACGAGTCCAGGAGATCACACTGGCCCTGATCGGAAAATGCTTCCCAACCCTAGTCATTTCCACTTCCACGAACACCATATGAATTCCCTGCCCCCGAGACAGGTTCCCAACTATCCGCAGTCCCGCTCTGTACTGGCACCAGCAAGATGATCATAGAATGAAGCCTTGAAACGAGAAACAAGGAACATCTGCCATTCTTGTCTGCAATAGTAAATGTGCTTCAAAATTAACACGCAACTATGAAGTGATATGGATTTTTCCAAAGATGTGATTAGACATTACATAGACATAAACTTTAATGCACTGGGAACAGTATGAAGTTGTGCTGTACATTCCCGATCTCTTTAAAATTATTAATTCCATTCTGTTGTCAGAAATATTTCATAGAATCATAGAATCCCTACAGTGCAGAAGGAGGCCATTCGGCCCATCAAGCCTGCACAAATAACAATCCCACCCAGGCCCTATCCCCCATACCCCACATATTTACCCTAGCTAATCCCCTTGACACTAAGGGGCACTTTAGCATGGTCAATCCACCTAACCCGCACATTTTTGAACGGTGGGAGGAAATCAAAGCACTCGGAGAAGACCCATGCAGACATGGGGAGAAGGTGCAAGGGCCACACAGACAGTCACCCAAGGCTGGAATTGGACCCAGGTCCCCGGCGCTGTGAGGCAGCAGTGCTAATCACTGTGCCACCGTGCCTCCCCAAATTTCATACAGATGCAAGAATAAATCAGCAGAATAGATATGACATAACTTTCATGAGACATTTAACAATCTTCTGATTTTAATGTAACAAAACATTGAGATTCTGTGTCGTTTTTTTCCAGAATTCTTTGACCAAGATAATGTGAGGCAGCAGTGCTAATCACTGTGCCACCGTGCCTCCCCAAATTTCATACAGATGCAAGAATAAATCAGCAGAATAGATATTACATAACTTTCATGAGACATTTAACAATCTTCTGATTTTAATGTAACAAAACATTGAGATTCTGTGTCGTTTTTTTCCAGAATTCTTTGACCAAGATAATGTACCATGCATGACCAAGTTCATGCGCCATGCATGGGCTTTTTGGCATATGGTTTTCCAGCTCTTCATTGCAACACTAAGCTATATATTGCATCCCATGAGCCAGAATAATTACTTGTAGCTCTCCATAAATTTGAAAACTATCATTCAAAATAAGGGGAAAAAAGACACATTTGGCAGGAGATGACTGTGTGAGACACAGACACCGGGCCCTATTTTACCTTTGCATCGAAAACGCGGTAAAGTCGGATGTGAGGCCATTAACGCGATCCGCGCCCGCGTCTGCGCAGATGGCCACTTTACCGAAACCCGGGAATGGCCGCGATCCGCTTCGCGCCCGAAACGGGCACAACAGTGATTTAAATGCATTTGCATGTATTTCAATTGAATGAATGAACTGCCCGCCCAACTTTATCAGCATTTCCCCCTTTACCGCTGCGTTCGCCGATCCGGAATCGCGCCAAAATGAAACTGCTGAATAAAAGTCTAAATCGGGCACTCCAGCTGCTGAAGAGCGAGTTCAGAGCTTCCAACGGCTCTCTGACTCAGATCGGTGGTGGGGGGGGAGGAGGGAGGCAGGTCAGATCATTGACTGATTGGGGGTGTGGAGGGGAGTGAGGCCAGGTTGTTGTCTGGTTGGGGGGGGGGGAGGGGGGGGAGGAGGAGGAGGCAGGTCAGATGTATCTCTGGTAGGCGGGGGGTGGGGGGGAGGGGGGAGGGGGGAGGGAGGCCCAATCATTGTCCGGTGGGGGTGGAGGGCTGATCGTTGTCTGGTGGTGGGAAGGGGGGAGGGCTGATCATTGTCTGGTGGAGGAGGAGGCGGATCAGATATTCCTCTGAGGGGTGGGGAGTGAGGCCAGATCATTCTTTGGGGGGGGGGCACGGGGGGGGGGGGGTGAGGCCAGATCGTTCTCTTGTGGGTGGGGGGAGTGAGGCCAGATCGTTCTTGGGAGAGGGGGGGAGGAGGAAGACGGATAAGATATATCTCTGGTGGGGGGGGAGAGGCCCGATTGCTCACTGGTGGTGGGGGAGCAGATGGATCTCTGATGGGGGGGAGGGGGGGCAGGGGGGTCCGCTGCCACTCTATGGGCGATCGGTGGGGGGGAAGGGGGCAGGGGGTCGCGATCGGTCTGGGTAGCGGGGGGGGGTGGGTGGATACGTGGGACAGTGATGTCTGTGGTAGCCATCGCTCCCGCTTTTCGCTCCCGAGCTGCTTTCTCCGCTTTCTACGATCTGACATGGGCGTGCTTTTTCAAATTTTGTTATCACTGCGCATGCGCAGTTCAGAGCTCCGATAGTTTCAGGTGCGCTAATCCCCACCCACACCGTGATTCAGACCGGCAATTTTTTTTTCAGTGCATATGGGGGCGCCTGAAAGCAGATTTCCAAGTCGGATCTGAATTGCGCCCAGCTTCAGCACTTGGAATGAAAATGGTAAAATCAGGCCCACCATGTTAATGAGTAGTGATACCTAGTGGCAAATCTACTCAGGAGCTGTTGACAGTATGCACTGTCATTCAAATGTGGCCTCCCCTTTTCTGACTGATGGATCAAACTATCTAGTTTGCACTCCCTTAAGCAGCCTGACCCTTTTTTCGGCTGCCGATCTCATGAGGACAGGCACTTTCCATTTTTAACCCTAGCTAGTTTAGTCTGCCCTCTATATCAATTTAACAAAGGAGAAATTATACAAGCTAAAAACCTCACATACTATGACGAGTTTCAATGGTTTGAAACAGGACAAATATTAGAACTGGCACAGTGGATATTCCTTTCAAATATGACAACCCCACAGGGAGCCCTGTCCTAACTTTCAAATAAGCAATGCCAGACACACAATAGATAACTATGCTGTCAACGCAGGAAACACCATCATTGTTACATAGCAGGAACAATATACTGGTAGGTTAACAAACAGAGAGAAACATGCTGACATTGAAACATGAGATAGCTGGGGTCATTTTCTTTGGAACAGAAGAGGCTGAGTGGAGATTCAATTGAGTTGTATAAAATTATGAGGGGCCTACATAGAATTGACAGGAAGGATCCCATTCCCTTTAGCAGAGAAGTCAGTAACTGGGGCTGGGGCCCAAATTTTAAATCAATATATTAAACTGATCTTTCTCTACACCCTAGCTTTGACCTTAACACTACATTCTGCACCCTTTCCTTTCCTTCTCCCCTATGTACTCTATGAATGGTATGTTTTGTCTATATAGTGTGCAAGAAATAATATTTTTCACTGTATCCCAATACACATGACAATAATAAATCCAATGGGGCGGCACGGTAGCACAGTGGTTAGCACTGCTGCTTCACAGCTCCAGGGTCCTGGGTTCGATTCCCGGCTCGGGTCACTGTCTGTGTGGAGTTTGCACATTCTCCTCGTGTCTGCGTGGGTTTCCTCCGGGTGCTCCGGTTTCCTCCCATGGTCCAAAGATGTGCGGGTTAGGTTGATTGGCCAGGTTAAAAATTGCCCCTTAGAGTCCTGGGATGCGTAGGTTAGAGGGATTAGTGGGTAAATATGTGGGGGTAGGGCCTGGGTGGGATTGTGGTCGGTGCAGACTCGATGGGCCGAATGGCCTCCTTCTGCACTGTAGGGTTTCAGTGCAGAAGGAGGCCATTTGGCCCATCGAGTCTACACCAACCACAATCCCACCCAGACCCTATTCCTGTAACCTCACATATTTACCTTGCTAATCCCCCTGACACTAGGGTCAATTTAGCATGGCCAATCAACCTAACTTGCACATCTTTGGAAAGATCTCTGGAAAGAAACTGGACCACCCGAAGGAAACCCACGCAGACATGGGGAGAATGTGCAAACTCAAATCACATCAAATGGATTGGAGGGGAGTTGAGGAAAACATGTTTCACCTGGAGGGTGATGGGAATTTTGAACTCACTCCCTGTAAGGGCAATAGAGGCAATCTTCGTTGAATTAAAAAGAACACTTGGCTCTGCATTTGAGGTGCCATAATCCATGAACCAATAGGTGGAAAGTTGGATACAGCTTGATGGTTCTTTTTCAGTCAGCATAAACACAATGGTCTGAACAATCTCCTTCTGTGCCAATACTCTTGGGCCACTGTCTGTTCGGAGTCTGCACGTTCTCCCCATGTCTGCGTGGGTTTCCTCCGGGTGCTCCGGTTTCCTCCCACATTCTGAAAGACGTGCTGGTTAGGTGCGTTGACCCGAACAGGCCCCAGACTGCGGCGACCAGGGGAATTTCACAGTAACTTCATTGCAGTGTTACAGTAAGCCTTACTTGTAACTAATAAATAAACTTGCAGTGTTACTTTTTACTCCTCTGTTTCCAAGAACAGTGATGCACTATCAATCGAGTCAAGACTAGTTGTGAGCAAGACAAATAGGCTTTTATTGGCAAGAACTTGGAGCCATCCCTGTCGGTGATCTGGTCTGTACTGAAGGCTAGGGGGAGGAGTCACCGCCTTTATACCCGGACCAGGGGGAGGAGTCTTGGGCAGAACCGACAGGGATGTGCCACATATACAGGTAATAATAAATACTAACTAACAGTGGTTAACCACCACAGATAACAGATAACAGTGGTTTACCGCAAACAGGAAATGTGATAATTTCATGAATCCCGTTCCAGACTCCGAAGAGCTCAGAATTCTCAGTAAGAAACTCGACACCACACATGAAGCAGGAAATGTCACAGGCCTCTCAGAACTTGCAGCTCCAATTGCAGTGATCTGGTAACCACCTCATCTTGATGCTTATCAAACATTTGTTCTTTTCAGTCACAGATTTTGCCTACCTGTTTTTTGAAGCCATTGACCTGTTGTTGAGATTTTGTTCTGCAAGGCCTCTCCAGCACCTTATTAAAAGACCATCATTCATAAGACCATAAGACCATAAGACATAGGAGCGGAAGTAAGGCCATTCGGCCCATCGAGTCCACTCCACCATTCAATCATGGTTGATTTCAACTCCATTTACCCGCTCTCTCCCCATAGCCCTTAATTCCTCGAGAAATCAAGAATTTATCAATTTCTGTCTTGAAGACGCTCAACGTCTCGGCCTCCACAGCCCTCTGTGGCAATGAATTCCACAGACCCACCACTCTCTGGCTGAAGAAATTTCTCCTCATCTCTGTTCTAAAGTGACTCCCTTTTATTCTAAGGCTGTGCCCCCGCGTCCTAGTCTCCCCTGTTAATGGAAACAACTTCCCTACGTCCATCCTATCTAAGCCGTTCATTATCTTGTAAGTTTCTATCAGATCTCCCCTCAACCTCCTAAACTCCAATGAATATAATCCCACGATCCTCAGGCGTTCATCGTATGTCAGGCCTACCATTCCTGGGATCATCCGTGTGAATCTCCGCTGGACCCGCTCCAGTGCCAGTATGTCCTTCCTGAGGTGTGGGGCCCAAAATTGCTCACAGTACTCCAAATGGGGCCTAACCAGTGCTTTATAAAGCCTCAGAAGTACATCCCTGCTTTTGTATTCCAAGCCTCTTGAGATAAATGACAACATTACATTTGCTTTCCTAATTACGGACTCAACCTGCAAGTTTACCTTTAGAGAATCCTGGACTAGGACTCCCAAGTCCCTTTGCACTTTAGCATTATGAATTTTGTCACCGTTTAGAAAATAGTCCATGCCTCTATTCTTTTTTCCAAAGTGTACGACCTCGCACTTGCCCACGTTGAATTTCATCAGCCACTTCTTGGACCACTCTCCTAAACTGTCTAAATCTTTCTGCAGCCTCCCCACCTCCTCAATACTACCTGCCCCTCCACCTATCTTTGTATCATCGGCAAACTTGGCCAGAATGCTCCCAGTCCCGTCATCTAGATCGTTAATATATAAAGAGAACAGCTGTGGCCCCAACACTGAACCCTGCGGGACACCACTTGTCACCGGTTGCCATTCTGAGAAAGAACCTTTTATCCCAACTCTCTGCCTTCTGTCTGACAGCCAATCGTCAATCCATGTTAGTACCTTGCCTCGAATACCATGGGCCCTTATTTTACTCAGCAGTCTCCCGTGAGGCACCTTGTCAAAGGCCTTTTGGAAGTCAAGATAGATAACATCCATTGGCTCTCCTTGGTCTAACCTATTTGTTATCTCTTCAAAGAACTCTAACAGGTTTGTCAGGCACGACCTCCCCTTACTAAATCCATGCTGACTTGTCTTAATCCGACCCTGCACTTCCAAGAATTTAGAAATCTCATCCTTAACGATGGATTCTAGAATTTTGCCAACAACTGAGGTTAGGCTAATTGGCCTATAATTTTCCATCTTTTTTCTTGTTCCCTTCTTGAACAGTGGGGTTACAACAGCGATTTTCCAATCCTCTGGGACTTTCCCTGACTCCAGTGACTTTTGAAAGATCATAACTAACGCCTCCACTATTTCTTCAGCTATCTCCTTTAGAACTCTAGGATGTAGCCCATCTGGGCCCGGAGATTTATCAATTTTCAGACCTTTTAGTTTCTCTAGCACTTTCTCCTTTGTGATGGCAACCATATTCAACTCTGCCCCCTGACTTTCCTGAATTGTTGGGATATTACTCATGTCTTCTACTGTGAAGACTGACGCAAAGTACTTATTAAGTTCCTCAGCTATTTCCTTGTCTCCCATCACTAGATTACCAGCGTCATTTTGGAGCGGCCCAATGTCTACTTTTGCCTCCCGTTTGTTTTTAATGTATTTAAAGAAACTTTTACTATCATTCCTAATGTTACTGGCTAGCCTACCTTCATATTTGATCCTCTCCTTCCTTATTTCTCTCTTTGTTATCCTCTGTTTGTTTTTATAGCCTTCCCAATCTTCTGACTTCCCACTACTCTTTGCCACATTATAGGCTCTCTCTTTTGCCTTGATGCATTCCCTGACTTCCTTTGTCAGCCATGGCTGCCTAATCCCCCCTCTGATAACCTTTCTTTTGTTTGGGATGAACCTCTGCACTGTGTCCTCAATTACTCCCAGAAACTCCTGCCATTGCTGTTCTACTGTCTTTCCCACTAGGCTCTGCTTCCATCGATTTTTGTCAGTTCCTCCCTCATGCGCCTGTAATTACCTTTATTTAACTGTAGAACCTTCACATCTGATTCTGCCTTCCTTCTTTCAAATTGCAGACTGAATTCTACCATATTATGATCACTGCTTCCTAAGTGTTCCCTTACTTTAAGATCTTTTATCACGTCTGGCTCATTACATAACACTAAGTCCAGAACAGCCTGTTCCCTCGTGGGCTCCATCACAAGCTGTTCCAAAAAGCCGTCCTGTAAACATTCAATGAATTCCCTTTCTTTGGGTCCACTGGCAACATTATTTACCCAGTCCACCTGCATATTGAAATCCCCCATGATCACTGTGACCTTGCCTTTCTGACATGCCCTTTCTATTTCGTGGTGCATTTTGTGCCCCTGGTCCTGACCACTGTCAGGAGGCCTGTACATAACTCCCATTATGGTTTTTTTGCCTTTGTGGTTCCTTAACTCTACCCACACAGACTCCACATCGTCTGACCCTATGTCGTTTAGTGCTATTGATTTAATTTCATTTCTAATTAACAAGGCAACCCCGCCCCCTCTACCCACCCCTCTGTCTTTTCGATAGGTTGTGAATCCCTGGATGTTTAACTGCCAGTCCTGAACCCCCTGCAACCACGTCTCTGTGATGCCTACCACATCATACCTGCCAGTCACAATCTGGGCCACAAGCTCATCTATCTTGTTCCGGACACTGCGGGCATTTAAATATAGCACCTTTAATTCCCTATTGACCGTCCCTTTTTGTTTTCGTAGTGTGGTGGACCTTGGTTTACTGAGCCTTTCCAGACACTGTGTCATATTTTGTGAGATGGGGACTATCGTAACCTCTCCTGAGTGCTGTCTTTTCGTGATTTTTTGTAATTTTTTGTTCACACGTGAACTTCAACATTGCACATTTGGGAGTTATTTGATTGTGGGGGTCGCATAACCATCAAGACCTATCATCACCTAGCATGTACTACTCTTCAAGCGGGGATCGGTTTAGCTCAGTTGACTGGATAGCTGGCTCATGATGCTGAGCGATGCCAACAGTGCGGGTTCAATTCCCGTACCGGCTGAGGTTATTCATGAAGGTCCCCTGCTCATCCTTGCCCCTCGCCTGAGGTGTGGTGATCCTCAGGTTAAATTACCAGTGATTATGTCACTTGACTAGTAATCCAGAGGCATGCGGCATGGGCTAAAATCCCACCATTGCTGGTGAGGGACCTTGGGGTGAATATCTACAGATCCCTGAAGGTAGCAGGACAGGTCAATAATGTGGTTAAGAAGGCATATGGAATTTAATCTTCACAAAAGAGGGCAATTGTGCAGATATTGTCATTAAGGAGGAGGATTGATGAAGGTAATGCGGTTGATGTACTTACTTTACATGGATTTTAACCCAGGCTTTTGACAAAGCCCCACATGGCAAATAACTCAAACAGGAACTTAGAAGGGCAAAAAGGGTCACGAAATGTCCTTGGCAGACAGGATTAAGGAGAATCATTTTATATGCATTTTATACATACGTTAGGAACAAGAGGGTAGTTAGGGAAAGAATCGGACCTCTCAGGGACAAAGGAGGGGAATTATGCTCAGAACCAAAGGAAGTAGGTGAGATCCTAAACGAATACTTTGCATCAGTATTCACAAAGGAGAGGGACATGTTGACTGGGAGTGTCTCAGAGAGATGTGTTGACCCGTTAGAAAAAATCTTAATTACAAGGGAGGAAGTGTTAGGTTTTTTAGGAAACATTAAGACAGACAAATCCCCAGGGCCAGATGGCATCTATCCTAGACTCCTCAGGGAGGCGAGAGATGCAATTGCTGGGCCTCTAACAGAAATCTTTGTCTCTTCACTGGACATAGGTGAGATCAGTAAGAAGTTTAACAACACCAGGTTAAAGTCCAACAGGTTTATTTGGTAGCAAAAGCCACACAAGCTTTCGAGGCTCTGAGCCCCTTCTTCAGGTGAGCCTGAAGAAGGGGCTCAGAGCCTCGAAAGCTTGTGTGGCTTTTGCTACCAAATAAACCTGTTGGACTTTAACCTGGTGTTGTTAAACTTCTTACTGTGTTTACCCCAGTCCAACGCCGGCATCTCCACATCATAGGTGAGATCCCAGAGGATTGGAGGATAGCAAATGTGGTCCAGTTATTTAAGGAGGGTAGCAAGGATCACCTGGATAATTATAGGCCGGTGAGCTTGACGTCCGTGAAGATTCTTAGAGATAGGATATATGCGCATTTAGAACTGAATAATCTCATTAGCGATAGACAGCATGGTTTTGTACGAGGGAGGTCATGCCTCACAAATTTGGTTGACTTTTTTGAGGAGGTGACAAAAACGATTGACGAGGGAAGGGCCGTGGATGTCGTCAATATGGATTTTAGTAAAGCGTTTGATAAGGTCCCTCATGGCAGGCTGGTGCAAAAGGTTAAATCTCACGGGATAAAAGGTGAGCTAGCTAGATGGGTGGAGAACTGGCTTAGCCATAGAAGACAGAGGATAGCAGTGGAGGGGTCTTTTTCCAGTTGGAGGTCTGTGACTAGTGGTGTTCCGCAGGGCTCTGTACTGGGACCTCTGCTGTTTGTGATATATATAAATGATTTGGAGGAAGATGTAGCTGGCATGATCAGTACGTTTGCGGACGACACGAAGATTGCTGGAATTGCGGATAGTGATGAACATTGTCAGAGAATACAGCAGGATATAGATAGGCTGGAACATTGGGCGGAGAAATGGTAGATGGAATTTAATCCAGATAAATGCGAAGTGATGCATTTCGGTAGATCTAATGTAAGGGGGAGCTATACAATAAATGGCAGAACCATCAGGAGTATAGACACACAGAGGGACCTGGGTGTACAAGTCCACAGATCCTTAAAGGTGGCAGCACAGGTGGAGAGGGTGGTGAAGAAGGCATATAGCATGCTTGCCTTTATTGGACAGGGCATAGAATATAAAAGTTGGCATATGATGTTGCAGCTGTATAGAACGATGGTTAGGCCACATTTGGAATACTGCATCCAGTTCTGGTCGCCACACTACCAGAAGGACGTGGAGGCTTTGGAGAGAGTACAGAGAAGGTTTACCAGGATGTTGTCTGGTATGGAGGGTCTTAGCTATGAGGAGAGATTGGGTAAACTGGGGTTGTTCTCCCTGGAAAGACGGAGGATGAGGGGCGACCTAATAGAGGTGTATAAAATTATGAAGGGCATAGAGTGAACAGTGGGAAGCTTTTTCCCAGGTCGGAGGTGACGAACACAAGGGGTCACGGGTTCAAGGTGAGGGGGGCAAGGTTCAACACAGATGTCAGGGGGACGTATTTTACACAGAGGGTGGTGGGGGCCTGGAATGCACTGCCAAGCAAGGTGATTGAGGTGGACACGCTGGGATCATTTAAGACTTATCTAGATAACCACATGAACAGACTGGGAATAGAGGGATACAAACGAATGGTCTAGTTGGGCACATGAGCGGCACAGGCTTGGAGGGCCGAAGGGCCTGTTCCTGTGCTGTATTGTTCTTGGTTCTTGGTTCTTGGCAGATTGGCTAAAAAATAAAAGGCCATGGAATCCAGGGAGAGGCAATGGTGTAGTGGTATTGCTGCTGGAATAGTAATCCAGAGATCGAGGGTAATGCTCTGGGGACCTGGGTTCAAATCCCACCATAGCAGAATTAAAAATCTACTGATGACCATGAAACCATCGTCGATTGTCGTAAAAACCCATCTGGTTCGCTAATATCCAAAGTCCAAAGATGTGCGGGCTAGGTTGATTGGCCATTCTAAATTGCCCCTTAGTGTCCCGGGATGCATAGGTTAGAGGGGTTAGTGGGTAAATATGTAGGGATATGGTGGATAGGGCCTGAGTGGGATTGTGGTTGATGGGCCGAATGGCCTCTTTCTGCATTGTAAGATTCTATGATCCTTTAGGGAAGGAAATCTGTCATCCTTACCTGGTCTGGCCTATATGTGACTCCAGAGCCACAGCAATATGGTTGTCTCTTAGATGTCCTTGGGGATGGGCAATAAATATTGACCCTGCCAGCGACGCTCACATCCAAAGAATAACAAAAAAAATTGTAGCGAGCTGGATACAAAATTGGCTCAATGGCAGGAAACAAAGGTAATTATTGATGGGAGGTTTTGCAACTGGAAGGCTGTTTCCAGTGGGGTTCTGCAGGTTCCTGAAGGACGTGTTGGTTAGGTGCATTGGCCATGCTAAATTCTTCCTCAGTGTACCTGAACAGGCACCGGAGTGTGTCGACTAGGGAATTTTCACAGTAATTTCATTGCAGTGTTAATGTAAGCCTACTTCTGACACTAATAAATAAACTTTAAAAACTTTTCTGGCACATATTAATGACTTTGATGTAAATGCAGGGGCATGATCAAGAAGCTTGTAGATGACACTAAAATTGACTGCACGATTGATAGCGAGGAGGATTACTGTAGACTGCAGGAAGATATCAATGGTCTGGTAAGGAGGGCAGAAATTGGCAAATGGAATTCAACCTGGAGAAGTTAAGGTGATGTACTTGGGGGGAAGTCAAACAAGGCAAATAATTGCACAGTAAATGGGAGGATACTGAGAGGTGTAGAGGAAGTGAGGGACCTTGGAGTGAATGTCTACAGATCCCTGAAGGGAGCAGGATTGGTCAATGAGGTGGTGAAGAACGTATATGGAATATTTCCCTGTTTTAGCCAAGACATATAATATAAGAGCAGAGTGGCCACAATTTGAGTATTGCGTGCAGCTCTGGTCACCTCATTACAGAAAGGATGTGTTTGTATTAAGGTGGGTAGAGGGGAGATTTATAAGAATGTTGCCAGGTCTGGAAAATTGCAGGTATGGTGAAAGATTGGAATGGCTGGATTGTTCCCTTTGGAACAGAGGAGGTTGGAGGGGTGGGGGGGGGTGGGAGAGGGGGGTGGGGGTGGCGATTTGGTTGAGATTGTACAAATTGTGAAGGGCCTGGATAGAGTGAATGGGAAGGGACTATTTACCTGAGCAGAGAGGTCAGTGACTCGGGAGCATAGATTTAAAATGATTGGTAGAAATATGGGGGGCTGTGGGGAGGAGAGGAAAATCTTTTTCACCCAGAGAGTTGAGAGGGTCAGGGACTCACTTGCCTCAGAGAGTAGTAGAGGTAGAAACCCTCCACTCATTTAAAAGATGTCTGGATGCGCTGTAGCCTGCAGGGCTGTGGACCAAATGTTGGAAAGTGGGGGTTAGGCTGGGTGGTTCGCTTTTGGGCTGGCACAGCCATGACGGGCCGAGTGGCCTCTTTTTGTGCTGTAGATTTTCACTGATTCCACTTGGATGATAAACCATTCCCAATGTGGTCTAGATGAAGCATTTACTCTTGTACCACCTATACCAGGCACCAGTGTAATTTCCCATGGGGGGGGAGGGGGGGGGGGACTGCTACTTCCTTACAGAGTGCCATCACATATTTGAATAGAAAAGGCTGCTGCTGGAATTGCAAACATTGTGCCGTACGTGTCATAATTCCACCAGTGACAACCATTCAGATACACGGAAAGCCCCCCCAAAAACAGTGCGTGAGCTGCAGTCATTAGACTGGGAACCACACATTATAGAAAAAAAAATCCTTTGGGTGTTTGAAGGTTAACAGCCCTGGTTGTGAAAGCTGCATTAAGACACCAGGCACATCTGCACAGAGCTGTGAGGGCCGCTTGCAGAAGGTCATTTGTCACAGGCCGCTTTCTGTGCACCGACTGACCCTCCTCCATTCTGGGCAGGGAGATTTCTTACCATCACGTTTTGCTGTGTGTGTGTGTGATTGTAGACTGGAAGCAGCCACCCTCTCTCACTGGCAGCAGCAGCCCAGTCGCTGCAGACAGAGGCTGGCATTATTCTGTTCTCTGATGGGGGACACGCTTTGCTCGGTGGGGAAGGGCGGCAGGTCGCCGTTTTGAAGGGCTCCGGTCCCGGTGGACGTGTGGGCAGTGCCACGGGGAAGGGGGGGGGGTGGGGGACGGTCAGCCAGTCAATGGCTCATGCCTCCTTCCCAGGTATAACTAACACCAGCCATCACCAGCTCCCGGGCTAATGATATATGTGAAAATGTCTGGTGTGGGACCTTTATTTAGCAAAGAAATATCAGGCGATGGATTACAACCTCCCATCTTCCAGGTAAGAGGATACCTTAAAGTAATTCGCTTCAATAGGTGGGAGGGGGAAGGTCCATCTCATGAATGTGCCATTCATTTCACATTATCATAGATTAAACTAGATTTCCAACCGGTTTGAGACATGTTGGAAAGTTAATATGTAGTGTGAATGATTCACATTTGGTCACACTCTCTCACTTGGGTTTTTTAATGGTCTGGGGGTGACATTCATGGAGAAATATTCAAGAAAAAGTTTTGCCATTGAACTTTTGTCACAGGGATTCTTTGCAATCCCTCCCCCCCAGCATATTCCTTTCCTCTTTCATGTCAATTTACCCCCCTCCCCAATTGCAAACTGTCTGTAGCAAAATGTTGCCAAGTTTTTAAAGGGGGAATCTAACCCTGCCACTGTCTCTCCCACCCCACCCTTTGCCTCTTCATCAATATCACCCCGGAAGCTGAGCCGAGTGAACAGAAGAAGGAGCAGGTTAAAGCGTTCCGATGGAAGCACATCCTCCGACACAACTTCCACCAGCTTCATTCTCCGACAGGTAAGGACGCTGATCCAAGACTCCCGGCTCAATTTTTCTGGACTCTCCGCCAACGTGGAGAGTCTCATTATTGGGTTAAAATTGCTCGCTAGACTGATTGCTAAACTTTTTGGTCCCAGTAATTAAAACGAGTGTAACTGGGCTCATGGTAGTCTATTTTACTCCAAATTTACTTACGGCACAATTTATGTATTTTTTTGATAGGGAGATATATTGACTTTTCCAGCGCCTAATATATATATATTTTCCCCCATTATAGCTTTTTATTTATATCCGAGAAAGCTATTATAATATAAATTGGGTCTAATTAGCATAATCCATTAGTGTCAAGGCTAATAGCATAATGATTATAACCTTGCAGGAAGGACTCAAGGTTTTGGAATGTGACTTTCTTGTCTGGATGGAATCAATTTTGTAACTGCCAAAGGTTGTGGTTTTAGGAGGGGAGAGGGGAGGTTGTTGGGGGACACAGGGACTGTGATGATTTGTTTTTAGGCTCTAAGGTATAGAACTGGAAGAATGGACTACATTTCAGGAGAGTGCATTGGTTTCGAAATGAGCGAGACGGAACAATTGTACCAAAAAAGAATGCTCCAAGATGAGATTCTATAAAAGCATCATCCTGTGACTGCCATGTCCCAGAATAAGAATGTTTCCGCTGCTCCCTATTAAATTGACTATATGGGCAATGTAAATCTTTCCACTAACACATGGCTTGTCTTCTGTTTGGATCTATTACCTTCTCCTTTGTGATTCCTCGCTGTTGGCCAGATAAAGAAAATGACATCCCAGTGCCCAGCATAAACCTGAAGTGGATTACAATCTAGAACAATTTATGGTGTGAAACTTAATACTTACCTAAACATATGCACACATAATTTGGAACCTCCCCACAGAGAAAAGTCTTCTTATGTATATTTACCCTTTTGCTCTCTCATGTGCAAGTGCGAACCTTCTCTCATAATGATTGTTTAAACTTTTATTTATTTTAATGAACGTATTCTTGCATAGCATCTTATCAGACCTCTTAGACATCTAGAATCTATCTAGAATCCCAACAGAGAAGAAGAAGGCTATTTGGCCCATCGAGTCTGTACTGACTCTCCGACAGAACATCCCACCCAGGCCCTATCCCCGTAACTCCACTTATTTACCTTGCTGATCCCCCTAATCTACACATTTTAGGACACTAACGGGTAATTAAGCACTGCCAATCCACCTAACCTGCACATCTTTAGACTGTGGGAGGAAACATGAGCACCCGGAGGTAACCCACAGACAAGGGGAGAATGTGCAAACTCCACACTGGCAGTCACCCGAGGCTGGAATTGCAACTGGGTCCCTGGCCTTGTGAGGTAGCAGTGATAATCATGGTGCCACCGTTCTGCCCTAAAAGCAAGGTGCCTTGGAGTTCTGACATAAAATGTACTGCAGCCACTGTTATATCGGTGAGATACAGTCGCCACTTTGCACTGAGCGAGACTCCCCAAACAGCAATGAGGTGAATGGCCAGATAATCTATTTTCAGCGGTTTGGCTGAGGAAGCAATGTTGGAAAGGACATGGGAGGATTTCCTGCTCTTTTGTTTCCATGTCTGAGGGCTTTGGTTTAACAATACATTGAAAAGGTAGGAGCTCTGGCAAGGCAGCATTTATATGTTCAAAACTTTGGATGATGATTGAACTCACAGCCCTCTGACTGAGTGATTAGAGTATTACAGACTTGAGCAAACCAATAAATAGTTAACTTTATATAGATACATTTAAAAACTATTTTATTCTGTATGTAGCTGAGAAGACACCAATGGTATGGATGAGAGGGCGTTTAGTATTTACATATCTGTCCTTAGTCTATGCAGCTGCTATTCTATTTTCCATTGATGGTCACACCATCTCAATTTGAGCCCTTTGATCATTTTCCAGCTGAAATCTCTTCAATTACCTTCCAAAAGTGGATGGTCAACTGTCTCGAATGGATATCCAGATCATCAAAATCTTATTTCAATGTGGGGTATCTTGAAAGCAGCATCTGCTCTCTAGCAAAAATAGCTCTCACCACACAAGTGCCAGGCAATGATCATCTTCAACAACAGAGAATCTAATCACTGCCCCTTGAGATTCAGTGACGTTACCGTCACTGAATTCCCCCTATCAACATCCTGGGGCTCCCCATTGACCAGAAACTGAACTAGATCAGCCATATAAATAGTATGGCTGCATGAATAGGTCAGAGGCTGGGAATACTACGGCGAGTAGCTCACCTCTTGACTCCCCAAAGCCTGTCCACCAACTACAAGGCACAAGCCAGGAGTGTAATTAAATATTCTCCACTTGCCTAGTTGAGTGTAACTCCAACAACACTCTAGAAGTTCAGCACCATCCAGGACAAAGCAGCCCACTTGATTGGCAGCCCATCCACCACCTTAAACATTTACTCCCTTCACCGCCAACACACAATGGCAGCAGTATGTATAGAATCATAGAATCATACAGCGCAGAAGATGCCCTTCGGCCCATCAAGTCCGCACTGACCCTTTCTATACCTCAGTAATGCCTCCACTGATTTGCCTCCTCTTGTACTTTTCTTTTCCTTTTTTCCTTTCTTTTCCTTCTCATTTTATCTTGAGTATCTCTGGTCATCCATGGTTCTCTGGGCTTGTTATTCCTACCTGTCACCCTAGAGGGAATATGCTGGGCTTTCGCCCTTCCTTTTTGAATGCCCCCCACTGCTCTTCTGTAGATTTTCCCATTAGTAGCTGTTCCCAGTCAACCTTGGCCAAATCCTGCCTTATTTTACTAAAATCCGCTTTCCCCCAATCCAAAACCTTTTTTTTGCAGCTTGTCTATTTTCTCGTCCATAACAAGTTTAAATGGTACCATGTTGAGATCGCTATCACTAAAATGCTCCCCCACCACCACCTCAACCACCTATCTGGCTTCATTCCCCAGAATCAGACTCAGCACAGCTCCCTCCCTTGTGGGAGCCTCCACATACTGATTTAAAAAGCTCTCCGGTACACATTTCAAGAAAGCTACTCCATCCAAGCCCTGCACACTGTATATATCCATTGCCCTCAACTCATCCGTTTTACCTGCAATACTCCTGGCATTAAAATAGAGCCTGGCCTGGCCTTACTCCCTTGAAACTTAATACAGCTGCACTCCCTCTGACTTGTTTGTTTTGCTGTATGATTCCATCCCCTTACTCTGCTAACAGTCTGTGTCCCCTCCCCCTGCCAAATTAGTTTAAACTCATCCCAACAGCACTCGCAAAATGTCCCGCATCTACAAGATGCACTGCAGGAACTCACCAAGGTTCTTTAGGCAGCACTTTCCAAATCCATGACCGTTACCACCTAAAAGGACAAGAGCAGCAGATGCCTGGGAACATTACCGCCTGCAAGTTCTCCTCCAAGCCACACACCATCCTGACTTGAAACTATATAGTTGCTCCTTCACTGTTGATGGGTCAAAATCCTGGGACTCCTGTCCTAACAGTACTGTAGGTGCACTTACAGCACATGGACTGGAGCGGTTCATGAAGGCAGCTCACCATCACCTTCTCAACGGTAATTAGGGATGGGCTGATTTCGCTGGATATCAGGTGCCGGTAAAATCATGAGAGGCGAGAAATCTTCCCACTCTCTCGCGATCTTACCGGCTCGCCCCATCCATCGGCTGGTGGAGTGAAAGGGTAAGATCACCTCCATTATCTTTGAGAGTGGAGGTTGGAAACCCGAATGTGAAAAATAGAGTTCTAGTGAGATCAGTGTCTCACGGTATAACAAGCATCTGTGGGCAATTGATGAGAAATCCATAGAAGTTGTTTGGGTGGCATCTGTCACTTGGTTTTAGAGTGTGGGGTGTCTGACCACAGGTTGCCTATTGGTTTAGATGGACTGTGTACTTGCTGAGAACATTAGGGTATAAAATAAAATTTGTAACTTGTGTCACCCTTATGAAACTGTTTATGTCTGGAAAGGTATAGTTGGGGTAAAGGAGTAGTGTAATATAGTTATTTTCTTGTTCAATAAATGATTTTCAGCTGGATAGTTAGAAGCTTTTTCCAAGGGTGGAAGAGTCAATTACCAGGGGGCATAGGTTTAAGGTGCGAGGGGCAAGGTTTAAAGGAGATGTACGAGGCAAGTTTTTTACACAGAGGGTGGTGGGTGCCTGGAACATGCTGCCGGGGGAAGTAGTGGGAGCAAAAACGAAAGTGACTTTTAAGGGGCACCTTGACAAATACATGAGTAGGATGGGAATGGAGGGATATGGTCCCCGGAAGGGTAGGGGGTTTTAGTTCCATCGGGCAGCATGGTCGGTGCAGGAGGGCTGAAGAGCCTATTCCTGTGCTGTAATTTTCTTTGTTCTTTGATTTATTATTTTGTTAAATATACACCAGCAGTCTCTGTAACTCTATTCAGTAGCTCTCTCCATGTTGCTAAACAGAAAGTAAAAGTTAGGATCTATCAAGCCAGGGCCCAGTAGCAACACCAGCTGGGATTGTAACATTATTCTTATCCAGAAAACTGGGAACTCGGGACCTGATGTAAGCACAGGTACAAATCAGGAGTAGCATCTCCAATTCTGCCCATGAGACCCCAGTACTGTGGGATTCTGGACTTGCATTATGACATGACTCTGACTGACATTTCACTGAGAATTACATTCTGTGAAAAGAAGTATTTGCCGAGTAAGACTGTTGCAGTTTACATTGAATTAAAGAAACTCTCTCGTCACTGTGGGTATGTGTGAATTTAGAAATTAACTCTAGACTTTTTGTTAAAGGCCTAAAGAACAATAAAATCCAGGCCAAGCTTTTGAACAAATGAGCTGATGTGGAAAGAGACCTATGATGAGGCCCAACTATGGAAATGGTAGAGAGAGTTGCAAATTGCAAGGGAGTTCCTTTCCTGAGCTGGCAGGGGAGGCCCACCAGATTTTGGTAAGATCCAGGCCAAAGCATCATAATCCGCACTCCCAGTGTCTGAAATTTAGACCATTGCCATGGTAGCCTCCAACCCTTTAGATGCACCCATTTCCAGTCAAACTGCTATGCTTGTGGGAAAGTCAGTCATATCTCGGCGGCATGCAGGCATGGAAGATACACTAAGGCTCCAGGATGTGGTAAAGCTCCAGGTCTCGGCCATGCACCAAGTTGAGATCTAAAGCTAACTCAGGAATCTAAAAATCCTTGAACATGATATGGAAGCTAAAATTGATACTATTGAGCAATAAGTTCAGGATCAAGAGCAGGACCTCTCTTTAGCTCTGAAGAACAGTCACATCGACTCAAAACGTAAACTCCATTTCTCGCTCCACGGATGCAGCCAGACCTGCTGCGTCTTTCCAGCATTTTCTGTTTTTCAATATTTAATATTCAGTGAAAGAGCATAAGAAAGTAACATGTGGAAGATGGGAGCATACAGCTGAAGATAAAATTCCAGCGCCCACAGTAGAAATGAGAGCTGGAGATTCCATCCTTAATCCCGTTGTAACCATGTTACTATCTCGGAAGGAGGGTACAAGAAATCCCTTCGTCACACTCCTTTAAGCAAAACTGGTATGAAACCGACGAGTTATTTCAGTCACAGTATTCAAGTACTAGGTCAGGTTAGGTTTGGGTGAAATATGATGATACATCCTAATTATAAAGATTATAAGGTTGAATAAAGTCCCAGATCGACTTCAAGACTATAGCTAAATGTTAAAAACTGTTGATGTTGCTTGTTGATGTTGTCTGAAGGAGAACTTGAAACATTGGTTCTTAGTGGTATATATTGGTTTGGAATAATGTACCACCCAGTGAGTCCATTGTGTAAACAGTTAATAAAGTAAAAGAAAACACACAACATGAAAGACTAATAAGCACTATGACATTTAAGTATGTGAATAACTAATCACACTGTTTTAGTTGAAATTATTTTGATTTGATTTATTATTGTCACATGTATTAACATACAGTGAAAAGTATTGTTTCTTGCGTGCTATACAGACAAAATGTAACATTCATAGAGAAGGAAACGAGAGAGTGTGGAATGTAGTGTTATAGTCATAGCTAGGGTGTAGAGAAAGATCAACTTAATGCAAGGTAGGTCCATTCAAAAGTCTGACAGCAGCCGGGAAGAAGCTGTTTTTGAGTCAGTTGGTACGTGACCTCAGACTTTTGTATCTTTTTCCCGATGGAAGAAGGTGGAAGAGAGAATGCCCGGGTGCGTGGGGTCCTTAATTATGCCGAGACAGCGGGAAGTGTAGACAGAGTCAATGGATGGGAGGCTGATTTGCGTGATGGATTGGGCTACATTCACGACCATTTGTAGTTCCTTGCGGTCTTGGGCAGAGCAGGAGCCATACCAAGCTGTGATACAACCAGAAAGAATGCTTTCTATGGTGCATCTGTAAAAGATGGTGAGAGTCGTAGCTGACATGCCAAATTTCCTTAGTCTTCTGAGAAAGTAGAGGCGTTGGTGAGCTTTCTTAACTATAGAGTCGGCCTGGGGGGACCCGAACAGGTTGTTGGTGATCTGGACACCTAAAAACTTGAAGCTCTCAATTTAGCATGAAATATGATGATACAGCCTAATTATAAAGATTTTAAGCTTGAATAAAGTCCTAGATCGACTTCAAGACTATAGCTAAATGTTAAGAACTGCTGATGTTGATTGTGAAAGTGTCTCAAAACCGTGCAGAATAACTTGAAACTCTGGTTCTTAGTGCTATATATTGGTTTGGAATTATGTGAGGAACAATCTACCACCCAGTGAATCCAGTCATTGTGTAAACAATTAATAAAGTGAAAGAAAAACACACAACATGAAAGATTAATAAGCACTATGACATGTAAGTACGTGAATAACTAATCACACTGTTTTAACTGAAATTACCTCTGGTTCCTAAACCATACCCACATTCCCTGCACTCATTGAGACCTTTTTCTCAAACAACATCCAATTTACTAACTCTATAAGTCAAATCCAGCCAATAGTTACCACACAATATAGTTTAAATGACCAAGTCTGGCAAAACGTCTTGACCTGGTTCAGCGAAGGAACGGAACTGTGTCTTTTAGAGAAAAATATCTGCCGTGGCTCTAAAGGTTAGATGGAACAGGCCTCCATGGCTCCAATTAAAAATGGGACTGGCCTCTCAGAAGATTAAATGGAGCTGGCCTGCCTGTCTGACTGTTGAATGGAAAACTAGCCTCGCTTCCCAGTTGAGAGTGCTAGCGGTTATACTGTTCTGTTTCTTTGATATTCTACCCTGTGGGTTTGGCTGGCTATATATCTCTTGCCTTTCAAAGTTATAATTTGTATAGCCCTACTGATCTCTGGTAAGCAGTGGCTGGAATTTTACTGTTCCAATTGCCAAATGAATCAGAGTGGGTGAGGGGCAGACCACGGATAGGTCCATTGACCTCGGGCAGGATTTTACAGTTTAGGGATGAGCGAGGCTGTAAAATCCTGCCCAATGTTTCTGATATGGCAATTTGTACCTCAATTTCTCCAGACACCTGCTAATCTCGTTACTGGGAAAATCACATCTCATTATCCTTCTAGATGCCTGCTAATCTGCTTACTTGTCCGTTACTTTGTTTTCATCTCACGTTCAAGTGTTAACCTCGTTAACTTCCCAAATTCCTAACATAAACAGCACTAGCGTTGCTTCATGGTGTCAAGTGTAACATAACTGGTCACCAGATAGATGGTGAAGGTGCCCATTCAGTTCAGGAGATAGTTGAGGTGATTTTAGAGAAGAATGTGGCACATTCATGGGTATTGTTGTACATCATCCGCGACTTAGCCAAATATTTGCTCCATTGTATCAACTGTTAAAAGATGGAATCGATCGGGAATGGCCTGTGGAGTTTCAGAAGGCATTTGAAAAAGTGAAGAAAATACTGACTGGTGATGCTGTTTTGACCCACTATGACCCCAAGGAAGAAATTGATTTCAGCGTGCGATGTCTCACCACAGCGGTTAGGTGTGGTGTTACATCACATAATGGAATATTGCGTGGAGAAGCCTGTAGCATATATTTCGTGCACTTTACCAAAGTCAAAGCAAAATCACTCAGGTTGAGGAAGAGGCATCAGCGATGTTATAATTAAATTCCACAAATACTTGGACAGTCGGAAGCTCACTTTGGTAACTGACCACCAAATCCTTGCGATCATATTTGGTTCAAGAAGGGAGCACCATCTTCAACGGACACATGGTTCCAGAGATGGACGCTGATTTTCATCGCCCATCGATATGATATTCAATATCCTAAGTCAGCAGATCATGCAAAGGTGGAGCTTCTTTGATGTGCGCCATAACAATACTCATGATAACATTTTACCTTGTTTATTAAACATGGGCTCAGGAAGGACACTCTTGCTTCCCTTGACTCAACACACAGGTAAGTAAATTTCAAAAAGCTGCCTTTTTGGCAGCAGGCAGTCACAAGGTCAACCCTGGTGTTCTCATGATAAACAAAGCCTTGCAGTGGGGGCCTCAAATAGGCAACAGGGGCAAAGGAGCTAACACCAGCTTGCAGTATGGACCCTGGATACGGCTTTTTTTTCTTCACCAACATGGGAGGCAGTGAATATTTCTGACTGGAAATATGCGTGCGCTTTCTGGCTGCCATATTGGGGTCTTGGTGAGCCAGTTAATTTTACTCTTTAGTGGGATGTGAACATCTTTGTCAAGGCCAACATATGTTGCCCATCATTAATTGCCCTTGAACCAAGTGGTACTAAGCAAACTGTTGGGGCTGTGGGCTGACAAATCCCCAGATCAGGATGGACATCACCCTAGGGTCATGAAATATGTGGCCAATGAGATTGTTGATGCATTGTTTTTAATTTTCCAAAGTTCCCTCGATTCGGGGAAGGGTCCATTAGATTGGGAGATAACAAATTGAAAACCTGTATTCAAAAAAGAGCGAGACAGAAAGCAGCAAACTATAGGCCAGTTAGCCTAACATCTACCATAGGGTAAATGTTAGAAACCATTATTAAAGATGTTATAGCAGGGCACCCAGATAAGGTTCAGGCAATCAGGCAGTTGACATGGTTTTGTGCAAGGGAAATCCTGTTTAGCCAATTTATTAGAGTTCTTTGAAGGAGCCACATGTGCCATGGATAAAGGGGAATGTACTTAGATTTCCAGAAGGAGAGGGTGGCATGTGGGGGGAGGGTGGGGGAGGCCCATGTGCGCTGGGGGTTAAGAATGTGGGGGAGGGTCTCTGATCTCCTTGGAGGGGAGGGGGAGGATATTTCTGTGGTGGGGAGGGCGCAGGCAGGAGCACTGCTCTTTTGGTGTTTTCTGCGCGCATGTTCCTCCAATCCGAGCATGGACCTCCAATCCGAGCTGCTGGCTTTTAGGCGATTTTAAACTCCACCCCTCCCCCTACTGGTGAGAAACGGATCGAAGGTTTTTTTTCTTGCTTTAAGTACAAGATCAGGACTCGCCCAAAAAATGGATCAGAAACTCTCCTGTTTTCACGCACGCTCTGGAATGAGAATTCTTTTCAAAAGATCACCCCCCCCCCCCCGCCCCCCCGCCCCCCCGCCCCCGTGTGTAGTTTTGTGTATTGAATCATAGGGAAAGATACATTGTAACTGGAGGGGATTCATCTAGCGATACAAGCTTTGATTGGAGTTGTTCCTAATGGGCTCTTTGCATGACATTTGATCCAGTGACATTGAATTGCATGACATTTCCTGCAGGTTACATATCATTGCATTTTTGGGGCCCCTGTAGTTATGTAGCTTTGCTTGGGGTTTCTTGCTGTGTGTGAAATTCAGACAACCAGGAAATCTTTGGTGAGTGGATGCAGAAAGTATACTGATGCAAATCACAGATGCAAACTGTGAAAAGCTCTACTTTTCTCCCGAGTGGCTAGCAGCAGCACAACGTTGATTCACCTTCCTTTCCTGGAAAACTAATTTGGTGGAATTCTTTGAGAACATTACATGCGCAGCGGACAATGGGGAACCTGTGGATGTGGTGTATCTGGATTTCCAGAAGGCTTTTGACAAGGTGCCACACCAAAGACTGCTACATAAGATAAAGGTGCACAGTGTTACGGGTAATGTATTAGCATGGATAGAGGATTGGTTAACGAACAGAAAGCAAAGAGTTGGCGATCAGTGACTAGTGGTGTGCCTTAGGGATCAGTGTTGGGACCTCAATTGTTACGATTTACATAGATGATTTGGAGTTGGGGACCAAGTGTAGTGTGTCAAAATTCGCAGATGACATTAAGATGGGTGGAAGAGCAAAGTGTGCAGAGGATGCTGAAAGTCTGCAAAGGGATATAGATAATCTAAGTGAGTGGGCGAGGGTCTGGCAGATGGAGTATAATGTTGATAAATGTGAGGTCATCCATTTTGGTAGGAATTACAGCAAAATGGACTATTATTTAAATGGCAAAAAATTGCAGCATGCTGCTGTGCAGAGGGACCTGAGTGTCCTTGTGCGGGAATCTCAAGGAGTTGGCTTGTAGGTGCAGCAGGTAATTAAGAAGGCAAATGGAATTTTGCCCTTCATTGCTAGAGGGATGGAGTTTAAAAACAGCGAGGTTAAGTTGCAGCTGTATAAGGTGCTGGTGAGGCCACACCTGGAGTACTGTGTACAGTTTTGGTCTCCTTACTTGAGAAAGGATATACTGGCACTGGAGGGGGTGCAGAGGAGATTCACTAGGTTGATTCTGGAGTTGAGAGGGTTGGCTTATGAGGAGAGACTGAGTAGACTGGGGCTATACTCATTGGAATTCAGAAGAATGAAGGGAGATCTTATAACATAGAACATAGAACATAGAAAGCCACAGCACAAACAGGCCCTTCGGCCCACAAGTTGCACTGATCATATCCCTACCTCTAGGCCTATCTATAGCCCTCAATCCCATTAAATCCCATGTACTCATCCAGAAGTCTCTTAAAAGACCCCAACGAGTTTGCCTCCACCACCACCGACGTCAGCCGATTCCACTCACCCACCACCCTCTGAGTGAAAAACTTACCCCTGACATCTCCTCTGTACCTACCCCCCAGCACCTTAAACCTGTGTCCTCTCGTAGCAACCATTTCAGCCCTTGGAAATAGCCTCTGAGAGTCTACCCTATCCAGACCTCTCAACATCTTGTAAACCTCTATCAGGTCACCTCTCATCCTTCGTCTCTCCAGGGAGAAGAGACCAAGCTCCCTCAACCTATCCTCATAAGGCATGCCCCCCAATCCAGGCAACATCCTTGTAAATCTCCTCTGCACCCTTTCAATGGCTTCAACATCTTTCCTGTAATGAGGTGACCAGAACTGCGCGCAGTACTCCAAGTGGGGTCTAACCAGGGTCCTATAAAGCTGCAGCATTATCTCCCGACTCCTAAACTCAATCCCTCGATTAATGAAGGCTAGTACGCCGTACGCCTTCTTGACCGCATCCTCCACCTGCGAGGCCGATTTAAGAGTCCTATGGACCCGGACCCCAAGGTCCTTCTGATCCTCTACACTGCTAAGAATGGTACCCTTCATATTATACTGCTGCTTCATCCCATTGGATCTGCCAAAATGGATCACTACACACTTATCCGGGTTGAAGTCCATCTGCCACTTCTCCGCCCAGTCTTGCATTCTATCTATGTCTCGCTGCAACTTCTGACATCCCTCCAAACTATCCACAACACCACCTACCTTGGTGTCGTCAGCAAACTTACCAACCCATCCCTCCACTTCCTCATCCAGGTCATTTATGAAAATGACAAACAGCAAGGGTCCCAGAACAGATCCCTGGGGCACTCCACTGGTCACTGACCTCCATGCAGAGAAAGACCCCTCCACAGCCACTCTCTGCCTTCTGCAGGCAAGCCAGTTCTGGATCCACAAGGCAACAGCCCCTTGGATCCCATGCCCTCTCACTTTCTCAAGAAGTCTTGCATGGGGGACCTTATCGAACGCCTTGCTGAAGTCCATATAGACCACATCCACCGCTCTTCCTTCGTCAATGTGTTTGGTCACATTTTCAAAGAACTCAACCAGGCTCGTAAGGCACGACCTGCCCTTGACAAAGCCGTGCTGACTACTTTTGATCATACTAAACTTCTCTAGATGATCATAAATCCTGTCTCTCAGGATCCTCTCCATCAACTTACCAACCACTGAGGTTAGACTCACCGGTCGGTAATTTCCCGGGCTGTCCCTGTTCCCTTTCTTGAATATAGGGACCACATCTGCAATCCTCCAATCCTCCGGAACCTCTCCCGTCTCCATCGACGATGCAAAGATCATCGCCAAAGGCTCCGCAATCTCCTCCCTCGCCTCCCACAGTAACCTGGGGTACATCCCATCCGGTCCCGGCGACTTACCAACCTTGATGCCATTCAATAGTTCCAACACATCCTCTTTCTTTATGTCCACATGCTCGATCCTTTCTGTCCACCGCAAACCAGCAGTACAACCACCCAGATCCCTTTCCACCGTGAATACCGAGGTAAAGTATTCATTAAGCACCTCCGCCATTTCTAACGGTTCCGCACAAACTTTTCCCCCTTCACCTTTTAAGGGTCCTATGCCTTCACATCTCATCCTTTTACTCTTGACATATTTGTAGAAAGCCTTGGGATTCTCCTTAATCTTACCCGCCAAGGTCTTCTCATGACCCCTTCTCGCTCTCCTAATTTCCTTCTTAAGCTCCTTCCTACATCCCGTATACTCCTCTAAATCCTTAACACCTCCTAGCTCTCTGAACCTTCTGTACGCCTCTCTTTTCTTATTCACCAGGTTCATCACAACCTTCGTGCACCACGGTTCCCGTACCCTACCAACATCCCCCTGTCTCATCGGAACGTTGTCATGCAGAGCTCCAGACAAACATTCCTTGAAAATCCTCCACTTTCCTTCAGTACTTTTCCCCAAGAATGCCTCCTTCCAATTTACCCGTCTAATTTCCTCCCTGATGACACTGTATTTCCCTTTACTCCAGAGAAACACTTTCCTAGCCTGCCTGATCCTATCTCTTTCCAATGCTATCGTGAAGGAGATAGAATTATGATCGCTATCCCCAAGATGCTCACCCACCGAGAGATCCTCCACCTGTCCAGGTTATAGAAACATATAAGATTATGAAGGGAATAGATAAGATAGAAGCAGGGAAGTTGTTTCCTGCTGGCAGGTGAAACTAGAACTAGGGGGCATAGCCTCAAAGGGGAAGCAGATTTAGGACTATGTTGAGGAGGAACTTCTTCACACAAAGGGTTGTGAATCTGTGGAATTCCCTGCCCAGTGAAGCAGTTGAGGCGACCTCATTGAATGTTTTTAAGGCAACGATAGATATACTTTTGAATAGTAAAGGAATTAAGGATTATGGTGAGCGGGCGGGTAAGTGGAGCTGAGTCCACAAAAAGATCAGCCATGATCTTACTGAATGGCGGAGCAGGCTCGAGGGGCCAGATGGCCTACTCCTGCTCCTAGTTCTTATGTTCTTATGTAGACCTCTGGACAATCTGGGAGGGTTGACAACTGGCTCTGACCCTAATCTCTACCATTGACCATAGGATAGACAAAAGGAACAGCAGCCAATGTGTTATGTCCAACAAGGTGGATACCTGGATATTGAGCAGTGGAGTAAGATTCGAGCAGGGAGGAAAGTACCAGGTGGGGAGAAGGTCAAGAAGAAACATAGAATAGGTATCGGCGGGAAAGGGAGTGGAAAGGATGAGAAAATGGTTTGGACAGTGGATAAATGAGATAAAAATGAGTAAGGATGACATGGTGGCACAGTGGTTAGCTCCAGGGAACCAGGTTCAATTTCAGCCTCCACTGCCTGTGTGGAGTTTGCATGTTCTCTCCGTGTCTGCACGGGTTTTCTTCAGGTGCTCCGGTTTTCTCCCAGGTTAGGTGGAATCGCCATGCTAAATTTCCACTTAGTGTCCCAAGATGTGCAAGTTAGATGGATTAACCATGGTGAATGTGTGGGGTTACAGGGATAGGGCGAGGGCGAGAGGGCTTGAGCAAGATGCCCTTTCGGAGCATCGGTGCACACTTGATGGACTGAATGGCCTCTTCTGCACTGTAGGGATTCTATGATGCTATGATCTCTCATTTGTCTCCTTTCAAAATGGTTTGGATTGAGCTTCTGTGTGAATGTAACAATCCCGAGGTGGGATCCTCAGTCACAACTGCAGTGATCTTGGATGTCACTTCTGAGAGAGAAGCAAGACAAAAATGGGTGACAGCAGGCTGACCTGAACTGAAACAAGAGTCGTAGGCTCCTGTGGTTGGGGCACTTGCCACAGGGCACAATACCTTGGCCTCCCCCTTACTGAGTAGAGGGGGTGTACCTGTTCATTGAATACTTATCCTCTATAGGTCCTCTGCACAAGGTTGTGAAAGCAGTAACCTGCACAGGGAAGTGCAATGTTCAGCACTGCCTGGGCAATTAACATTGCAATTTCATCCCAAACTGGTGAAGTGCTTGCCTGGAAATCTCAGGCTCAAGTCCCCGAGCTTCCCCACTGAGATGCTTTTATTTAGGTTGGGTTCTGAATGGGCTACTCCTTCATTGAGCATAGGGCTGAGTGTACTGTTGAGTATACAGGCCACTCCTGGAGTCAAAGAATGAATGACACTGAGGAACTGTTTGTACCATTTTTCACTCGATCCACTTGCTGCCTCAGTTTCTGCCTGACCTGCTGAAACCAAAGTCAGACCTGTAACCAATCTGAAAGGTGTCAGGCCCCCTTGGGTGTCTGAAGTCAGCAACAAACGACAGCCAGTACACAGGACCAGACCTCAGCTTGCTAATTGTAGCTGGCTGTAACACTTGAGGAAAAAACCTTTGGATAGAGATGATCATTCTGCTGCAATGGTGCAACATAATTTTTGAGATCCTGAGCTGAAACGTGATGGGTCTTACAATAAATATTTCAGAGACCAAGATAAAATCTTATAACAGAAGTGAAAGGGGGTGCAGTGAAGTTGACTGAAGGGCACATAATAAAATTCACCCATCAATTTAATGCACACTTTTTTCTGAATTTTAATTATTTTCCCCATTAATCCACGGTTAAATATTCTGGTTAAACACACACTAGTTTAAAGCACTTTTTGTTTAAGTGCACAGATTTTCTGAGCTTCTCATGGGTCATTCACTTTCAAAAGTGCAGATTCTTGCTTTATCAGTCCATTGTCTCACACACAAAAATGTTTCATAGTTTTAACATTTTGCAATTAGCATTAATGACTGTAGAGGCCCCAACCTGAAGCGTTAATATACCTGGGTGATAATATACAGTGGTTAGCACTGTTGCCTCACAGTGCCAAGGACCTGGGTTCAATCCCCGGCTTGGTTCACTGTCTATGCGGAGTCTGCATGTTCTCCCCGTGTCTGCGTGGGTTTCCCCCGGGTGCTCTGGTTTCCTCCCACAGTCCCAAAAATGTGTTGGTTGGGTGAATTGACCATGCTAAATTCTCCCTCAGTGTAGCCGAACAGGCGCCGGAGTGTGACGACTCGGAGATTTTCAGAGTAACTTCATTGCATTGTTGATGTAAGGCCACTTGTGACACTTTAAAACTTAAAAAAAAACATATTAAGATGAACGAATCATTAGTTGGAAAGGATGGACATAGAGAAAATGTTTCCACTTGTTGAGACACCAACACTGAAGGTGATAATTGTAAGATAGGTAAGATAGGTTATAACTGTCAGATAGGCACTAATAATCCAACAGTGGATTCAAGAGAAACTTCTTGACCCAGAGAGTAGTTAGAATGTGGAATCTGCCACCACAAGGAGTAGCTGTTGAGACAAACGCATATCAGCCATGATCGAATGGCAGACCAGACTCGATAGGCTGAATGGCCTAATTCTGTTCCGATATCTTACGAAATTATGAACTTATAGATATCTTCAAGGGAAATCTGGCTAAGTACTTTAGAGAGAAAGCTTATGCTGATGTGATTATGTTGTTAGGGAGAGGATCTCAAGCTTTAGTGAGCTAGCTCCTGTTCCGCCCTTGCCACTCGTACCAATTAGTGCGCACTGTTTCACCACATGCAGTCCCCTCTAGGTCACTATCTAACCTAGGTGGAGTGCCAACGTTTGAACTGGTACAGGGGAGGGGAGGACTGTGCGATGCTGCATCCTCAGGAAGACTGCCCTCCTCTTAGGTGCCAGCTGTACATGACATAGATGAAAGAAAAAAAAGGACAAGAGTTGGGGTGGTGGATGGAAAAGTAACATTTGCAGGTGACAGCCTTGAGAATACAGCTTGAAGCTCTGAAACTTATTGCATAATTTGCTAAGCTGATTGAAGAGTGGAAAGTAATGTGCAGACAGTGTGCTGAGATCACCAGCCAACCTATCCTTCAGTGATGCTGAGAGGTCAGTCCAGACCCACTGACCCGCGGGGTAGCCTGCTCTGATTGGATGAGGGCGGTGATGTTGGTGATTCCTGTCGCGTCCCACCGATTCCTCTCCTTCACATTATTGGCTGTCCTGTTTTGCCAAAAGAGAGAGAGGATGTGAGTTAGGGAGTGAATACTGGAAAGGTCATTGGAGATCTTCTGCTGCTGCACATGGTGCGTTTGTCGAGAAGTGGCAAGGAAACAAGATGGAGTGAAGCTGGGAGATGATAAATTCAAAGAGAAATGTTTGTAATGTCAAGTGAGGAAGGAATGGTGGCAGGAATTGGCTGTTGTGCAAGGAGCAAGGTGTGTGAAGAGAATGATGTCCGTGTGTAAAGTAAAGAGAACAAAATAAAGAATGTGTCATTATAATGAAAAAGGGGGCATGGCAATGTGATCTTATGACTGTATGGTGAAAGGTGTGATGATTGGAAGGGAGTTGGTGGAAGGTGATGTTGCGAGGGATTGAGAGATAGAGAGGTTTCCTCACCTTCACTCCTCTTGTGAGTTCATTGAACCTCTTTCTGCATTGAAGCCAGGTCCTAGGATGAAGACGGGGTTGGATACCTTCAGCCATTATGATCTTGGAAATACCCTTGAGGCTTTGGGGCGTAGTTGCTTGCCCTTTGCCTTTGCCTCCTCCAATAGGACCTCTAAGATGGCATTAGGAAAGCAAGAGCCAGCGTTTCTACTCATCTAATGCCACCATATCTTCCAGCATTCTGTCTGCAAAGATCACTGTCCCTTTAAGATGTGTAACCCAACTTGAGGTAGAGCTTGGGAGATGTGCCAGAAATGGAGTGCGTTGTGGGCCGGTTACCCATTTCCTGACACGATAGCAAGGACAAAACCCCCGGCATGATGTCGTCAACATAGAATCATAGAATATCTACAATGTAGAAGGAGGCCATTCAGCTCATCCAGTCTCTTACCCAGGCCCTCTCCCCCACCCTATCCCCATAACCCTGTACATTTACCACGGCTAATCCATCTAACCTAGACATCTTGGGGTACTAAGGGGCAATTTAGCCTGGCCAATCCACCTAACCTGCACATCTTTGGAGGAAGCTGGAGCATCCGGAGGAAACCCATGCAGACACAGGGAGAATGTGCAAACTCCACACAGACAGTGACCCAAGGCTGGAATTGAACCCGGGTCCCTGGAGTTGAGAGGCAGCAGTGCTAACCACAGTGCCACCGTGCTGCCTCTCATGGAGGCATCATTGAAGCTTTTTGCTCACCATACATACACATGCCAGTCCCCTTCTGGCTGATTTGTGCGCCTGTTTACAATTGGGGCCTGTGTCTCTTTTCAAAGTGGCCCAAAATTTGACCACATGGTCGGGAAACTATCAGAGGGCCATCGTTCTATGCTTGAGTAAATGAATAGAGAGTTAAATTGTGGAGGATATTTCTAAGAAGAAGTAAAATTAAGGCAGGAAACAAATAGGGGTAGAATTAAAACAAAAAAGATGGGATTCTCCCATCCCACCCGCCAGTGGAATTTTAGCGGGTTGCGGATCCCATTGACGGTCGGGTGGGAATTTCCGGCATTTAGACCAACGCGATCGGAGAATTCCACCCGAGATGTTTGCAGCAAATACCTGTCCTCTGAGCTGCATAAATTGAGACTCGGTTTGACAACATGGCAACTGTCTAAGAGGTTGTTAGCTGAGCCTGCTTTTTTCCACCTATTCTGTTGTTACATTTAATAAATAGACGTACCTGAAGAGCTTCTGGGATTTACAAAAAAAACAATGTGATGCCAGTGGAAGTGTTTTTGTCTCGTGTTAACGAATTTTAAATGATTTTGTCTGGGAGATGGTAGCTGCTTTTGCCGAAAGGTGCAGGGGCAACGATGGTTGATCCGGCTTTGAGGTCAATCATTTGCTTCTGAAGCCTGCAGTGGGCGTCAAAGGGTATTTGGCTTCCAGAAGCTCTCGTGCTGTACCCTTCAAAGGAATGACCGTGAGTAAGCGAACTGAATTAGAGTCGCTCCTAAAATTAGCCCTCTTGTAGCTACTGTAACTGCGCTGGCCTGGTTACGTTTCCATGGGAACGAGAGTCTTATTGATTTCACCCACTGTCATATATAAAAAAAAAACCCAGAGAATTGTGCTTGGAGTCCAGGAATGATTAGAACAGAAATTTGAAAGAATTCCACAGTGATGCTCCAGTGACTAAATGGAAAAAAAAAATAACACTTGCTGAGTAATGAATCAAATCCTTCCAACTGCTTCCCTTGTTTTTTGGCCGCAATTGCTCCAGCGAAACTGAGATTTTGGTCTTGGAAGAAAAGGATAAGTCCGGACTTTGTGACATGATTTGCTCTCTCCAGTTAAATTCTGCAGACATGCGAGATCTGTTTCAACTCACCGGTTGTTCAAATCCGTCATTTTGCCTCATGCCTTTCCGCTCTTCAGAACAGGATTAACGGATGGCTTCGGGCGCAGAAACAGAGGAAGCCCTTGAGAATTCGCAGCTCTTAAGCTCAAAGGTGTGAAAACTGGTAGGAGGAAATGGGGTTGGGGAGGGGCGGTGGGCGGTGGGTGGTCATCTCATTTCTGGCTATCCTTTTGTGTGGTCCAAGTTAGCTTGGGTTACATCAGGAAGCTGTTATCGATTGAAGCAATGCGGTCTATGAGTCTCAGTGCCGGTGTGATGCTGGGTACGCAGGCCGTATGTCCCCACGACTGGTGGATCGTATCGAATCGCGTGTTCCTTAGGCTGTTCGCGACAGGCAAGGTACTGATCATACCCAAACCAGCCTGTGCTTGCAAAATTCAAAACGTAGGCCGGGGGTTATTGCGAACGGGATGGGAAGATTAAAATTTTCTGGTCCCGCCCGCAACAATGCCTGCCAGTGGTGGGATCGGAAAATCCTGCCCAACACTGTCCAACATTAGGTGTGATTCCACTCTTGGGAAGCACCTACTAAACAATCCTGATTGTGCTAAGAATTACACTGAAAACCAATTTAATATTGTCAGTCAAGCTCACAGTGTGGCTCACTAATGCATGTTGGAAGCCACACATGTTCATTCACAAGACCCTGTCCTTTGCAGAAAGTAGGAACATGTGCACATTCTGCACCTTTTTCATCCAAACAAAAGCTTAGAGAACAGCATCCCCCAGTTCATTCCCCAGGGCAATGCCTTGAACGATCAAGAGTCGACCGGAAACAGAAACAGTAACAGCTGGAAAAGCTCCGCAGGTCTGACAGTGTCTGTCTCACTTAATTTTGACCAAAGCTGGACAGTTAGCTGCTCCATGCTGCAGTCTCCATGGCAACATCTCCACCAATCAGAGTCCACTTGCCAAAAAAACCCATTACAACTCTCTTTACATGCGGCGTACGAGGGAATGAATGAACTGAGTCTTCTGAGACCGTGTAAAACTTCAACGAAGAGGCTTTATTCAACATGCATGAGGGAGAGCAGAACTCGTGGCTATAAATCTAGCTTGCTTCCGAGCTACTTTGCTAGTCATCGGTTCTTACATATTCTTATACTTTTTCGCGTTACAAAGTGCTACATTTCGATTAGGTCATCAGATTGTGACTTCAGATTGGTTACAGTTCTGTTTTTGATCACATTATATGGATCCATTGTCCTGTGTGCTTTAGCTTTAATCATTTACTGGACATCTCCTGTCTACCTGTTTACAATATCAAAGCGTGTGTTTGTCAAACCGATTTTGATGGAGTGTTAATTGTTCCCATCTCCCTGATACTTGATTAGTTTTCCAGAGACACAATGGACATTGTGGAGTCTTGATAAGTGACATGGATTCTTTTATTGTTGCTGTAACCTCAGAAAGATCTAGGGCGAGCTTGTGTTAGTGCTGTCTGGGATGTGGTAATTTGTCGTGTCTGCCCACAGTGAGTGTGAATAGTACAGTCAGGCTGTCTGTTTAACCCTTTCCATTCATTCCTCTCCTGCTGCAGCCCACACTCCCTGGGTTCGCCCCACTACGTGTGATATAAATTGTTGTTTCCTCCTTTACAGTTTGGTAATTTCTTCTGAGCCATCCCAGTGAGTACAAGACAAAAAGTTTAAATAGCAATGTCTCTTTTTCCAGCAATACTGAAGCTGATATCCTGCATTTGAAATAAATGAAGCCAGCTGGTTGAAACCAGAGTGCGAATTCGATTTACATCACAGGTCTTTATCCTTTTCCCCTTTCTGTTGTTGAGCAGCAACTTGGGTCTGAGGTTCTTCCATTTACTTTCATCACAATTTGTGTGGCATTGTGTTGTGTATGATGGAATTTGGGTTTTTGGTTGGGTTAGACCACACTTACACCTCTTCCACAATACTTACTAAAATGCAATAAAAATGGCTGTCCACCACTGATGTGATACACGTGACAGGATGACAAGGGTCAAAGCTTGGCCATTCCTGAAGCTGTACAATAAGACTGTACCTAACTTGAGCGAAGAGGGGTAGAAAAGAGGTCTTGAATCATAGAAACTCTACAGTGCAGAAGGACGCCATTTGGCCCATCGAATCTGCATCGACAACAATCCCACCCCAGGCCCTTTTCCCACAACCCACACATTTACCCAGCTAATCCCTCTAACCTACACATCCCAGGCCACTATGGGCAATTTAGCACGTCCAATCAACCTAACCTGCACATCTTTGGACTGTGGGAGGAATCCAGAGCACCCGGAGGAAACCCATGCAGACACAAGGAAAATGTGCAAACTTCACACAGACAATGACCCAAGCTGGGAATCGAACCCAGGTCCCTGAAGCTCTGAGGCAGCAGTGCTAACTACCGTGCCACTATACCGCCCTTGAATGACTTATTAAATCAGGAACTGGTTGAATTTGCAGGGTTTGATTACCTGAAAAAAGGACGTTGTCTCTCATTCCGGGTGGGATTTTTCCAGGCCGGTGTAGGTCTGCTTGGGAATGACCAGGGAAAATTCCAGAAAATGACATCCATTCAGGATCCCAACGTGACCTTACCCTATGTTCTCCCGCTGTCTGCATGGGTTTCCTCCGAGGTGGTTTCCCCAGCGGTGGGTTGCCAGTGCATCGGGAAGCCAGCTGAGATATTTAAGAAGCTGTTTTGAGCTCGCAGTTCCCCCTTTCCTGTCAATGTCCAGGTTATGAATTCTCCATTCTGAAAATCAGATTGGAGAATGCAAGTCCACAGCAGGAGGTCAGTAAAGACTGGCAGCCTGAAGTGCCTTTTGGTGCTTTCAGTTAAAGCGGTGACACCAGGCATCCAGGCATTCGGTATAAAGGCCATTAGACCATAAGACATAGGAGCAGACGTAGGCCATTCAGCCCATCGACTCTGCTCTTCCATTCAACGAGATCATGGCTGATTTGATATAATCCTCAACTCCACTTCCTTGACTTATTCCTGTCACAGTTGAGTACAGAATGTGCAATTTTGTACTCATCCCATAGGATTAAAAACTCCCAACCCTGCGTGTAGCTAAGACCATTTCAACATTCATTTTTCTTACTCCTGTGTGGTGCCACTCCTGGGACTTTGACAGAGCTAGAGGCAGGCTACTCATTCCCCTGCTCTGACACGCGAGATGGCTATGGTGGGTGTCCTCTGGCTTTTTGGCTCCCATGTGGACTTTGCCAACGATTGCCCCACCTCCATGTGCAGAGGCAAATTGAATGATGGGGCAACGGTGCAGCACGTACGAACGACTCTGTCAACAGTGGGGGAGGGGAAGGCCATGACTTGGGGCACCTTGAGAAGAGCCCCCACTGCCATCATCCCGGTCTCCCTTTTCCCTCCATGGGCCCACCTGCACTTCATTGCGAGGGTGGCACAGTGGTTAGCGCTGCTGCCTCACTGTGCCAGGGACCCAGGTTCGATTCCCGACTTGGGTCTGTGCTGAGTCTGCGTGTTCTCCCCGTGTCTGCGTGGGTTTCCTCCGGGTGCTCTGGTTCCCTCTCACACTCCAAAAGACGTGCTGGTTAGGTGCATTGGCCGTGCTAAATTCTCCCTCAGTGTACCCGAACAGGCACCGGAGTGTGCTGACTAGGGGATTTTCACAGTAACTTCACTGCAGTGTTAATGTAAGCCTACTTGTGACACTAATAAATAAACTAAAGCTAACCTAAAGCAGGAGGACAGCTGGCTGCAGTTGAGTGTGACATTCAGCACTTAAAGCAACTCTTTGGTCAATGCTTTGCAAAGTGCCAGCCGTGGTGTGCCCCCTGTTGGCCATGATCCTACCTGCATCTGACTCTCCGTGAAGTTGGCCATTCTTTCAATGATGTGGTCATTTGCCTGAGACATTGCGGCACTCATGGTAGAGATGGACTCCGCTGTCTTCTGACCAAGGGTGCACACTGCTTCTGGCAATTCTGCCAGATGCCTGCACATTTCCTACTGCTGCTCTACAAGTCCCCGTTTAGTGTGTGACCCCCACGGCTCATCTGTCTCCCTGAAGATGATGTGCCCCTCGGCTACACTGAAGGCATTGTGTCTAACCAGCACGTCTTTCAGACTGTGGGAGGAAACCAGAGCACCCGGAGGAAACCCATGCAGAACGTACAGACTCTGCACAGACAGCGACCCAAGGCCAGGAATCAAACCCGAGCCCCTGGCACTGTGAGGCAGCAGCGCTAACCCACTGTGTCACGGTGCCGCCCTGTATACTGTATTGCCGATAAGCAGTCAATTTTTTTTCCCCAAAGGTATATTGGTCCTGTCACAATTTTGGCCATTGCAAAAGCTTCATTACCTGAAAAGTTGGTTTATATGGAATTTAGATCTGGGTTAACAAAAGCAGAAAATGCTGAAAAATCTCAGCAGGTCTGACAGCATTGGTGGGGAGAGGATAGAGCCAACGTTTCAAGTCTAGGTGGCCCTTTGTCAGAGCTGCTGAGATTCCCTCCCCACAGATGCTGTCAGACCTGCTGAGAATTTCCAGCATTTTCTGTTTTTGTTTCAGATCCCAGCATCCGCAGTGTTTTGCTTTTATCTGTAGATCTGGGTTGTAGTCTTCTTAACAACATGATTGATGATCTGAGATCTCATTCTCCGGAACTTAGCTTTTGTTCATCGCACCATCGGTCAAAGGACAGGACTGCAGCCTTCAGCTTCTGGCCTCAGGCAGGTAAGTACATAAGAAAGGCACAGGTAGATGTGTTGACAGGATGGGGTGTTGTAAATAGTGTAAGAGGAGGTTTGTGTCAAACAGAAGGAGCAGTTTCTGTGCCATAAATTACATGTAATTCAATGCGAGCTATGAAGTTTATTTATTTATTAGTCACAAGTAAGGCTTACATTAACACTGCAATGAAGTTACTGTGAAATTCCCCTAGTCGCCACACTCCGGCGCCTGTTCGGGTACACTGAGGGAGAATTTAGCATAGTCAATGCACCCAACCAGCACGTCTTTCAGACTGTGGGAGGAAACCGGAGCACCCGGAGGAAACCCAGGCAGACACGGGGAGAAAGTGCAAACTCCGCACAGACAGCGGCCTGAGGCCGGAATCGAACCCGGGTCCCTGGCGCTGTGAGGCAGCAGTGCTAACCACCGTGCCACCGTGCCGCCCTACGCCATTTCTAGTCCCTAAAAGGTCGATCTGATTCTTTACACAATATTAGCATGTGATACAAGCATGCCTCTGTCACGGGGCTCCTCGGAGTGTGTACGGGAAATCAGTCGTGTTGCCTGTCTTAATGATTTCAAGGTATTGTTTGCCAAGTGTGAGAATCCAGAATGAAATCTGTCAAAACAAGTTATGTCAGAGGTGGGCTGATGTGTGTAACAATAGGCTTCCTGCTTTTATTCCTATTTTTGTTCATGAATTATTTTCATCGCTAAGTTACTTTGACAAGTGCTAACAGTCCTTTTCACACTCGTTCCTTATTACTAACAAATCCCATGTGTTCATGTGCATGCTGATTGTGCTGGTGCCGTCTCCCTGCAATCTCACAAACAGTCACCAGATGGAGCAGTTGCATTATTCTCATTTAAGCAAAGATGAATCAAATTAGTCAGTCCCACCATTTGAGTTAAACAACGTAGCCACAAGCTTGTAGCAGCTAATGGGATCCTAAAAACTAATTGACTGGTTTCTAGCAGCATGATGTCTTCAGATGTCGTGCTCACACAATATGGGCTTGGATATTCATTTGAAATGGACACTTTACTCTCAGAACAAAATGGAGATTGGGCACTCCGCTTTGGAAACAAAATGGAGTTGAGAGGTCAGGTGACCTTTTCCCTTTCTGTCAATAAGCGTAGAACTACACAAGACCTTGGCAGATAGCCAGCGTGTCCGAACAGGACACTAAAATGCAAGCAACCTTTAGGGATGTTTCATTGAGAAGGCGGCTAACCTTTCCCGTGAATTAAAAGCAAAATACCGCGGATGCTGGAATCTAAAACAAAAATAGAAAATGCTGGAAATTCTCAGCAGGTCTGACAGCGTCTGTGGAGAGAGAATAAAGCCAACATTTCGAGTCTGGACGACCCTTTATCAGAGCTGACTCGAAACGTGGGCTCCGTTTTCTCTCCACAGATGCTGTCAGACCTGTTGAGATTTTCCAGCATTTTCTGCATTTCTTTCCTGTGTATTAATAGCTGCTAGTATCCAAACAGTTACATAAACTCATTCACAAAGGACTTGCAGACACCTTGGTTACAGAAGAATGGGTGTGGGAAGAATCCCATTCCACAACAAGGATATATAAATGATTGAACATCATTGTGTGTCAATAGTCAAACTACCAGAGGTGATTTGTGAGAACTATGGAGAGCAGATACTATAGTATCTTTGCCTTTATTAATAGGACATTGAGTACAAGAGAATGGAAGTCATGTTGAACTTGTATGAGACACTAGTTAGGCCTTATCTGGAGTACTGTGGACACAGGGTAAATAGTGAGAAACTGTTCCCTCTCAAGAGAGCATCAAGAACTAGAGGGCACAGATTCAAAATAATTGGCAAAGGAATTAAAGTGATGTGAGGAAAAGTTCTAACACCGAGAGGGTAGCTGGAATGAATTGCCTGAGAGGGTGGTGGAGGCACGTTCAATTGAGGCATTCAATAGGGAGTTGGGTTGCTGTCTGAAAAGAAAGAATGTGCAAGGTTACGGGGATGAGGCAGGGCAGTGGGGTCAGGTGGAATGCTCTTTCAGAGAGCCAGTGCAGACTTGATGGGCTGAATGGCCTTCTTCTCCACCGTAAAGATTCTGTGATCCTGTAATTCAGACACTCAACTGGACTCGCCACTGATGCACTATCAATCAAGCAAAGACTAGTTTGTATGCAAGAACAAATAGGCTTTTATTCGCACAAGACTTGGAGCACACCCATGCTGATGAACTGGTCCAGCGACTGAGGCAGGGGGGTTGGGAGCAGTCACCTTTATACCTGGACCAGGGGGGGAGGAGTCTCAGGCAGGGCCGGCAGGGGCATGCCCAGGCATGTCACACACACACACACAGGCAATAAGCTTAACAGTGGTTTACCGCAGCCACATAAACACAGTGGCTAAAAGAGCAGCTCAGAGGCTGGGAATACTATTTACAATGTGTGTGTACAGTGTGTACTATTTACAAGATGCACTGCAGCAATTCACCAAAGATCCTTAGACAGCACCTTCTAAACCCACAACCACTTCCATTTAGAAGGACAAGGACAGCAGATAAATGGGAACACCACCACCTGCAAGTTCCCTCCAAGCCACTCACCATCCTGACTTGGAAATATATCGTAAGAAGTCTAACAACTTCTTACTGTGTTTACTCCAGTCCAACGCCTGCATCTCCACATCTTGGAAATATATCGCCATGCCTTCGCTGTCGCTGGGTCAAAAGCCTGGAATTACCTCCCTAACGGCATTGTGGGTCAACCCACAGAACATGGACTGCAGCGATTCAAGAAGGCAGCTCACCACCACCTTCTCAAGGGCAACTAGGGATGGGCAATAAATGCTGGCCCAGCCAGCAATGCCCATGTCCCACGAATGAATAAAAAAATAAAATTCTCTTGTGATTGTGGTTATCCAGCAGAAATCAGGCTGCTGGTAAAGACCATTTAATAAGACACTATAATAAGTCTGTGAAGTCACCAAAATCCCTTTATTTACAAACTCTAACAGCAGTACACAGAGTGTCAGCTGTCAGCAGTCTACCTCCGGGTGTGTCAGAGGAACTGACACTCCCAGTTAAGTACAAGGCAAAGACTCCCTGATTGTCCCATCAGTCGGATCCTTAATCAGGGAGTTCATACTCCAATAGGCCAACCTCAATGGCCGGATTGAAGTCAGTACAGACATATTTGGAGAGCATCAGAGAATGGGGAAGTGTAAGAGTTCCAGACCAGAAAAGGAACAGGACTCTGACTGAAATCCATCAGAAGGCAGAGAATCTGAGCTGGCCTTTATCTGTCTATTTGAAGAACTAAACCAGGGTTTTGCTGCAACTGGAGTGAAGCCAGAGGAAACTGTTACAGCAAGCAGGGAGCTATTGTAAATCGAACTTCATAAACCTCCAACCCCAACTTTATCAGAGGACCAAAAATGAACCATCTGGCCCGCAACATTGCAAGCTTTCACCTTGAGAGAAGCAAATGAAACATTAGGCCAATGAGCAACACAAATGGCCATTGACTACGGCGGGACTGGAACGTCCCACCGGTGGCCAGTGGCAAGTCACCTCCGCCATGGGAAAACATGGGTGGGGGTCTAAATATCCCGACCGTTGACTTTTTATATTCTTAAGACATACCTCTTTTGTAATCATCATTTCTGATATATATGTTTGTGTGTGTCTCTGTGAGTGGGCCACTGTGTGAGTGGGTGCGGTTGTGATTACGTTTAGGTGTTGGGTAATAAATATTTATCCTTTTGTTAAAAACGTATGAAAGCTGTCATTTGTCTGTGCTTGAGAGTTACAGCACTCAGGAGGTTAAAACAGTTTTAAAAATATATCAGTCTTTAGCTAGTCAAGAGGTAGAAGAATGGGGAAAGCATCCGTCCATCTTCTCCCCGGTCGGTAACACAAGTAACTTGAGAAACCAAGGCTGTGCCTTCTTTCAGAGGTGGATGTAATAGATCTTTTATATAATGGTGCTTGTGGAAACTTGCTTTGTGTAAATTGATTGTGCTGTTTCCCATGTGTCTCACTATTATCCTGACTACACCTCAAAATGACCTCGTTGGTTGTAAAGCAATGTGCGGTGTCACACTGTCGGGAAAGGCACTTAAAAAAAATGCAAGCCCTTTTTTTCTGTGTCATTTGATGTTAAGAATTAGATAGGCAAGTTGCATGCGATGCACTAAAATACACATAGGCTTCTTTCTACCAGCACTGAGCAGTGCAATGTGGCACGGTGCCACAGTGATCAGCACTGCTGCTTCACAGCACCAGGGATCTGCGTTCGATTCCCGGCTTGGGTCACTGTCTGTGCGGAGTTTGCACGTTCTCCCCGTGTCTGCGTGGGTTTCCTCTGGGTGCTCCCTCCCGCAGTCCAAAAGACGTGCTGGTTAGGTGCATTGGCGATGCTAAGTGCTCCCTCAGTGCACCCGAACAGGTGCCGGAGTGTGACGACTAGGGGATTTCCGCAGTAACTTCATTGCAGTGTTAATGCAAGCCTACTTGTGACACTAATAAATAGAGTTTTAAAACAGTGTTTGGAGTTTGAAAGGGAGAGGCAGCAGGCCTAATACAGAAATGTAGGACTGTTGGATGACCACCTGGAGACAGTAAGCAATTGGCGGTTGTGGAACTGGAGAAGCTGTGAGGGAGAACTGAGCCGTCAGCCTCTCCTGTACAACCCTTCCGTCGTTAACCTGCGTGAACCTTCCACTGACACTGGGGAAGGTCAGTAGACCAAAAGTGGAAGTCACTGGCCTGTGTATTACAGTTATTACCACATTGCTGTTGCCAACCAGATTCTGCCCTGCTGTGTCTACAGCATGGGTTCCAGAGCAGATTGCAATGTTGCCTCTAGTTCAGATTAAACGGGGTATGTGCCAAGGTATCGAAAAATCACCAGAGTATTCAGGTATCATTTGAACACTTTCACTGACTCAGGGTGCCAACCCAGTACTATTCACAGCCGAGCAGGACAATAAAAGCCAAAAAGAGTTCAACTGGTTGAGGTCTAATAACTGAGCAGGCCGTCCATAAGTCATCTCTGGGATGCATCCTTATCATTTGCGGGGCATTGAACAAGACACAGGCATGTGAAGGGCTTCTTATCAAAAGACCATCTCTGTGGAGATCTCTCTGTCCGATAACCTTCTGAGTTGGTTGGAAAGGCTGGAGAAAGTGAGACAGACGCATAGAATCGTAGAATCATGGAATCCCTACAGTGCAGAAGGAGGCCATTAGGTCCATCCATCCTGCACTGACAACAATCCCACTCTATTCCACAGAACCCCATGTATTTACCCTGCTAATCCCCCAGACACTAAGGGGCAATTTAGCATGGCACCTGCACATTTTTGGATTGCGAGAGGAAACTGGAGCACCCGGAGGAAACCCACGCGGACACGGGGAGAATGTGCAAACTCCACACAGACAGTCACCCGAGGCCGGAATTGAACCCGGGTCCCTGGCGCTGTGAGGCAGCAATGCTCACCACTGTGCCACCATGCCACCCACTTCTGTTAAACACAAGAAGTAGGTAAAACAGGGGGAAAGGATGATTATAAATGAAGACGGAGGAGAAGAAAGCGGGAGGGAAAGTGAAGTAGAGAAGCAAATAGAAAAAGGGGAAGAAAGGAAGCAAGCTCAAATAGAACAAGGAGAACAAAGGGCAAAGAACAAAGAACAGTGCAGCACAGGAACAGGCCCTTTGGCCCTCCAAGCCTATGCCGATCACGTTGTCCTATTTAGACCAACCGCCTCTATCCCTCTATTCCCCGCCTGTTCATATGTCTATGCAGATACGTCTTAAATGTCACTAACGTATCTGCCTCAACTACCTCAGTTGGCAGTGCATTCCAGGCCCCCACCACCCTCTGTGTAAAAAGCTTCCCCCGCACATCTGGATAGAAATGAAATAGCTGATGTTGTTAATAAATATGCCAACACCTCCACTATCTGCTTTCCTTTCTCCCTCAGTAATCTTGAATTTGGAACGTGCAGCATTGCGCCTTGGGTTATTGTGCAGTTGCTGTGGTGGAAATTCGGCTCACTTTACTACTTAATGTTTCTTGCTCTGAAATCCTGAGATTGCTATTGTTCCAAGTGTATTGTAATGCACTTAAATACTTCGTTTGATTAATGAGGAGCATCTGGTCAGAAAACATTAATGTGCTCTGGCTGTATTTAATTTATAGATTAATATACCTGGTGCTGATCAAAACAGTGTTTTGCTGTAAAAAATAGCCTCAATATAAATAATAGATACTGGATCACCTGTTTTCTGTTATAAAATGGTTTCACTGATTTGCTAGTAGCAATGGTATCTTGTATCATAGCTGCTAAAAGAACAGTTCTGATCACACTGCTGAGGGTTCAGCTGGATGTTTGTGTACCAGTGTGCGTCAGTGTATGTTGGTGTGTGTCGCTGAGTGTTGCTGTGTGCCAGTGTGTGTCTGTGAGTGCGTGTGTCTGTGAACTTGTGTCTGTGAGTATGTGTTTGTGTGTCTGAGTGTGTGTCATCTATGTGTATGTGTGTCAGTGTGTCTGAGTATGTATCTGTGTATTTGTGCCTGTCCGAGTGTTTGTGCGTGTGTATCTTTGCGTTTGTGTCTGTATGTCGATGTGCATGTATCTGTGTATGTGTTCGTGTGTGTCTCTGTGTGTGTGTCTGTATGTGTGTGTGTGTGTGTCTGTGAGTGTCTGTGCGTACCTGTGTGTGTGATTGTTTGTATGTGTGTGTGTTTGTATGTATGTGTGTGTTTGTATGTATGTGTGAGTGTGTGTGTGTCTGTGTGTGTATGCCTGTGAGTGTGTGTTTGTATGTATGTGTGAGTGTGTGTGTCTGTGTGTGTATGCCTGTGAGTGTGTGTTTGTATGTATGTGTGAGTGTGTGTGTTTGCATGTATGTATGTGTGTGTGTTTGTGTCTGTCTGTGTGTCTGTATGTGTGTGTGTGTGTATGTGCGTTTGTATGTATGTGAATGTGTGTGTGTTTTACAAGACTGATACTCCAAAGGAAATGGAGTTCGTGTGGGTCACTCTATTTGAAAAGCCTGCACTGACAACAATGCTAATAGGCCGAGTGCCTTATTTCTCGGCTGTGACCTCTGTGCTCCTGTGCTCCATAAGACAGTAATTATTTGAATTTACTGTCTGAATAAACATACTAATAGGTTGCAACCAATTCTGTATGTCACTGGTTCTCTCACAATCATAAAAGGCTGCTTTCTTCATACACAGCTTAGCTTCTGAATATCCCCAACCAGTTTCTTTATACTCTGTGTCTCCCGTAAACCCAGGTCACTGACCGTGAACGAGCTCAAATTAATGGAGGTTTACAATTTAACCTCGAATTGGAGACAATGTTATCACCAGGAGTGGATTTAGGGGTGTATGTAAAAGAAGCTGTAAAGCATAAATGGCCAGGCCATGGATAAGTTGCATGCCCTTCACCCCCACACAGAAACAATATGATCCCCTTTTGTGAGAGGGCTGCCCTAAGAATTGTGATTTTAAAAAACACCAACTCTCAGCATGTTGAGTCCAGACTTCAGTCCTGACCCAGGTCCCTGGTGGGCCCCACAACTGCTGAGAATCGTGGAGGGGTGCCATTTCTGACGAGGACGGCATGGCCGCACTGTGGTTAGCACTGCTGCCTCACAGCGCCAGGGACCCAGGTTCGAATCCGGCCTCAGGTGTAGAGTTTGCACGTTCTCCCTGTTCATCCAGAAGGAAATCTTCAAATGCAGACAATAAAAATATAACAAAACTTACTCCAACTCATAAATCAAAGAAAGGGTTTAATAAAGAAACTTTATTACTCCAAACTTGGGGCCTCGCCCTGGGCCATTCCAAGCTCCCCCCACAATTCCCAACAGGTTCTTATTTATACTGAGTCAGCTGACCATCACATCATTGGTTCCATGGTTTACTGGGTCAGCTGACCCTTACAGCTTGTTACCATTGGTCACATTACATCCGACACAATGTTATCACTGGTTACATTCCAACACTCCCGTGTCTGTGCGGTTTTCCTCCGGGTGCTCCGGTTTCCTCCCACACTCCAAAAGTGTGCGGGTTAGATTGATTGGCCATGCTAAATTGCCCTTTAGTATCAGGGGGATTAGGAGGGTAAATATGTGAGGTTACGGGGATAGGACCTGGGTGGGATTGTTATTGGTTCAGACTCGATGGGCCAGATGGCCTCCTTCTGCACTGTAGATTCTATGAATACCTCTGCCTATCATACAGTGATGAGCTGGAATGTGATGCCCTCTGGGCTGAGAGAGTCCTCGCCCATGGCCTCACCGTCCCCTTTGTGAGGATGATCCAGTCTGGAGTGGGTGGGGGTTCTACTCCGACAAGGCTGTCTGGTTTCTTCAGCACAAGCCAATTCCTGCCTTATCCAAGCCTCGGCAGAGTATCCAGTCGTTCCAATGAGCTAAAGTGGGAATTCAGTCCTAGGTCCCACAGTACCTATCTCCCCCTTCTCGTTCTTTTCAGATTCCCACTCTTCCCTTTGCCGCTGCCGTTTTTCCATCAACTTTGTACAAAACAGATACAAAAGAGGAATCTTGCATTTCTGACAAACATTACAAGACTCTGAAAACTCTGAACAAGAGTCATACAGAGTCAACTCTTGTTTCTCTCTTCATTGACGCTGCCAGACCCGCTGAGCTTTTCCAGCACTTTCTGTTTTTATTTCATGTTTCCAGGATCCGCATGCAGTATTTTCCTTTTATTAATTTTTTGATATTCTCGACAGCATAACTGGGGTGAGGCAAGGGTCAGGGTTAAGATCTGAACCATTTTCGTATTCTGGCGGTTTAATCGTTCCCCAACTTAACTGGCACGACTGTTCACACTCTGTTTCTCTCAGCAATATCAATATTACCTTCATAGCACATTTTTACCCCTTTTAAAAATGTTTTAAAGTTTAAAGTTTTTTTATTAGTCACAAATAAGCTTGCATCAACACTGCAATGAAGTTATTGTGAAAATCCCCGAATTGCCACACTCCGGCTCCTGTTCGGGTACACTGATGGAGAATTTAGCATGGCCAATGCACCTAACCAGCGTGTCTTTCGGACTGTAGGAGGAAGCCAGAGCACCCGGAGGAAACCCACGCCAACACGGGGAGAACGTGCAGACTCCGCACAGACAGTGACCCAAGCTGGGAATTGAACCTGGGTCCCTGAAGCTGTGAGGCTGCAGTGCTAACCACTGTGCCACCCATGTAATTCCATCATAGGATGGAATTACAGACAATAGCAAAATAGTGAGGTTGAAATCAGATGGATGGGTTTGTGTTGTATGATTCCCTGAATTATATCATAACTCTAAGTACTTTTATGGCCATTATGATATGTATTACATTTGGACATTTCTGATTAAATCTATGCACAAATAATATTTGGTACTTGCTAAGAAGGGAGGAAGGTTTCTGCACCGAGATTGTTGTTTCCCCTCCTGCACCTAATGGTGCACGAAGGCAGACTTCCACCTGTTCCCAGAGCAAGGTTTGACCTGGAACAGGTCGCTCGTCTGTTGCCAGAGGCTTATAGCTTGAGGGGCGCCACTCCGCATTGAGCGTGGCCGATCAGGCGACTCTTCCCCTCTTGCCACCAGCCATTGTCGTGTTTAAAAGGATTTGCAGGTTGGCACTCAAACCTGTTTAACTGCGCTGTGAGCGCACATTGCATGGCCATCAAGTCCTGGGGTGGGACTCGAACCCTGAGCTCCTGGCTCAGAGGTAGGGGCCACTATGCCACAAGACCTCCCCCCCCCCTCAACACACACACAGATAGTGAAGTTAAATATTGAAAATGCTGGTGGGAGTGTGCAGATACCACCTGGCGGGTTGGCAGGGTTGGCGCTGAGAATTTAAGAAGGGAAAATATGGGATATAAAGCCGCAGGATAAATACAGGTAGTGACTCCTTTCTCACCAGAATAGCTAGGCCTATTGCTTCAACAGAGGCTATACCATTACCAATAAGGTTTACTCCAGTCTCTGGTTGGAGTCTTGAGTGGGTATAAAAATTAGCTGGTTTCCTTTCCTATACAATGTAGGATATAACAGAATGATGAGCTGTGCATATAGTACAAGATGTGCATGAATTGTTAACCATACGCAGCTTCTAAAAGCAGCCAATCCACGCATTAATTTCCAATGGTTCTTCGCCTGCCTTATTCTTAGCTCTTGTCAGGAGGGATTGAGTCATAAGCTATTACCAAGAACGCTTGCTGATTATTTTCTCCCGGTGAGCTGGCTGTTCCGAGTTATCTTTTCAACAAGCCAAATAGAACAGACAACATAATGGTGGAGCTGACAGAAGTAATGTTTGAGATAGTAGAAAAACAGCACACCACGATATCATGAATGAAGGGGAGAGAGTGGGTTTTACAACCTGGGACATAGACTCGATGGAGTTGAGCATCACAGACAGGCAGCAGTATTCAGACCCGGCTGGGGTGGATCAGTTCATTGCTTGTGTCAGGATGGAAGCCAGCCATGAGCAGAAATGGTTCAGTAAACAACAGAAGCAGAGACAAACAAGGGCAATATCCTGCACGTGAAAATTTATTTATTTACTTATTAGTGTCACAAGTAGGCTTACATTAACACTGCAATGAAGTTACTGTGAAAATCCCCAAGTTGCCACACTGCAGTGCCCGTTTGGGTCCACTGAGGGAGAGTTTAGCATGGCCAATGCACCTCACCAGCACGTCTTTTCAACTGTGGGAGGAAACCACGGCAACCGGAGGATGCAGACATGGGGAGAACGTGCAGACTCCGCACAGACAGTGACCCAAGCTGGGAATCGAACCCGGGTCCCTGGCGCCATGAGGCAGCTAACCGCTGTGCCAACATGTAAAGGGAATTAGGAAAATTAGTGAAATGGGGAATGATTTTAAAGGACAGCAGGGGTGTTCTCTCTGGTGTGAAGACCAATATTTGTCCCTATCATCTCTGGAACAAATTAAATGAACATACAAATTCGGATGAAGAGTAGGCCACTCGGCCCCTCAAGTCTGCCCCATCTTTCAATAAGATCGTGGCTGATCTGATTGTAATCTCAACGCCATATTCCCACCTACCCCTGATAACCTTTCACCCCTTTGTTAATCAAGAATCTATCTACCTCTGCCATAAAAATATTCAAAAGACTCTGCCACTGCTGCCTTCTGAGGAAGAGAGTTCCAAAGATCACCCTCTGAGAGAAAGAAATTCTCCTCATCTCTGTTTTATATTTAAACAGTGGCCCCCCAGTTCTAGATTCCCCCCCAAGACGGAACTTCCTTTCCACATCCACCCCATCAAGACCCCTCAGGACCGTATGTGTTTTATTATCAGGTTGCTGCTTTCTGGGACCTTTCTGTGTGCAAATTGGCTGCTGTGTTTCCGAACATTACTACAGTGAATACACTTCAAAAATAAAGCAGAAACATAATACAATGGCTGCTGGAAATCTGAAATAGAAGCACTTAGCAGGTCAGGCAACTCTTTCAGAGAGAGAAACAGAATTAATGTTGATGATCCTTAATCAGAGTGGAAAGCAAAGCCCAATAACAGTAACATTAGATATAGTGATAGTTATTCTCCTTCTCAAATATCAGAAAGCAGTCGTGAAGATGAAGCAAAGATTGGATAAAAGATAGCACTGGAAAACAGTACAATTCTAGGCATGGACACCAGTGCACCAGTTGCTGAAGGTAAGCATGCAGGTGCAGCAGGCGGTAAAGAAGGCAAATGGTATGTTGGCCTTCATTGAGAGAGGTTTTGAGTACAGGAGCAGGGATGTGTTGTTGCAACTATACAGGGTCTTGGTGAGGCCACCACCTAGAGTACTGTGTGCAGTTTTGGTTTCCTTTTCTGAGGAAGGATGTTCTTGCTCTCGAGGGAGTGCAGTGAAGGTTTACCAGGCTGATTCCGGGGATGGCGGGACTGATGTATGAGGAGAGATTGACTAGGTTAGGATTGTTTTCACTGGAGTTCAGACGAATGAGGGGGGATCTCATAGAGACTTATAAAATTCTAACAGGACTAGACAGGGTGGATGCAGGGAGGATGTTCCTGATGGTGGGGGAGTCTAGAACCAGAGGTCACAGTCTGAGGATTCGAGGTAGACCATTTAGGACGGAGATGAGGAGACATTTCTTCACCCAAAGAGTGGTGAGCCTGTGGAATTCATTACCACAGGAAGTAGTTGATGCCAAAACACTGCCTATGTGGAGTTTGCACATGCTCCCCGTGTATTTTCAGGAAAATGCTCGAATAAAAAAGCTATGGTTGGATAAGGTGAGATAGATCACACCCCCTGTTTGTGCTTGCAGTTGTGCTTGTTTCTGAAAATGAAGTATGCCAAGACAGGTTACAGTTTGAAAGCAAAATGTGTGAGGACTGAGATGCTGAATTTTGAAGCCAGTTAAGACAAAGGGATTGTAAACCCTCCCTGTTTGTTGGTTACAGATGACACTGTGAGATTAATTTGGACAGCCGTGTACAACCCAGTTCCGACTGGGCCCATAGCTTGACAGTGCCTCGATTTTGATTTCATTGGCAATCTTTTTTAGAAGGCCTAAGGACGGCTAATGTGCGAAACAGGAAGGGGGCGATTCCGAGCCCGCGCTCTCCGTCCGCGGGAATGGCGGTGCACTCAAAATCCGGAGAGACTCAGAAAGCGGGATTTGCACCGGCGAGTTTCCGAGTGCCGACTGGAGACGTGAGACGGGTGCGCTTTGATGGAGGGAGGGTGAGGGGGTTCACCCTTCCATGGGTGGGAGTTGGGAGATGGGCTCCAGTGGCGGGCATGCCAACAGCAGCGCCCCTTACTGCATCGCTGGTGTGGGAGGGACATAGCACTGCCATTCTCATACTTGTGTCTTTGTGCCCTGTTTGTGATCAGAACTCCCACCCACCTGATGAAGGAACAGCCTGTTCCGAAAGCTGGTGGCTTTTTCTACCAAATAAACCTGTTGGACTTTAACCAGGTGTTGTTAGACTTCTTACTGTATTCTCATACTTCACAGGGATGAGGCACCAGATGTATAATGGTTCCCCCAAGCTTGGTGGCACGAACAGACAGGATGGCAGCTCTATGGGTGAAAGAAGAATGAATGCAAAACATTCAATATATTGGTGACTTATCTACACTAGTGCCTATATTCACCCATTGTCACTAATACCTACAGTCTCTTAACCTTCCTCACCCTCTCAATACGTCTAGCTGCATCCAGCAGAGTCCTGACCTCTAGCATCCCTCTTATTGCCAGTTCCCCGGGATGTCCCTGCCTCTGCCTGCTGTGGATCTTCAGCTGTGAGGTACTCACCAGTGAGTGACCCAGAAGCCTGTCTACTTATTGAACCCACTGAGGTGTGAGTATCTGCACTGCTGCTGGGTGCAGGTGACAACTGTCTCACCTCTTCCATGATGGGGTTAGAGATGTCCCCATTTGAGCTGTTGGAGTCCAGTGGGTCCAGGGTGTGCGAGGATGATCCGGTGTGTTCCGGTGGCCAGCCTGCAAGAGAAGGCACCTGGCATCAGTGCATTACGGAGGGAACATTGATTATTATTCACAGTCTTGAGGAATTATCATAAGTCTTGAGGGTTCTCATGTTTCTCTGCTACCCCCTCCCTTAAGTCACAGCGCAAGCATGGTCTACTTCCTCCCTGGCCAGCTCGAGGGCTCGCTCCTCATACTGCATGAGGGTTCGGAACTCGGGAATGACTCCAGTGGGCTGCAGTCATTGTGGAGCAAGTGCTGGGGAGGCATTTATATGGAGCTCTCCAGTGCTTGCAGCAGTTAAGCTGTTGCAGCATGGGGAATCAAATGGAACAGGTACTCGTGAGCATAAAAATTATTACTAATGAGGCATGAGATTCGGTCCGCAAACACACGGTTGCTGGGAAACACACCGCGCACGATTTTCCGTCAATGCTTGCTTTGAAACCGGAAAATCCCGCCCTACCTCAATGGATCTTTACATGGTCCGTGTCCCGCCCGCTAAGATTTCTGTGGCGGGCGGGATGGGAAAATTCCGCCCTCCGTTTTGTGCATTCAAATCACCGCTCTGCCATTTTTGGGTAGGATTTCGCCCGAAGAGTCATACTGTTCTTCTGAGTTGGAACAGAGTAGAGACAGTGGCACAGTGGTTAGCACTGCTGCCTCACAGTGCCAGAGACTCGGGTTTGATTCCTGGCTTGGGTCACTATCTGTGTGGAGTTTGCACATTCTCCCCTTGTCTGTGTGGATTTCCTCCGGGTGCTCCGGTTTCCCCCCCACAGTCTGAAAGATGTGTGGGTCAAGTTGAATGGCAATATTAAATTGCCCCTTAATGTCAGGGGGCCTGGCTAGGGTAAATGCGTGGGGTTATGGGGATGGGGCCTGGGTAGGATTGTTGTCGGAGCAAGCTTGATGAGCCAAATGGCCTCCTTCTGCACTGTAGGATTCTATGATTATACCCATCCTCCATGGGTGGGCAAAGTATTTTAGCTATCTCAGGCCCGTATGAACTTCATCCAGATTTAGAGAATCTAAATAGTCTTAGTATTGAGAGAAATGGTTACAGTTTGCAATTGGAAAAGAATTACATGTGCATAAACATGCACAAACAGATTGTTTTCCAAGAGATACAGTTAGGAGAATATGAACTGGAGTAGGCCATTCAATTAATCACGCCTGTTCAATTCAGTTCGATTATGGGAGATCTGTATTTGAGTTCCATATACTTGCCTCGGTTCCTTAATATCCTCGCCTCAGAATAAAAGTTACCGTAGAAACCATGCTGCAGTATAATTAGAACAGGATCAAAAGCGGTGGTGGCATCATAATAGTATGGTTCTTCAATCCGACAACATTATACAATCCTCACTGATTTTCCAGAACTGGCAGGAGAGAAGGAAAGGGAGAGAGAGTGAGTTTAACTGGTCAATTCGTCACCGTTGTAAAATCCAGGTTAACGGCATTAGGTCTCCTGGAAGGATAACTAGAAGATATCAAGGTTCAAAGGATATGGGGAGAAAACAGGATTCGGCTATTGAATTGGACAATCAGCCACAATCGTGATGAATGGCAGACCAGACTCAAAGGGCCATATGGCTTCCTCCTGCTCCTGTGTTTTGTGTTTCTAAGATATCCATTCAACGAGCGGTTGTAAATGCACGCTGCTGAAATGTGCAAAGATCCCACAGTCGTGGTATCTTCCTTTCACTGGGATTTGAAGTGTTAAATCTGTTTGTATTTTTAGCATCTAGGTAACATTACAGCTCACTGCTGATACTTACTGATATTTGGATCTGTGCTGTGTAACCAATTGCGATGTTTGATGTGCACCCACATACTCTACAGTACAAGAGTGGGCTGGTTGTGAGCCATCGTGTTGCATGACTCATTTTCCAGCACAGGTAGAAGGTACATGATCCCTGTTAAAAGAGTTGTTATGCATTCTGCAGTGAAAATAATAATTACAGAAAGAGGTATGTGGTGCTAACTGAATAAATGCTTGTTACTCCATACTTATTAAATAATATTGCAGCAAAAATGTGTTCCTTATTTTAATCTGCAACACCCATGGCAATTTTTAAACTCCTCTCCCCTTCGCTGCTGGCAGCATTGGGTGAGAGAAGGGGGCGTGGAGGACACATGGGGCCTGAAGGGGGCAGCCATGCTCCTAACATTGTTTAACTACCTCTAAACCTCACCCATCCCTCAACAGCCCAATCACCGAGCCCTCGTGCTAGCCCATGCTCCCTCAGATCACCCATGCCACCCTTATGCCCCCATGCATCCTCCACACCTCCTCATTTGTCCTGTTATAATATAATCATATAATCCCTACAGTGCAGAAGGAGGCCATTCAGCCCATCGAGTCTGCACCAACCACAATCCCATCCAAGCCCTATTCCCATAACCCTACATCCTAATCCCCTGACACCAGGGTCAATTTAGCATGGCTAATCAACCTAACCCGCACATCTTTGGACTATGGAAGGAAACCGGAGCACCTGGACGAAACCCATGCAGACATGGGGAGAACGTGTAGACTCCGCACAGACAGTGACCCAAGCAGGGAATTGAACCCGAGTCCCTGATGCTGTGAGGCAGCAGTGCTAACCACTGTGCCACCCTGCCACCCCATGATGTGTACGCAGCTTAAGGGAACCATCTCTTAAGCTGCTGTCAATCGTTACTACTCGACAGGATGCGATGTATATTTGTAAGCAGCAGGAGTCTCCCAGATAACTCTATCTGCATTATAGTCTTATCTTCAAATAAAGAACCAACATTATTGTTGTGCTAGTCCAACCGTGCCACAATGATTGTATTTGTGTAGTCCCATGAACATAGTAAAATATCACAAAGCGATCCAGAGAGATGGAAATTGATAGCAAGCGGCACAAGGAGAAGGATTTGTGGCGCTGATTAAAGGCATAGCTAAAAAGATAAAGGCCAGAATTCTCCCCCAAAAATTCTAAATGTTGAATTCGCGTGCAAACTGGAGTAAATCACGCTGGTATTTTTTCAGTGGGAGTTTCAAAAAGAATCTCCCACACTCTGTGCACTGCAGAGTGCCATGGCGTGAATCACGCTGAAAATCAGTGGGTGGGGCCTATTCCCACCCGAGGGGCCGGCATAGCGCTGAGCGGGTCAGTGTGCGTGCGCCGATCTGTCAACGCCGAGATCGGTGCATGCACAGTAGCCCCTGTCTGCCGGCCTCCCGTTGCTGGCCCACTCGACTGCTGACCAGTTCCACAAACCCGCACGCTGGCCATGTGACCCCCCCACGGCCCGATCGTTGGTCACCCATGCATTCCCGGGCCCAGCCTCTACCCTCGCCCCCCCCCCCCCCCCCCCCCCGCAGTCTCGACGCCCCCCTTCAGATCCAGTCCCCCCCAGCAGCCTCCCCCCAAGTCCCCCCCACATCAGGCCACCACCCTGATGACCAGTCCTGATTGCTGTGCTCCCTCCCTCTGTTACTCAGCCCAAATGCAGAGTGGCAGCGGTACCCCCCCCCCCCCCCGCACCCTACAGATTGCCCCTGGAGGCCCCGTCCCCATCAGGCCCTGCCCTATTAGGCCCTGCCCCCTTGGCACTGAATCATGCCTGATGGGGACCAGGCTGGCACTGCCAAGGTGCCAATGTCCAGGGGGCACCCCCACGACACACAACCCTTTGGGGGATCCCGATTGCCCCCACCCTTCACTCCAGCGGGGTGAAAGAGGGGAGCTACTGTAAACCCCGCTGGAGTGAAACACTCTGGTGGGGGGAGATGTTAGCGGGCCCGGAGACTTCAGTTCTGGGCCTGTTAATCATAATTGAATAGTATTTAAATTAATATTTAAATAATTTATGTGGCTCCCTGCCGATGTGATGTCAACACAGATCCCATGCATCGGGCGCTGCTTGAATCTCCCGGCCAGCTGTGCCACAGAATTAGTCCAGCGGAATGGGAGAATTGCTCCCCCCAAGGTTTTGATGGCATTTCGAGGTAGGAAGAGAGATGGTAGATGATACCACATCGGGCCTCTACTGCACCGAGCAGTCACTCCAGGAGGCACCTGGAAATGAGGAATTCTCAGCAGTCATCACTTCCCAGGGATCTGCAAAGATGTCTGCTGCGGCAGCTTTTATTATTCCATTTATTTTATTTATTATTAGTGTCACAAGTAGGCTTACATTAACACTGCAATGATGTTACTGTGAAAATCCCCTAGTCGCCACACTCCGGCACCCGTTCGGGTATGAAGTCGGTAAAAATACCTCTGAGGCTGGTATGAGTCAAAATACAGTCAGGCTTTATTCTCACAAGCTTGAGGGAGAACCTGACCCCTTGAAAGCGGAAGCCAAAGTTCTCTCTGAACACAAGAAGCGTGGACATTTATACATCAGGGTTCCCAATACAAGCCATAAAGCAAAGTCCAGTTAACAGTCCTTGATCATAAATTATAGTTCCTTTAACAGCTTCTGATAGTCTCTGGATCATGGTTAGAGACCATCTGGTATCCTTGGGTCATAAAGCACAATTCTCCTGGTAGTTGTAGTCAAGATGCAACCTCTGGTCCCCCGCTCTTCCCGCGGCTTTTCCTTTGAAGTGACTGTGTGCGATTGCAGCTGTCCCAGTGGGAGTCCTCCTTCAAACGGCCATTCTCGCACCCTACCATTTGGTAGCTGCTTCCTTTGTTTAAATCATAGACAAGCCTACAGGAAAGAAAGACTTACAACCCAGCATCTATATTTAACTGTCTGTTTTATCAGAATGATATAAACAAGCGAGGGAACCATGAACAAATGGCTTATACTACCAAAAGTTAAAGATGAACTTGGCTTATACTACTACCAGGAGCAATATAAACAAAGGGGAGATTAGCCATAAGGAAGGGTTATGTTTGTGATACATTCCAGGTACAAAGTTCAACCTTTTAGGTACAAAATACGTTGAGTACAAAAAAAGCATTAACCCTTTCCCTTCTTCAGGGTACACTGAGGGAGAATTTAGCATGGCCAATCACCTAACCAGCACATCTTTCGGACTATGGGAGGAAACTGGAGCACCCAGAGGAAACCCATGCAGACACGGGGAGAACGTGCAGATTCCACACAGACAGTGACCCGAGCCAGGAATCGAACCCGGGTCCCTGGCGCTGTGAGGCAGCAGTGTTAGCCACTGTACCACTGTGCCGCCCACTGTGGCAATTGATGATTGCGGCATTGAGGTGATGGCGGTGTGTGCAAATCAGAGGCCAGCGATGCAGCGTGGGACCCGGGGATTTTTGAAAGAAAATCCCGCCCTAAGTGTGGCCATTCTCCACACCGGGATGAAAATTCTGAACCCCGGACTCTCATTTGTTCATTCTCCGTTTCACCACTTCACTGAAACTGCAGCATGTTCCCTGCCCTGCTGAGATGATAACTGATATTTTCCCCTTTTGTTGGATGAAGTGCACACTTAGCAGCTCTCAATATATTAATAATTATTCTCCTGAAAGACATCTAAGGAGTGCAGAATCCACGGATATTCATACCTTCTTTATTTGTTGCAATTAATTCTACTAATCTTCATAAATTGGAGGATGCAGATTGTCAAAGGTAACCTGGAAACTGAGATCATGGAGCACATTTGGAACAGTTCCCAAGGACAATGCATTCTGGAACCAACCAGGGAATAAATTATTTTGGTAATGTGCAATAAGACTTAAAGGTAAATTCTGGCATTTGGACGGGTCTGGCTGGGAGACGCAAGTGAGAGGCTGGGGGTAGGGGGCTGAGTGGGGGAGGGTTAAGGGGGGGACGGGAATGCCTCTGATGGGCACAGGGAAACCACACCCCCTCCCATCTCTCCCCCTTTCCAGCTTGACCAAACAGGGGAGATAGTGGTTAAATCACTGGCCTAGTGATGCAGAGGCCCAGGCTAATGCTGTGGGTACGTGGGTTCAAATCCCACCTTGGCAGCTGTTGGAATTTGCGATTAATAAATCTGGAAGATAAGGCAGGCCTCAGTAATGGTGACCATAACAACCATCACCAATTATTGTAAAAACCCATCTGGTTCGCTAATGTCCCTTAGGGGAGGAAATCTCCCATCCTTATCCGGTCTGGCCTCATTGTGACTCCAGAACCACAACAATGTGGTTGACTCTGAAGTGGTCCAGCAAGTAATTCAGTTAATTATAGAGTTACAGAGATACACAGCACGGAAACAGGCCCTTCAGCCCAACTCGACCATGCTGATCAGGTTTCCGAAACTGAACTAGTCCCATTTGCATTTGGCCCATATCCCCCTAACCCTTTCTCATTCATGTACCTGACCAAATCTATTTTAAATGTTGTAATTGTACCCGCCTCTACACCTCCTCTGGCAGCTCATTCCATATACGCATCACCCGTGTGAAAAAATTGCCCCTCAGATCCCTTTTAAATCTTTCCCCTCTCACTTTAAACCTATCAGAGGCAGAAGTCCCTTCACCAAAATCCCTTTATTCACAAGTCTTACAACAGCACACAGAGTTGTTGTACCTGTTAATTCTCAGATACTTCCAACCAGTTTACTTACTCCAAGGTTTTACCCCGGTGCCCTTATTTGCAAGATGGACAAAGGACAAACACAAAGAATAAAGAACAGTACAGCACAGGAAACAGGCCCTTCGGCCCTCCAAGCCTGTGCCGCTCCTTGGTCCAACTAGACCAATCGTTTGTATCCCTCCATTCCCAGGCTGCTCATGTGACTATCCAGGTAAGTCTTAAACGATGTCAGCGTGCCTGCCTCCACCACCCTACTTGGCAGCGCATTCCAGGCCCCCACCACCCTCTGTGTAAAAAACATCCCTCTGATATCTGAGTTATACTTCGCCCCTCTCACCTTGAGCCCGTGACCCCTCGTGATCGTCACCTCCGACCTGGGAAAAAGCTTCCCACTGTTCACCCTATCTATCCCCTTCATAATCTTGTACACCTCTATTAGATCTCCCCTCATTCTCCGTCTTTCCAGGGAGAACAACCCCAGTTTACCCAATCTCTCCTCATAGCTAAGAATAGCTACACAAGTAAAGGTTCAACAAGTTTATTAATAATAACACTATTAGCCCTTAAATTACCCACATAAAACAGAAGGATACCCCAGCAGATTCAAGTATACTACCCGTAAAGATGGTTTGGTTGAACTGCAGGCCCGATTCTCTGAGTCCCTCTGGTCTGTCAACACGAAGGTGAGTCTCGATGGCAGCTTCTTCCTTCCTTCCTTCTCCGTCAGTCTTCCGAATGGGCAAGGCCGCCTCCTTCGTCGAGTCTTCGCTGCTGGTCTCTCAAAATGTGTCCCTTTATTCCCCAGCCTGTTTGCCTTTCCAGAAGCTTCTCCACTTCAGATCAGCCATGATCTTATTGAATGGCAGGGCAGGCTCGAGGGGCTAGATGGCCTACTCTTGCTCCTATTTCTTATGTTCTTATGTTCAATGAGGTCCCAGGAGGGGGTTCCAATACCCAGTGGGTTTCTTGATGTCTGCCTGACAGGACACCAGGGTCCGCCCCCCAGGTGTCCCATCTCCCAGGAGCTTCTGGTGACGGAAAGTCTGGCCTGATCTGGGCTTCTAACAATAGGCCGGTGCATTTCAATGGGGTGCAATGACCTCCTGCTAAGTATCAGTAATGACCTTTGATGGGTGGTTGATGGGTCAGGCGCAGACACGTTTGTGTATTTGTACAATTGGCCTGCCTGAGGTTTGACTGTGTTTGATTTCAATATACCCAATTCTTTAATTTAGGATATCCAATTTTATCAGCCTTAAAACTAGGCCCTGTTTATATCACCACAGAGTGCTTTCAGCTAGCAGTCTACACTAGGAGTCCCAGAGGAACTGACACTCCTGGTTCAGTACAAAGCAAGAGGCTCCCTGATTTGCCCATCAATTTGGCCCTTAATCCCGGAGTTCATATTCTAATAGGCCCAGCTCAATTGCCTGATTAAAGTCGTTACAGGAAACTTCACAAGTTAGATGCTTTCTCTTGGATGCTTTCTCAAGGATGCTTTCTCTTGTGGGGAAACCTAGAATGAGGGGGCGGGGTGGGGATGTGGGGGAACAGTTTCAACATAAAGAACCTCCCATTTAAAATGGGAATGAGGAGGAATTTCTTCTCTCGGACGGTTGTTAGTGTTTGGAATGATCTTTTCCAGAGAGCAGTGGAGGCTGGATCATTGAATATTTTCAAGGCTGAGCTAGACAAAATATTGATGGACACGGGAGTTATGGGGGAAGCGGGGAGGGGTTATTTGAGGGTGGGTCATAGAAATCATAGAAACCCTACAGTGCAGAAGGAGGCCATTCGGCCCATCGAGTCTGCACCGACCACAATCCCACCCAGGCCCTACCCCCACATATTTTACCCGCTAATCCCGTTAACCTACGCATCTCAGGACTCTAAGGGACAATTTTTAACCTGGCCAATAAACCTAACCCGCACATCTTTGGATGGGGGTGGATGCTGGCGGTAGGGGCAGTGGGCAGCAGATTGTGATGCTGTGATACCCTTTGTCCCACAAGCCTCTAGGTAACCTTAGAGGAACTAACATTTCTTCCAATAACTGGCAATTTGACAAGTGTATGGAAGTACTTCATTAGAAGTGGCTCAGTTATTGCCAACAAGATCTTTCGATATAAAATCATTTATTCAGGAGAACTTTCACGCTTTCTGCTCTTGTCTAATTTTTCTAAGTCTCCCTTTGCATTTCCCACTGGACTATGAAAGCCAATTCCAAATACGAGAAGATTTTCTTCATTGGGCAAGGTTTTCAGAGCATCTTCAAATTCCTTCTACAGCAAGAAAATTATTGCAGACAATTGGTGTGCAGGGCTGATGCTTTACCTGTGGCATTTTAATCGCATATCACTTTATTTTATGTATTTGTGCTATCTTCCCCTCCCCCCAGTATTATGACTTCATCCCTTACACTTTTCTGTAATCTTGTTAATAGGCTTTTCTAAGTGTCATGGATAAATGAGCCATTCCGAATGACTGTACGTGTCTGAAATAAACAAAGGTACTGACTTTTAAGTAGAACTCAATGTTATCAGACATCATCTAAAATGAATGGCACGTCACTTGTTTTTATTGTCCATGAATCTACTGCTCTGAGAGAGAGAAAAAATAACTGTCTAGCTGATAGCAATGCTGGTTTGGCTAATCTTTCTTCATTCTGAAGTGTTAGCAAACCCGTAGAGTACTTAGCTAAACAGTATTCCTCTTTCTGAGCGGCTCGGCATCTCAGTTCTGCCCTTCACTTTAAGATGTATGGCCGTAGCTTTCTCAGCATTTCCAGGATGGATCTGGGAACATTTCCAAGCCCATGACTAGATCACATTTACTAATGCACGATGCCCACTGCGATGTGAAGCCGACCATTGTATATCAAGGTTGCCGGATGCCCAAGACAGATATTAAAATGATCCTTTGGCTCCGTTGGAAAAAGCAAAGTTGTGCCGTTGGAGTTAGGGATGAGTCAGTCCATTTTACTTCTGCATTGGCACAGGCGTGCTTATACACTTAAGGTTGAATAAGATGCTTCAAGGATACCATTAATCTATCATTTTATTTGGGTTTTTTTGGAAGATCTTTTTCTCGTCCACTCAATAAGATTGTCGTCTGGGTTTCAGTTTTATGAGTTCATTTACACTGGACTCGGGCAGAATTTCGCACCCTTGAAATCACATAAAATTCATTTTAACATTTCTTCAAGTGATACTGATTTTTTCCCCCTTTCATTTATAACTCTCTGAAGCAATCACACATGCTAATATTTTTCATTCCACCTACACAATGCTGCAGCCTTCTCCTTGGTGGTTTTACCAAAAGAAAATGACTGGAAAATTGACCTCTCTACTTCGTAAACCCAGATGATCTTATTTCAACATTGCATTGGTCAGATGCGTTTCTGAGTGGATTCAATGCAACTGGGCTTTCGTGTTTGGTGTTGGGATTGTGAAACGCCCAGAAAAAGTCATTTCAAGCCTCCCTTATGCCATGGATTGCGTGTTTTTCGATGTAATCTTCTCTTGCACTGTCTCTTAATCTTAAAGGAGTGTCATTTTTGCAATCATAATGCCGCTGCGAGAGTTATGTCTCTTTATTTAGTGGCAACAGTAAGTACTTTCATTTATAGAATATAGAAATATAGAATCCCTACAGTACAGAAAGAGGCCATTCGGCCCATCGAGTCTGCACCGACCACAATCCCACCTAGGCCCTACCCCCATATCCCTACATAATTACCCACTAATCCCTCTAACCTACGCATCCCAGGACACTAAGGACAATTTTAGCATGGCCAATCAACCTAACCTGCATATCTTTGGACTGTGGGAGGAAACCGGAGCACCCGGAGGAAACCCACGCAGACACGAGGAGAATGTGCAAACTCCACACAGACAGTGGCCCAAGCCGGGAATCGAACCCAGGTCCCTGGAGCTGTGAAGCAGCAGTGCTAACCACTGTGCTACCGTGCCGTCTGGGAGACTGGACTGGTTCATTTGAAATGAACCAGTCCAGTCTCACAGACATCCTATCTTTTGCCACTACTTCTGATGTGTCCTGTGACTCATTTAATCCTTGCCATGAAATAAATACAAATTGCTTTGCAAATAATTAGCCCATGTATCAAGATTATTTCCCTCAATTTTTCTCCTGCCTTTGCTGTTTATTGTCACTAGATCTTTTTGATATGTAAACCAATAAAATCCCCTTCAGCCACCCAAATAGCAACAGTTGTAACTGGCAATCTCTTCACGAACCTGATTTTTGAAGTGCTTTGTGCAGAGGTTTCAACACAACACTGTTTAGGCTTCTCAAAGATTCTCAAAGCAGTCAAATAAACGTGTTGCAATTATTTAGCTTTCATTTTCACCAAGAAAACAGTCCAAAGATGTGCGGGTTAGGTGGATTGGCCATGATAAATTACCCCTTAGAGTCAGGGGTCTAGCAGGGTAAATATGTGGGGTTAGGGGATAGGGCCTGGGTGGGATTGTTGTCAGTGCAGGCTCGATGGGCTGAATGGCCTCCTTCTGCGCTGTAGAGATTCTATGATTCTATGAAATGATTTTGCCACAAGCACATTGATTGCTTAATCCTTTGCAAATAGGTTTTTCTTTATTTGATTTGATTTATTATTGTCACATGTATTAACATACAGTGAAGAGTATTTTTTGTTGTGCGCTATACAGACAAAGCATACTGTTCATGGAGAAGGAAATGAGAGAGTGCAGAATGTCGTGTTACAGTCATGGCTAGGGTGTAGAGAAAGATCAACTTAATGCAAGGTATGTCCATTCAAAAGTCTGACAGCAGCAGGGAAGAAGCTGTTCTTGAGTCGGTTGGTACGTGTCCGCAGACATTTGTATCTTCTTCCCGACGGAAGAAGGTAGAAGAGAGTATGTCTGGGGTTCGTGGGGTCCTTAATTATGCTGGCTGCTTTGCCGAGGCAGCAGAAAGTGTAGACAGAGTCAATGGATGGGAGGCTGGTAAACAATGGGCAGAATTTATTGGCCCCGTTGAAAATATGCCGAGCCATTTAAACGCCTGTTGATTTTGCGGACTGGAAAATCCTGCTGGCAGGAGGGGCTGTAAATTCCTGCCCAATGTCATTTCAACAAATAGCCTCACAAGCATTTGTCATTGAATAGACGAATAACCACAGTGCGCGTTAATATAATGTCTATTGCATTGGTAAATGTCCCAAAATGCTTCACAGGAGCTGAATCCAGCAGAACGTGACACTGAGCCAAAGAAGATCTTCAGAGAGTTGACTAAACGCTTGATCAAGGGGGTTAAAGGAGAAAAGAGAGGTGGCCAGGTTTTAGGAGAGGATTTTCAACACTTTGGGCCTGGTAGCTAAAGATGTAGCTGCCAATGATGGGGATAAAGGAAATGGGGATTCTTAAGACAACTTAAGATTCTTAAAACAAAGTTGGTGAGTTCCTGGGGAGAAGGGCTGGAGGAGGTTTTCGAGACAGGGAAGGGGTAGCTGTGAAGCAATCTTAACATGAGCTTGAGAATTTTCATACTGAGACATCAGTGGACTGAATGTTTGGTGAACCAAGTTCCTCGCTGGCAGTTACTATAAGTCATAACATGGATTCAAATCTTATTGCAGGATTTAAGCAAGTAATCTAATTGACAGTAGCACAGTACTAAGAGAATCCTTCATTATTTGAAGTGGCATGAAATCCATGTAGCTTTGATTGGACATTGCGATTTCACGGTATTATTTGAATAAGTATATCCTGGCCAAAATTCAAACAATACCACCCAAAGACGTACATTTCTTGCACTGTTGTTTGCGTGGTCTTGCTATGTGGTAAGAGGAAATAACTTGCAATTCTATTTGCCTTTCACTCTCATAGTTCTTCAAAGCCAATGAGATATTTCTGATACGTTGTGACTTGTAAAGTTGGGGAATATAACGGCCAATTTTCAAGGCTGCTCAAACAGAAATGGGATGTATGTCGAGTTAGTCTGTTTTGGGAGATGTACATTGAAGGATAGATATTGGGCAGGACAATTCCCCTACTCTTTTTCAAATAGTGACTGGATCTTTTATACCCGCCTATGTTTAATCTATCCGAAAGAGGATGGCCGGAATTTTCCAGCCGTTTACGCTGGCGGGATTCTCCGGACCCGCCGGCAGTGCACCCCTGGATGCGGGTTTCCTGCCGGCATGGGGTGACGTCAGTGGGAATTCCCAATGACAGCGGCGGGACCAGAGAATCTCGCCGCTAACAAACAACGCGCCACCTCCCGCCAGCGGGAAACACGTGGCTGGGAGGCAGGAGAATCTCACCTGATGTTTTTGACAATGCAATATTCTCCCTCCCCACCCACAGCAATCATACTGTACTACAGATTATGCCTCAAATAACTTGCCTGGGTTTTGAACGCATAACCATTAACCTTTGTGATGGGAGTGCTTTCACTAAACCCACAGAACAACATAACAACCGTGCCTGGGCTTTGAAAAATTCATAGTGCAATGTGGCTGATGTATAAAAGGGATGTAATAAGCCATTAGGTAAATGCAAGTCTTTACTTGCAGAACACAGTGTCCAACATTAAATGTGATTCCATGATTAGACAACAATGATTTGAACAATCCTGAGTGTGCCAGGAATTACACTAACAACCACTTTGACATAATTAGTCAGGTTCACAATGTAGCTTACTTACACTTGCTAGGAGCTACATATATTCATGCGCAGCACCCTTCCTCTGCAGGCAGAAAGAACATGTCCAGACATTGTGGAGGACTAACAAGGCAAAAGAATATACAATGAATGCCCAGCTCCTAGGAGGTACAGAGGATCAGAGGAACCTTGGTGTGCATGTCCATAGATTTCTGAAGACAGCAGGACAGTTGGATAAGTTGGTTAAGAAGGCATTCGGAATACTTGCCTTTATTGGCAAAGGCATTGAATATAAGAGCAGGGAGGTTATGATGGAGCCGTGTAAAATGCTGGTTAGGCCATAGCTGGAGTACTGTGTGCAGTTCTGGTCGCCACACTATAGGAAGGAAGTGATTACACTCGTGAAGATGTGGAGGAGATTCACCACGATATTGCCTGGGCTGGAGCGTTTCAGCTATCAAGAGAGACTGGATAGGCTGGGGATGTTTCCCTTGGAGCAGAGAAGGCAGAGGGGACACACGATTGAGGTGCATAAAATTACGAGGGGCATTGATAGGTTGGATAGGAAGGAACTTTTCCCCTAAGTTGAGGGGTCAATAATCCGCAGACATAGATTTAAGTTAAGGGGCAGGAGGTTTATAGGAGATATGAGGAAAATGTTTTCACCCAGAGGGTGGTGGGAATCTGGAACTCTCTGCCTGAAGGGGTGGTAGAGGCAGGAATCCTCAAAACATTTAAGAAATATTTAGATGAGCACTTGAAACACCATAGCATACAAAGTGCTGGCAACTGGGATGATAGTAGATAGGTGCTTGATGGCCAGCATGGACAGGATGGACCAAAGGGCCTCTTTCCATGCTGTTAAACACAGTGACTCTATGACTCTACAGTTAACCTCAATATACTTGTATTACTGAGGGAGAGTAAACATCAATCATCACCAGGACTGGACCACCCAGAATCAAGAACGGAAACCTCTCAAACCAGATCACACCCATATCTCCAAAGTTTTTTTGATTCATTTGTGGGACATGGCCATTGTTGGCTGGCCAGATTTATTGCCCATCCTTTGTTGCCCTTGGAGGCTATGGCTCTGGAGTCACATGTAGGCCAGACCAGGTAAGGACGGCAGATTCCCTTCCCTAAAGGACACTAGTGAACCAGATGGGTTTTTCCGACAATCGACAATGATTTCATAATCATCAGTAGATTCTTAATTCCAGATTTTTTTTTGAATTCAAATGGTGGGATTCGAAGCCGGGTCCCCAGAACATTAGCTGCATTTCTGGATTAATAATCTAACGATAATACCACTAGGCCATCGCCTCCCTGAGGAAAGATGTGGGATTGGATGTACTCTACTCTGGGATCGGCCGCCTTTCCCTGAGGACCGGATCCCCATCAAACCCTCACCCCAACCACTGGGTTTTGAAACAGACCTACCTCTTGCTGAGGCCTGCTCTGGAGCCTACCCCACCCCACTGGACGTCAATCAGGCCAGCCACTGGTGAGGAATCGTCGATAACAGAAGGCAGAGATTAATTGAGAAACTGTCACAGGATATGGGAAAACACATCAAAAAATCCCAGCCGATGTAACCCACCCGTGTTACCATCCATACCGTTATCAGGCAGATGAAATAGGTGCGGGCAAGTTGAACTGAATTAAAATCACTGACTTGCAAAGTTTTGGGTTGCATTTTGGTTAATAGAGAAAAATATTTTCTCCTTATTCTTTCATGGGATGTAGGCATTGCTGACAGCATTTGTCCTCCAGCCCCAATTTCCCTTGAACTGAGTGGCTGGCTCGGCCATTTCAGAGGGTGGGTGATATTGGCAAATTCACTTTAATTGCCCATCCCTAGTTGCCTGTAGAGAACCTTCTTCAATCTCTTGTAGTCCTTGCATTAAGTAAGAAATTCCAGCAAAGATAAGGATAAATACTGAAGCTTATTAAAATGTATTGAAATGCAAAATGCATGTTCAATATTTAAGATCTGATGAGAATCAGGGGGAAAAACTTTCACTGGTTGGATCTCATCTCAGTCCCGGGATATTGCTGTAAGAGTTCCTCAGAGTAGCGTCTGATGCCCAACCATCCTTAGCTGCTTCAATGAGCTTTCCTTCATCATGGGATGTTCGCTGATGATTGCACAATGTTCAGCAACATTCGCGACTCCTCAGATACTGGAGCAGTCCATGCCCATATGCAGCAAGACCTGGACAACATTCATGCTTAGGCTAGTAAGTTGCAACTAACATTTGTGCCTCACAAGTGCCAAGCATTGACCATCTCCAACACGTGAGAATCTAACCATCTCCCCTTGGCTTTCAATGGAATTACCATCACTGAATCCCTCGCTATCAACATTCTAGAGGTTACCATTGACCGGAAACTTTACTGGAACAGACATATAAATACTTTGGCTTCAACAGCTGGTCAGAGACTGGGAATTCTGCAGCAAGCTATTCACCTCTGACTCCCCAAAACCTGTCCACCATCTACAAGGCACAAGTCAGGAGTGCGATGGTATACTCTTCGCTGGCCCGGACGAGTGTAGGTCCAACAACACTCAAGCTCAACACTATCCCGGACAAAGCAGCCTACTTGATTGGCACCAGCTTCTGAACCAAAAGCTCCGGGTTCAAGTCTTACTCCAGGACTCGACGCTCCAAACTTCGAACCCTTATGACATACACCAAAGGCGGGTGGTAAGAGCAGGAGTGATGTGATGGAAAGAGATTTGGAGAAATGCCATTTCTATTCATAGCTCTGGACTAAAGCACCTTAAGAAGTCTCACAACACCAGGTTAAAGTCCAACAGGTTTATTTGGTAGCAAATACCATAAGCTTTCGGAGCACTGCTCCTTCGTCAGATGGAGTGGAAATCTGCTCTCAAACACTGTTTGAGAGCAGATTTCCACTCCATCTGACGAAGGAGCAGTGCTCCGAAAGCTTATGGTATTTGCTACCAAATAAACCTGTTGGACTTTAACCTGGTGTTGTGAGACTTCTTACTGTGTTCACCCCAGTCCAACGCCGGCATCTCCACATCATGACTACTAAAGCACCTTGCCAGAGCAACTCAAACTCCTTGTGGTGCTGGTTGGCTTAGTTGGCTGGATGTCTGGTTTGGATTAGGTTGGTGCCAACAGCATGGCGTTCAATCCCTGTTCTGGCTGGGGTGGATTCGGGACCTGCATCCTTGCTCTGCCCATGGTAGATGTCGTGACGATAAGGGAACATGTGATCCGCAGTGTGCCATGGCCTGAAAGTGTACATTTATTCAATAGTTATTAAAGATTCCTTCATGGAATGTATCAATTTTCTGACTTGCACATTGGCTGTCAACAGCAACATCATCACAATTTGCACTTGGGACTAGAGGAGATTACAGATGTTTGGAGGAGCAAAACTACAATCTTCCCCATGTTTATATAGAAAAACCTGCAGCTTATCCCGGACTGGCTATTGGATAAGCAGTCAGACAACACATAGGCAGTAGGGAGACAGAGATGGGTGGCACCAACATGTGGAAGCTGATACATAGCTTTGGCTAATGTTACCAAAGGGGCAACATTGCCGATTTGGAAGAGAATGGGGTCAAATATAGGTCACTCTGGATCCAGAGATAACCATGCAGGGGCAGAAAGAGAAGCCTAAGATGTTAGGCTACCATTGGATAGATAACTTACTGAACTAAGCGAGGGAAATCCTGTTGAATTGGATAACAGTAGAGATAGAAGTAGAGTAGGTTTGCATGAGTGACTTAAGGAACTTGCGGAGGAATTAGTAATCTCTTGGCTACTCCCAATACCAAGGGCAAGTGAGAGTAGGAATCAAAGAATAGAGCAGCTGAATGTGTGGCTGGAGAGAGAGCACAGGAGGTGAGGACTTTAAATCCCTGGGACATTGAGATCAGTCCTGGAGCAGATGAAACATATATAGGTGGCAAGGATTGCACCTATACAGAGCCTTGACCAATTTCTTTGCATAATGATTTGTTAGTGTTATTGAGGAATGTTTACACTAACTTTGTACGGGTGTAGGAACCAGGAATAATACTAAAGAAAGATACCAAGGTCCAAAGAATATTGGAATAGACAGATAGTAGCAGAGTAGGAAATAATGAGGTAGTAAGGTTTCAATGTAAGAGGGAAATTAATAAAGTCTAAATAGGATTACAATGCATGTTTGTAAATAAGTCTGATGAATTGCAGATGCAGATAACCATGTGAAAATATAATTGCAGAGACCTAGCTTAAAGAAGTGCAGGACTGAGTATTAAATATTCCTGGATATGCGATGTTCAGGCAAAGTCATAAAGAAGAGGAGGGATGGAAGTATTGATTAAAGAGAACATTGAATTCTGGTGTGATGCTACAAGTGCAATTAATATGATTTTTTCCCCTTATTTAAGGGGAATTTTTAAAATTTCAGACTTATTTTGCCGGTAGCCAGTACGTATGGAAAACATCTAGCTCAAGGGTGTGAAAGCAAGTTAAGAACTCATTTTCAGCTAGAAATTTTTTATTTAGAAAGAGCTAATAGATTTTTGTGTGCACAAGAAGTTCCCCTGGGATTTCTGCTTGAAGTTGGTTGATTGACAGGGTCATATGACAAACTAGGTCTGTAGCAGAGAGAAAGGGGCTTTTGCAGTTTGAAAGTTGCAGTTCTAGCTGGGACTCCGCTGAATTCATAAGTCTGCAAGCTGCTCTAAAACCCATATTCTTTCTGAAAGCTTCAAGACTGTTAACACAATTTATAGCAAGTATATTTATGATTGCTACTCTCAGAGGCTGTCCTGGTTTTCAAGTGGCAGGCAGGTTGTCTCTCTTTCTCTTCCTGGTATTGTAAATTCTGTTGGCTAGCTGGAAGCAGGTCTTCTTGCCTTTCTGGAGTGAAAGCTCTGCTGTTGGTGATTTTCTAGCTAGTAACTAGAGTGTCTCTGTCTCTTGGAGTGGTTTGCTGGGAAAAAACTGGAGGCATAATCTCTACCTCTGGAAGTTACAAGGCTGGGAAGTCAGAGTTTCAGTTCTCCAACCAAAGGACTAAGCTCCAGCATCACGTGAGTATTCTTATTTTCTGTGCTAAGCCTGTGGCAGAGGTATGTTTTAAGGAGGTTTGTTTGGTTGGAACATTTCATATAGTTGTTATGCTTTAGACAATACCATGGTTTTTTTTCTTGTTTGTAATTGGTAAAAGGTATTGCTATATGTCAACTGTATTCTTAAATAAACTTCGTTTGATAAAAGATCCCTAAGTGGGTCATTTGAATCATACCTGAAGTGAAACATCTCATGCTTATCTTAGCCCAAATTCAAATTGATGATCCAGGCAGACTATATAAAGCACTTTGGAGTTTCTGACTTGGATATGATCACTTGAGTTTTTTGATGAGTTGAAGACATGGTAATGCTGTTGGTGCGGTGTACATGGACTTCCAAAAGGCATTTGATACACTGCTGCAAAACAGAATTGTGAGCAGAGTTACGACTCATGGAATAAAAGTGACAGTAGCAACATGGATGTGAAATTGGTTTAGTGACAGGATACAGGGAGTAGTGGTGAAGTTAGTTTTCAGACAGGAGAAAAGTCTATTGTGGGGTTCACCTGGAATTGGTGTTGGGATCCCTGCTCTTCCTGATATATGCAAAAGACCTAAACATTGACATACAGGGCACAATTCCAAAATTTGTGAATCATCCGAAACTTGCAGGTATTGTGAACCATGAGGAGGATAGTGTAGAACTTCAAAAAGGATACAGACAAGTTGGTGAAACGGGCAGACAAGTGGCAGGTTAAATTTAATGCAGAAATGTGTGAAGCCGTTAAAATTGGTGAGGAGAATGAAGAGAGACGTTATAAAGTGTGAAGTTCAAAAAGGCATTTGGGATCCGAGGGAACTGGGTGTATATGTGCACTTGATGCGCGTTATCACACACGAGGCTTGAGATGCTCAAGGAAATAAAGGCTTTTATTTACTATTACAATGAAGCTACCATGTATAGTACACGATCCCAGACTGAGGGGTCCCAGACAGAGCAGTGACCTTTATACCTCTCCCAGGAGGCGGAGCCCGACTGGGATGTACCATAATAACTATAATACAAGTGTAACAGCCCAACGCTAACCCCAACAGCAACAAGTAGAACAACCCATCCCTAACCCCAACAGCAACATATATACATACTCGTAGTACTGGCCAGACCCTGGCTCAATACTACCTAGTGGGAACAAACGATGGTTCACCACAGCACTCTCCATTGAAGATGGCAAGACAGCTTGAGAGAATGGTTAGTAAAGCACAGAACATCCGAGGCATTATCAATTGGGGCATAGAGTACAAGAGCAAGCAAGTTATGTTAATCCTGTATAGAACATTGTTTCCGTCTCAACTAGAGAATTTCATCTAGTTCCGGGGACCACACTTTAGAAAGGATGTGAAAGTATTATATTGGATGCAGAAAAGATTACTAAGGATGATTCCAGGGATTCCAGTTAGATTGACAGATTAGAGAGGCTGGGAGAGTATTCCTTGGAAAAGAAACAAATATAGAATTCCTACAGTGCAGAAGGAGGCCATTTGGCCAATCGAGTCTGCACTGACAATAATCCCACCCAAGCCCTATCCCCGTAACCCCACATATTTACCCTGTTAACCCCTCTGACAATAATTGGCAATTTACCATGGCCAATCAAGCTAAGCTGCACATCTTTGGAGTGTGGGAGGAAACTGAAGCACCCGGAGGAAACCCACGCAGACACGGGGAGAACACGCAAACTCCACACAGACAGTCATCCGAGGCCGGGAATTGAACCCAGGTCCCTGGAGCTATGAAACAGCAGTGCCAACCACTGTGCCCACTGTGCTGCCCTTGTAAGGAGATTTGATGGAGGTACTCAAAATCATGAAGAGTCTGGACAGAGTAGAGAGGGGGAAGATGTTCCCATTGGTGGAAGGATTGAGAACCAGAGGGCACGGATTTAAGGTAATTAGCAAAATGAAGCAATGGTGTCCTTTTCACACAGTGAGTGTTTCAGATCAGGAATACCTGAAAATGTGACAGAGGCAGGGTCAATTGTAGGGAATTGGATTATCCGAGAATGAAAAATTTGCAGTAGTACGGGGAGAAGGCAGGGTAGTGACACTAATGAATTGCTCCATCAGAGGGCCAGCACAGATATGATGAGCTGAATGGCCTCCTTCTGTGCTGTAATTCTTCTTTGATTCTATGAGGGTTAGTGACTGTGGCCATGGTCTCAGGAAATATATTTTGTGACTTTAATTCGCAAGGATGGAAACCTGATTGGAGAGTTTCAACATGGGCTTGCTGAAAGGTTGACCAATGATTGGGAAGATAATGACACATTGCAGGAGTTTGGAGAGGAAAAGGAGTTTGAAGATGGGGTGGAAATTTGCAAGGACAGGAGTTTCAAGGAGGCTTTATTGAGGAGGTGGAGGGAATGATAATGTTTTTTAAAGGATGGGGCATATTGTCTGAGGAGAAGGGGCTACTTAAAGCCAACATGTGGGCCAGGAAGCTAAGTTAGGAACATAGGAATTAGGAGCAGAGTAGGCAAGTTTAGCCCTTCAAGCTTGCTCCGCCATTCAATCAGGTCATGGCTGATCTCTCCCTGCTCTCAAACCCACCTCCTCCACCTGTTCCCCATTTCCCTTTATCCCATTATTTTTATTAGACATATATCTATCTCCTTCTTGAAACCATTCAATGATTCAGACTCCATTGCGCTATGGGGCAGCGAGTTCCAGAAATTCACCAACCTCTGCAAGAAGTAGTTCCTCCTCATCTCAATTTTAAATCTACCGCCTCTCAACCTATACCTGTGACCTCTTGTTTGAGATTGTCCCATAAGGGGAAACATTTGGTTTACATTTACTTTATCAATCCCTTTTAAAATTTTATATACCTTGATCAGATCCCCTCTTATCCTTCTGGACTACAGAGAGTATAAACCCAAACTGTTTAATCTCTCCTCATACGTGAACCCCTTCATCCCCGGAATCAATCTGGTGAACCTCCTCTGAACTGCCTCCAATGCCACCACATCCTTCCTCAAATAAGGAGACCAAAACTGGACACAATATTCCTCAAACAGCCTACACAATTGCAACAATACTTCTCTACTTTTATACTCCAGTCCCTTTGCAATAAATGCCAACATCCCATTTGCCTTTATTATTACAAGTTTTAAGTTTATTATTTATTATTTATTAGTGTCGCAAGTACATTAACACTGCAATGGAGTTACTGTGAAAATCCCCTAGTTGCCATATTCTGGCACCTGTTCGGTACACTGAGGGAGAATTTAGCCAATGCACCTAACCAGCTCATCTTTCGGACTGTGGGAGGAAACCGGAGCACCCGGAGGAAACCCACGCAGACACGGGGAGAACGTGCGGACTCCGCAGTGAGAGTGACCCAAACTGGGAATCGAACCCGGGTCTTTGGCGCTGTGAGGCAGCAGTGCCAACCACTGTGCCAACGATTGGATGCTCTTAGGTGTAAAGCCAAGAAGGACAGTGAATTACTGTTTCCATTAAATGTAAATAGTCACGTTTTGAAGCAGAAAATGTGGGAAACTGTGAAGCAGATTCATCAGCATTAGAAAGAAAATTCAAGGTTTAGGTGGAGCCCCTGCAATGGAACGTTTGCAATGAGTCATGGCAGCTCAGAAGATAAGATGTAAGTTTGAAGGCCAAACCCGTTGCCGTCACGCTCGAGTCTGATTTGCCGTGTAGAATTTGGCCTCTTGGCTTCCTGTCTATCTGCTGTGAATTGTTACCTACATTGTGATCTGCTACCTGGCATCGTTACACTTTGCTTTTTGTATTGGTGAGCTGATGCCAAAAACGCTTCTCTCAGAATCTCTGTAAGGTTCATTATGCTGCTTGTGTAAAATTGATTTCCTTGTGTACTTTTAAATGGATATATGAAAGTTTTTTAAAAATTGCTATTAATAGATCAGTGATGAGTTGAAAATCAATAGGCTTTTAAGGCAGATCACGTGGATGAAACATAACGGAGACATTTTATGTTCTTGTTCAGAGTACAAATTGAATTACCACAGTGAAATCTCACTGAGTCCATGAATTTCTTTGGACCATAGCATCATAAATACATTTGTAAAGCCTTTCCTGATTTGATATTTCTTGCAAAACTGTAAGGATGCTTTATTGGAATGGGGTTGCCACAAATGGATATAGGAAACCTCTCATTGCCATGAAGTCTGTCTGCCATTCTTGACATCGCTGTACTGTCAATATCAGGACTTAAATCAGTCCTTAGAAGATGGTACTAACAAGAAGAATTTTATGAATATCACATCTTTATTTTTAATTCCAGTCACCGATGCGTTAGCAGAATTTCCATTCTCTCTCCTTCCATTCCTCTATACAAAGACAATTATCACCAAACACACGGGACAGGTGCAGAAAAATAGGATTAGCACGTCTGTAGTTGTAGTTATTGTCAATGCAGATTTGATGGGCCGAAGGGCCTTTTCAGCGCTGTATGACACTATGGGTAGAATACTCCCGTCCACCCGCCACAGGAATCGTAGTGGGGGAGACACGGACCATGCAAAGGTCCGTTGACCTCGGGTGAGATTTTCCGGCCTTGGGGCGAGCGTGGCTGGAAAATCCTACCTGACGACTCTGTTTAATTGTGCCTTAAGGTGACCTCTTCTTAGCCAGTACCAGACTGTATGATTAATATGATGTGCATACATATGCATCAGAAATGCCAGTTTATATATCTGTTCAATTGTCCCAATGAAAAGGTGTTCATTTGGACTCTTTCCGAAGAACATTAACTTAAACCTTTAGAAATCTTTCAGATACCAATGCTGAAGGATCTATCTATGAAGTTCTTTAACCTCATGCTTCATTTATAACTGATGTTCCCAGGAACATGGTTTCTTTCAGGTTCAGAGAGGATCACATAGATAATGGCCGGGACTTTTCGCCGTTAAAAATATACATTCTTAGGTAAGTTATAGTCTTCATTTATAAACCCCAGATGTCCGACAACAACAACTTGCATTCATATAGCACCTTTAATACAATAAAATATCCAAAGGTTCTTCGTAGGACAGATATCAAACAAAATTTCACATTGAGCCATATAACATGGTACAGTGGTTAACACTGCTCCCTCACAGCACCAGGTTCGATTCCAGCCTTGGGGGACTGTCTGTGTGAAGTTTGCACATTCCCCCTGTGTCCGTGTGGGTTTCCTCCGGGTGCTCTGGTTTCTTCCCACACTCCAAAGATGTGCGGGTTAGGCGGATTGGCCATGCTAAATTGCCCCTTAGCGTCCAAAGATGTGTAGATTAGGGGGATTAGTGGGGTAAATGCAAGGGGTCACGGGGTTAGGGCAGGGGGTGGGCCTGGGTAAGCTGCTCTGTCAGAGAATTGGTGAAGATGTGATGGGCTGAATGGCCTCCTATCGCACTGTGGGGCTTCTATGATTCTATGATTCTATGATAAGGAGATAATGGGACAGGTGAACAAAGGGCTCAATCAAAGAGATAGGTTTAAAGGAGCATCATAAAAGAAGAAAGACATGTGGAGAGGTGGAATGCTTTAGGGAGGGCATTCCAGAGCCCAGGGCTTCAGCACTGATGACATAGTGGCCTGTGTGGGAGGAATTAAAATTCAAATGTGCAAGAGGCCCGAATTATAAGAGCATTGAGATCTGAAGAGACTTTTATGGCTGGCGGAGATTGGGATGGGCAAGGGCATGGAGGATTTAAAATTCTTCTCCTTATTTTCAAAGTTGAGATGTTGCTAGATTGGCTGTTAAGGTATGTCAGCAGGCACATGGATTTGGTGCGAGTTGGGATACGGGAGCAGAGTTCCAGATGAGTTTAAATTCACTGATGGTCGAAAATGGGAGGCTGGTCAGGAGAGCATTGGATGTAGTGAGGCCATGACTGAGTGTTTCAACTGTGAATGAGCTGAGGCGGTATCAGAGATGGGCAATGTTACAGAGCCAGAAGTAGGTGGTCTTGGTGAAGGTTATTGAAGAGGACATAAAAGCAAAAAACTAAATCATACCATATTGCAAAGGTCAGTGGCAGGCTGGAGGATTGGGAAACTTTTAAAGACCAATAAAGGATTACTAACAAAATAATGAAAAGAGAAAAGGTAAATAATGAAAGAAATCTTGCACAAAATGTAAAAATGGATAGCAAAAGAATCCAGAAGTACATAAAAAAGAATAGAGTAGCTAAAGTCAACATTGGCCCTTCAGAGGACAAAACTGGGGAGTTAATAATGGGAAACATAGAAATGAAAGAGACACTAAATCAATATTTTGCCCTGGTTTTCATGCTGGAGGACACTAGAACCATCCTAATAGTAACAGGTAATGCAGAGGTTGTTGAAAAATAATTGCCATCACTAGGGAAAAATTACTGAGCAAACTATTGGGATTAAAGGCAGACAAGCCCCCTAATGGCTGAGGGTATGAGGGTCTTAAAGAAAGTCACAGTTGAAATAGTGGAGGCATTGGCTTAATAGGGGGAATTTTGCATAGTTCACGGTATTAAATAGCAATATGCCTTGTTAATTAAAAACATTCAGTGATAAACTCACCATACAAAAAAATTACAAGGTTTTTCAAGTCAAAGTACTTGTTGTCAGCGAGAGCAGTGATGCAGGTGCAAAATCCTGCGAAAATCGAGAAGCAGGATTCTCACCAGTGAGATCGCTTTTCCTAATATTCCATGCCCCTCTCCGATGATCTAGCAGTGGACAGGAATCTCATTTGAATAAATTTTAATGAATCAACATGTTATTGAAGGGCCTGTACGCCACATCACCATCCACCGAATATTCAAACCTCATGCCGGCGAGGTTCACAACAGCTTTACGAAGATGGAAAGGGGTTCCCACCAGGGCCTCCAAGATGACTGTATCCCCTGGGGAGAAGAGGGCCATGCTTGGGCACTGCCCTGGCACAGATTGTCACTGCCATGTTGACACTGGTAGTCATGATGTGGTAGTGCCAGCCTGTGCCAACCTGTGCTATTTTTGTTGCCTTTCCATTTTTCTAATCTAATAGATAACCTCACATTTATCCACATTAAACTCCATCTGCCACACTTGGCCTACTCAATTAACCTATCTACATCCATTTGTAAATTTCTTATTTCCTCATTGCAACTTATTATCTATCCCAACTATTTGAGTGTCTTTTGCAAATTTGGCTACAGTACCTTCTATCTCTGTATCCAAGTCATTAATGTAATAGTTGGGGCCCGAGGACCGAACCCTGATGGCACCACTGGTGACCGGAGAAGACCCATTTCACCCAACTCTCTCTCTGTCTTTTGTCAATTATCCAGTTTTCTATCCAAGCTAACAAATTACTCCTAACCCCATGTGATTTTACCATGTGCATTAACCTTCTGTGCAACACCTTATCAAATGCCTTCCTGAAGTTCAGATATACTATGTATACAGTGCCCCCATTATCCACTTGCTTGTTACATCTTCGAAGAACTCTAGCAAATTAGTCAAACACGATTTACCCTTCATAAAACCATACTGACTCTGATGGATTACGTTTTGACTTTCCAAATGTCCTGTTATTACTTCTTTAAGAATGGATTTTAACCATTTCCCAACAATAGACATTAAACATACTGGTCTATAGTTTCCTACTTTCTGCCTCCCTCCCTTTTTGAATAAGGGCGTTACATTTTTCAATCCACTGGAACCTTTCCCACATCCAGCGAATTTTGGAATATTATAACCAATGGATTCACAATCTCTGTTGCCACTTCCTTTAGTATCCGAGGATGTAGGCAATCAGGCCCTGGGGACTTGTCTGCCTTTAATCCCAATAGTTTGTTTTGTACTATTTCCCTATTGATGATGATTGTTCTAAATTTGTCCCTTTCTATTTCCTCTATATTATCTGTTCCTATTGGGATGGTACCAGTGTCCTCCACTATAAAAACTGAGGCAAAATATTAGTTTAATATCTCTGCCAGATCTGTGTTCCACCATTAACTCCCTGGTCTCATCCTCCAAGAGACAAACATTCATTTTAGCTACTCTCTTCCCTTTTCTATACTTATAGAAACTTTTGATATCCTTTTTTATATTTTGCGCCTTTGCTCTTATTACTTTTTTAGTAACCCTTTGTTGATCTTTAAAAGTTTCCCAGTCTTCCAGCTTGCTCCTGGCCTTTACATTATGGGATGCCTTAGTTTTTGTCTTTATGTTGTCTTTAACTTCCATGCTTAGCCATGGATGTATTTCCCCCTCTTCACACAAAAGTAGTGGAAATCTGGAATTTGTTGCCCCAAAGAGTTGTTGAGGCTACGTCATTGAAGATTTAAAACCAGTTTGATAGGCAGTTTAAGGTATTACAGATCAAGGAACCAAGGCTGGGTAGATGCAGGTCGTGGTCTGTTTGAAAGGCAGAACAAGCTTGAGGGGTTGAGTGGGCTACTCCTATTTATATGTTCCTTTCTAGGTGCTCAACAAGTTCATAGCATTCCAATGATGTTTGAATCTGCTCAGGTTAAAAAAATGTTTTTCATAGAATCCCTACAGTGCAGAAGGAGGCCATTCAGCCCATCGAGCCTGCACCGACAACAAGCCCACCCAAGCTCTATTCCCATAAACCCACATATTTACCCTGCTAATCCCCCTGACACTAAGGGGCAATTCAGCATGGCCAATCTACCTAGTCTGCACATATTTGGGCTGTGGGAGGAAACTGGAGCACCCGGAGGAAACCCATACAGACATGGGGAGAACGTGCAAACTCCACAAAGACAGTGACCTGAGGCTGGAATTAGCTGGCCCACAGCTTTCTATAATAGCTTGGGGCTATATTTGCAACTATCGTGCAGTAAGAAATGCTGTGAATTGTTTTTGGATCACAATGTGCATCCAATGTCGGAATGGGGGGGTAGAGATCGATGAAATATTGTTACTTTCCAACACCCAAGCACTTTTTCACAATGACCTCCTTTGTAGACAACTTGAAAAAGCCCTTATAGGGAATGCCTGCTGGAGATCTTGCGACTGTTAATGATGACTCCTTAGGTGTTGCAGGACAACTCTGCAATATTTTCAAAACCTCTCGCACCTTTCTTTTTGCTGTTGTGAAGAAATAAAAACCCATTTCTTTCGCAAAGTTCAAGTTTCTTGGAAGTGCCTTGAAGTACTTCATTGATTACATTGACTCTTTTTTAGACATGTGTGCCAACTGTGTAGCACACAGCAGGTTCCCGAGAACAGTGTTGACTTAAATGACCAAATAATCTGTTTTTGGTGTGGTTAGCCTCCGGTGTGAATATAGACTCCAATACCACATAACTCCATTCCCTTCTTTAAATAGCACTATAGCATATGAAACAAAAATGGCACTTCACTACTGCACTGAAGAGTCTGCCTGCTTATCTCTTTAGCTTGTGACAGTGAAATAGTTTCGATCGGCACTTGAAAATTGAAGTCAGCTGTAAAGATTCTGGAATAACAACTAGATGGAACAAGAGTGAAACTATCAAGAAGATAAGGAAGTAAGAGGGTTACATAGCCCGATGGAAACAATCAGGAAAACCAAAACAGAAAATGCTGGAAAAGCTCAGCAGGTCTGACAATGACTGTGAAGAAATAAACAAAGTTAACATTTCAAGTCTGTATGGACATGAAATGCTACCTCGATTTTTCTCTCTATAGATGCTGCCAGGTCTGATGAGTTTTTTCAGCATTTTCTGTATTCCCAATATAGTATACAGCATACAGTGTTCCCAATTCTCTTCCTGCACTTCGTGGTGCACTAAGGCAGACTTTCATCTGTTTCCATAGCTATTATTTCCAGAACAGGTCACCAGTCTGTCACCAGAAGCTTATATCTTTAGTGGCACCACGCCACACCAAGTGTGGCTGACCTGGAGTCTCTCCCCCTCTTCCATGTTTGGAAGGATTTGCAGGTTGACATACCCAACCTGTTTGACCATGTCATGACAGGAGGCGCTGGCCTAGTGGTATTATTGCTATACTATTAATCCAGAAACTCAGCTAATGTTCTGGGGACCCGGGTTTGAATCCTGCCACGGCAGTAATTCGAATTCAGTAAAAAAATCTGGAATTAGGAATCTACCGATGACCATGAAACCATTGTCAATTGTTGGAAAAACCCATCTGGTTCACTACTGTCCTTTAGGGAAGGAAATCTGCCGTCATTACTCGGTCTGGCCTACATGTGACTCCAGAGCCACAGCAATGTGGTTGACTCTCAACTGCCCTTGGACAACTAGGGATGGGCAATAAATGCTGATGTGGAGATGCCTGCGTTGGACTGGAGTAAACGCAGTAAGAGTTTTAACAACACCGGGTTAAAGTCCAACAGCTTTATTTGGTAGCAAACGCCATTAGCTTTCGGAGCGCTGCTCCTTCGTCAGATGGAGTGGAAATCTGCTCTCAAACAGGGCACAGAGACACAAAATCAAGTTACATAATACTGATTAGAATGCGAATCTCTACAGCCAACCAGGTCTTAAAAGATACAGACAATGTGAGTGGAGGGAGCATTAAGCACAGGTTAAAGAGATGCGTATTGTCTCCAGACAGGACAGCCAGTGAGATTCTGCAAGTCCAGGAGGCAAGCTGTGGGGATTACTGATAGTGTGACATAAACCCAACATCCCGGTTTAGGCCGTCCTCATGTGTGCGGAACTTGGCTATCAGTTTCTGCTCAGCGACTCTGTGCTGTCGTGTGTCGTGAAGGCCGCCTTGGAGAACGCTTATCCAAAGATTCAGCCTCTGATCTTCGGGTAAGCATTTCAAGTCCATATGAATCATAGAATCCCTATAATGCAGAAAGAGGCCATTCACCCATCGAGCCTACACCAAAAGCAATCCCACCCAGGCCCTATCCCCATAACCCCACACACTTACCCCTGACACTAAGGGACAATTAGCACGGCCAATCCACCTAACCTGCACACCTTTGGAGTGTGGGAGGAAACCAGAGCACCCGGAAGAAACCCATGCAGACACAGAGAGAACGTGCAAATTCCACATAGACAGTCACCCAAGGCCAGAATTGAACCCAGGTCCCTGGCGCTGTGAGGCAGCAGTGCTAACCACTGTACCGCCGTGACTCTCATCCAAACTCACAATGTTAACTTTGTTTATCTCTTCACAGACACTGTCAGAGCTGTGAGCTTTCCCAGCATTCTCTGTTTTTATTTCAGATTTCCAGCATCCACAGTATTTAGCTTTTACTTCGTGTAATTGGCCATTTATCAAATATTTCTCTTATTTCCTCGGTATGACAATGTATACAATCCTACATTAAATTATTATACAAATATTTTGCAGCTCCTTATATGGAGAATTTTAATAACCCTTATGACTGATTTTAGTTTTCCTGATTGTTTCTACTTAACAATGACTAAAGGGACATTCACCATCCAGCATCAATTTCCGGGCTGGCGGGAGGAGTTCAGAGATGGGGGGAAGCCTGCAAAGTGACTCTACTCAGGCCTTGGTTTAAGTTAGGGGTAGGAGTGTTCCCTTGTCAACAACCTCCTTTCAACAAAGGGCACGTTGTCTGGCCTCTTGGGTTCTCCTTTCTCCTCTGCCTGTCTTTCCACCCCCACTTCCACTCTGCCCAACAAACTGCATCTTACCCACCCTGAGAGCCCTACACTTACCCAGTCCTGGATTTCAGGGACTTTGGGTGGAATTCTCACATGGTCCCACTAGCCGGTTCAATGGCGGGCAAGGGGGGAGAATTTGGTTAAGAGTTCAAGATTCGGTTCCACGCTTGCTTGAATGTCCCAGTGGTACCTTCCACTGATGCCCACGAGGGTGGATTGGGAAACCCGCGACAGGCTGGCATGAAACTGATTTGCATCTTGTTAATGGGGTGCAGATGAAGGCTCGTCCAGAATCTTTCACCCATATCTGATTCTCCACGGTGCCAGTGGGAAAACACTCTAGTGCAAAACTTACCTGGAGTAACAGATGTTGGAACTCACCTGAACAATGCATGGGGTTGCCTCCAGAGTTCAGAATGGAGGCTACCAGAATGCTCGACCCTGAAACACCACACCAGTGGATTGGGGGAACATCTGACAGATTCAGTGGCATCGAGGAGGTTCATCTTCCAACCTCAGAATGTTCCTGGAGATCCATCTTCTTTCTTCAATAGAGGGTCAGTGATGTTGGGTGCCGGATAGGAAGGTGAGCTATGCGCCATCAGGTCTGCCCTGCCATGGAATATGACACAAAACATCTGGTTGCATGATGAATGCAGTCGGGACCAGTGTTGTTTCCAGCTGGTCTCTGCAACGGGAAACACTGCATTGTCCCATCCCTGCCACAGGACTCAGGCTGAAATTTTCCAGCTATTTCCACCAGCAGCGTCTTCCGGTTCCGCCGATAGCAACACCCCTGCCGCGGATTCCCTGGCAGCGGGGGATGCGAACAGCGGGAAAAACCGTTGACAATGGTGGGACCGGAAGATCCTGCCACCAGCCAATGGCGGGCTGCCTCTGCTGCCGCAAAACACCCCGCGGCAAGGACAGAAAATCCCGCCCTTTGTCCCAGGTGGGAGAATTCCGCCCTGAGACTCTGGGACCGCTTGCAGTTCCTATCCTGTCCACTGCAACTTCTGGTGCTGCTGAGACTCGAGAGCTGGTAGGTAATCAGATTGGTTGGCAGCTCTCTGAGGAAGCACTTCCTCCTGACTGAGGGGCAGACATCCAACCTTCAGTCACTTAATGCTCATTGGATTGTTAAATGGCTGTGTTTTAAAGTTGATCTATTAGTCACAAATAGGCTTACATTAACACTGCAATGAAGTTACGGTGACAATCCTCTCGTCACACACACTCCGGTGCCTGTTCGGGTACACTGAGGCAGAATTTAGCATGGCCAATGCACCTAACCAGCATGCCGTTTGGAGTGTGGGAGGAAACCGGACCTCCCAGAGGAAACCCACGCAGACACGGGGAGAATGTGCAAACTCCGCACATACAGTGACCCAAGCCGGGAATCGAACCCGGGTTCCTGGCACTGTGAGGCAGCAGTGCTAACCACCGTGCCCCCGTGCCACTCTGTGGCAGCCTGAATTGTTTCTTCATCACCACTTTGGGTGACAGGGAAGGGAAACCACACCAACCTAAGTATCGCAGCCTAGGCATGTTTTTCCTTAAACCTCTCATTACATCACACTGGAACCTACAGTCCTAACAACCCAGTGGCGCTTTAAATTGACTTGTATTTCACTGCTTAAAGGGAAAATTTAAAGATTATCATTACTACATGATAATGAAAAAGTAATAATAGTACATGTTGCATTGGTTGTCTTCAGGGCTGCCAGATTAACCCTTTCTACTCCAGTACAGTTGAGTTACAAATCATTCTGCCATATTTATTTCACACCCTTGTTAACCAGTCACAATAATGCAAATACCTGTTGCTCTCAAAGAAAAAAGAAGAACGAACAGTACAGCACAGGAACAGGCCCTTTGGCCCACTAAACCTGCACCAATCATGTTGTCCTATCTAGACCAACCGCCTGTATCCCCCTATACACCACCTGTTCGTGTGCCTATCCAAATAATTCAAACTACAATTCCCTTGAAGTTATACGTAGAATTTGTTGCTATCATAATTTGCACAGCAGATGATATACACTTGCGGTTTTAATTCAAAATCCTTTTCCTCCTCTGAGTTCAACACCAATTTCCAGTCACTTTTCTTAATTCGAGGCACAGTGCAGGAATGTGATGCGATAACCTCTATTTGTGGGATGAGTGTACTTCCAACAATACACAAGAAGTGCCATAGCGTTCAGGACAAAGCAGCCCGCTTTGACCAGAACCCCAACCCCACCTTAAACACTCACTCCCTCCGTCACCCTACGCAGAGTGGCTGCAGTGTGCACTATCTACAAGATGCGTGGTGACAACTCGCCAAGGCGTCTTTGACAGCATTTCTCAAACCGGCAACCTCTATCACCTGGAACGACAAGGACAGCAGATCCAAGGGACCCCACCACCTTCACGGCCCCCACCAAGCCACAAGCCATCCTGACTTGGAAATATATCACCGCCCTTTCACTGCTGCTGGGTCAAAAAGCTGGAAATCCCTTCCTGACAGCACCTTATAGACTGCAGCGGTTCAAGAAGGCAGCTCACCACCACTATCTCAAGACCAATGGACAACAAATACTGGCCGAGCCAGTGATGCCCGCACCCCATGAACGAATTTAAAAAAGAAAATCAAGTTCAGATTGTAATTGCTTTTCTCAGTTCAAATTCCAATTCCAGATCCTTTCGTTTGGTTTCAATAATGGTAACCATAAGTGTGGATCACCTTAATGATATAGAAAATTGCACCTACATTCCCTGAGGTTAATATCTTTGAAAGTGAAGACTGAACATCCTTGTTGTCTGTCCTTCCCTTCAACTCCTTTGCAGGCACAGATAATATACAAGAAAATGTGTGTGGCAAACCATAAATTTATGGTAAAAAAAAAATCCTGGTTAATATTCTATAAAGCAGCGCTGGTATAATGGGCTGTGTAACTAAGGAACATTATAAGAGGCGGTTGCTTTAGACAAGGACACCTGAATTAGAAAGTGTTGCCACCCAGACACAAGAGGTTTAAAAACATGTATTTGGACTCCACAGACCTCGGCGAAAAAAAACATGCTGGAGTCTTAAAGAGACAGTGATGTGCTAATTATTTTATTGAACAGGGCCTGTCTGTCCCTAATGAAGTCATGCTTTCTCTTTAAAGAGCTGCACGTTGATGCAAATAAGCTTATGCTAAGTGTGAAATTAGCTGAAATAATAGGAATGCTTACATGCTTCAGTTGGCCCACCAATAGGAATATCCCATAGGCGTGTTCTGCATGTAATTTCCCTGAAAACACAGAGGCAGATTAATTGTACATCTTCTGGTGATCATGTCAAAATAGGGATACGAAAGTGAATATGTGCGACTGGCTGAACACGGACGTCCCTGTGAAAATGGCTAAAAATAACTTGCTTATCTAACGCAGAAGGAATTTATCAAATCACTTCAGGAGGTGATGAAGCTTTCTTCCCCCTTTGCCATCGGCTCCACATATACAGGCTAGAGGAACAAAGGCTGTTCTCAGCTAACTGGAGTCTGGCTCAGCCAATCACAGACTCCCCTCCCGGCTGTGTCATCAGGACCTGATGAGGAGAGGATGCTTTTTATTCTGTAGTTGAAAGGCAGAGAAATGCCAGGTCTGAGCAGCCTCTGGGGATAACCTCCTCTCCATGATGTGAATGAATAGCGTCTCTCTGTCTCTCTGTCTCTCTCTCTCTCTGTGTGCTTCGTGACTGGGCTACGCATCTCTGTAACAGACATCGGCAGACGCTGGGTTCCTGGGCCTCCTGGCTCCCCATTTGCAGCCAGGCTGACATATTTATATTCTGTGGTGTTTATCAGCAGTGCTGGTTTATCAGAGCTCCATGTACGACAATCTGTACCTGCATGGATTCGATGACTCGGAGGCGGTGAGTAGATGTTGTGTGAGTGAGCTGGAAAGAGCGAAGGGATTAGAAAAAGTCTTTCGAGCAGCACGCAAATCAGGACATGTTTTTTAAAAAAAACACTGGTTGCTGATTCTCTCTCTGGCAAAGATTCCTTTTCATTTCATGCCACCTGCAACAATCTTCCATTAAAACAGGCGACGATACAGTCGATATATGAAGTGACTGGAGGCCTGACTGGGCTGTAGTCACCAACAATGCTAGTCTCCCCGTCTCTTAGCAGCAACAGCAGAGAGCAACAGCAATGGGTAGTGTCTTCTCTCTGTCAAGCCTTAACAACCTCCCACCTGACAACTATTAGCACAGCGTTTGGAATGAGAGAAAAATAACAGACTTAGCTCGCACTCACAGAGCCAGATTGAAAATGTTTGATTTCCTTGCTATTATTTAAAGTGTCCATTTATTTAACCAATGAAAAATCCAAAGTTAAAATCCAGACTATCCCTCCAGAAGCGTGTGCGTGTTGCTCAATGGACGGCAGAGCACTGCGCTCTGGAAGAATATTGCTTGTAGCACAAGTATGGAGGATGCCTCTTGCTTTGTTAACATGATTTTACACAGCTGGATCCTAATGTACTTTAGCCATTTTGTACGGTAAACAGTGGCATTTGAATGAGAGCAGGATGATTGGCAATCCAGCACTGGTGATAAAGCTGTGCTTTTAGCGACAGATTACATTTGCTGTTAGCTACTTTTGAGCTACAATTGATGTGAAAGGCCGGGATTAAATAGATCTAGATTGTTAGGGACAGTCTCTATGGTGCCTACTCTATGTTGATAAATCTTGCTCAAGTGAATTATGTGCCAGGACAATCCATTACTTCCCCTTTCTCAACAAACTTGTAGCATTCCTTTTGCCTTGTTTTAAATTGGTTAATTATTTGGAATCACAATGCACCTTTCACATCTATTAGCCTTGATTGAAAGCAATGTACAATATTGAGGTTTAAAGTCCTTTCCACATAATCTCATAATGGCTGCTTTTAACAGCAGTTACTCCCCTCCGTGAACACTATTTTGGGAGCCGTGCAAATTGCACGTGACAGCACGGATATTTTACATCAGTTCTCGAACGAGGAGGGAGCTTGAAGGATTGTCACTATGATCAGAGGTTGCCTTTCCTTTCAAATGTCATAACGAAGACAATGTCACGCAACTAACTTCTCTCACCGATGTCATTATTTTGATATCTTTGTAACCTGATTTTGTCACTCATCCTTTGATCGACGTTTGATCCTCCTGAACATTAGACATCTTAATGACGCAAGTGAGTAATGAGCAACATGGGTTCTTTGAATATTTCTCCTGTGCCGTGCCTAGCCCTACTTTGAAATTAATCATTGTATTAGGGAGAGGTCTCATCTCTGGATTCTTGCAGCAACCAACGTACCTCTTTGCCGCTAAATGTGTCTCAAATTAATTTTACTCAACTTTGGAACATTTGGATTCAAAAGCAAGAGTAAATGCTAGCTCTTAGTTCAGTAAGCATTGCTGCCTGATGAGGGTACGGGAATATTACCTCTAACAGCAGTAGCCTGTACTGTTATCAGTCGTGTTTGCATTATATTATGTGACTGCAAACCAACCTCAGCCTTTTAACATTATTCTCGGGGGAGCTGAAATTTGCAACGGTAAAACTATTTAAAAGAGTATGAGAGATGGACGTGAAACTGTCATGTTGAATAAGAAGACTTGTATTTTTCACAACCTCAGGATGAGGCACTTTCTAGCCAATGAAGTTTCTTTTCTTTGAAGCATAGCCCTTGTTGTCCTATGGTAACCAGTGGATGAGCAACAAGGCTGCATGGACAACAAGATACTGACCTGATCATTTGCTTTCGGTGTTATTTGAGGGAAGAAAATTGGTCAGGATAACAGGAATACCTCCTCTTCCCTTCAGATTAGGGATTATGGAATTATGTTTACATCCATACCAGAGGGCCTCAGTTTAACATCACATGTGAGAGACCTTAACTCCAACAGTGCAGCACTACCTCCGTACTGCACTGAAGTGTCAGCATGGATTAGATTTTCAGGACAAGCAATTTTACCAACATAATAGCAATCTCTGCACTTCTTGGGAAGTGCTGTGAGATTAGTTTTTCTGATTGGTTGGCAAAGTTATTGGGAAAAATTATTTTAGTACAGAAGTCGTTACAGCATAGAATGCTTAGCCATGAGCTGTTGTTGCAGGAAAAATCACTACATTTGGAAAGGGTGGATTGGATTAATATTAGAAAAGAAACTTTGTAGGTCTATGGGGAGAGAAGAAGTGCTATTGGTACTGAGGTTCTCCAGCAAAGTGCCATCATAAATGCCAAACAACCTTATTTTGAGCTATAGACTTCTATAGTTTAAAAGCTCTGTTTACAAATGGTTTATTCACAATGTAACTAATTTCTGTCGCAAACTGGAATGCCTGAGAGCATCCCGATGGCCATTCGGTCCTTTATGCTCATGCCGGCTCCATGAAGACCTGTTCAATTAGCCTTGATTGAAAACAATGTACAACGTTGAGGCTTACAGTTATTTCCACATAATCTCATAATGGCTGCTTTGCTTTTTCACATAGCTTTGCAAATATTTCCTTACCCACTTCCTCTTTTGAATTAAGTTATTGAATTTGCTTCCACCACCTGTTTAAGCAGTGAGTTCCAGGTCATAAGAATTGGCTGTAAAGAAATTCCTTATCTCCCTTATGGTTCTTCTGACAGCTACCTCAAATTCGTCTTTTCTGATTACCAACTCTCCTACAAATGAGAATGATTGCACCTTATTTACCTCATCAACCCCCCCACCCCCCACCCCCTCATAATTTTGAATTCCCCCATTAAATCAACCTTAATTGTCTCTGTTCAAAGCAGAACAAGTTTCTCTAGTCTCTGCACCAAACTGTATGGGGGCGGCACAGTGGTTAGCACTGCTGCATCACAGCTCCAGGGACCTGGGTTCGATCCCCGGCTTGGGTCACTGTCTGTGTGGAGTTTGCACATTCTCCCCGTGTCTCCATGGGTTTCTTCCGAATGTTCCGGTTTCCTCCCACAGTCCAAAAATGTGCGGGTTAGGTGCGTTGACCATGTTAAATTGCCCCTTAGTGTCCCGGGACGCGTAGGTTAGAGAGATTAGCGTGGTAAATATGTGGGGTTACGGGGATAAGGTGGGATTGTTGGCGGTGCAGACTCGATGGGCCAAATAGCCTCTTTCTGCACTGGAGGGATATTATGATTCCCTTGTAACATTCTGGTAATTCTCCTCAACAATTTCTCCAAAACTTTGACAGCCTCTGTGAAGTTTGAAGCGCAGAATTAGATGCAGAGTGGAAGCTGAAACCTAACCAGTGATTTATAAATGTTTAGCATAACTTCCGTTCATTGAAGTGTCAAAAAATAAAGCATCGAATAATCAGGTGATGGAACCTATGAACTCTTATGGCTTTGTGGGTGTGATGAACCGAAGTCAGAGAAGTTTAATTGGTACAAAGTAATCACTTGCTGTATTATTTTCTGAACCTCTGTATTCATTGAAGACTTAAATGTACAAGGCCCAGTGATTGTTAATGTATCAATAACCCAATGCATATAGCCTTGTGGCACTAAATTAATATATTCTAGATACCACCACAGAGATTATATGCACTTGGCTCCAAAATGTCTGCGCAATTCACTTTGAAGTCCAATCTGATATCTATTGAGGTGTAGAGTTTCGCTCCAGAGCTTGGCATTTTGATAGAGGTGAAAAGAATGCCAGAAAGGAATGGAAAACATGAGCTATAAGTAAAAGCGGTTTTAGTATGAGGAGAAAAGCAATTATCTACTGAACCTGCGCCATTTTGTCAACCATGCTCATTCAAAAGTTTCAGCCTTAATCATAGAATTGCTACAGTGTAGAAGGAGGTCATTTGGCCCATCAAACCTGCATCGGCCACAATCCCACCCAGGCATTATCCCAATTATTTACCCCACTAATTCCCCTGACACTAAGGGGCAATTCAGTATGGCCAATCAACATAAGCTGCACATCTCTGGACTGTGGGAGGAAACCAGAGCACCGGAGGAAACCCACTCAGACACGAGGAGAACATGCAAACTCCACACCAACAATGACCCGAGGTCGGAATTGAACCCAGGTCCCTGGCACTGTGAGGCAGCAGTGCTGACCGCTATGCCACCGTGCCGCCCTTATTGCTGACCTTTCTCCATATTGCTTACATACTCTATTTCCCAAGTAAGTATCCAACATTCTTTCTATTAGTTCAATCATGACTTTGCTGAGTTTTAAACAAGGTGATAGCAGACATATCAAGTGTTTTGGGGGGGAGGCGAGGGGGAGGGCGTGGTTACTTTAAGGAATCAATTGAGTCTCAACTTTGCCTCTAGCCACATCATGATGTCTCTTTTCAAGAGAAGAACGAGACAGGCTCAGTGCACTTTTCACTTTATATTATCCTAATGATTTACCAAAAGTGCCATCCTCTGTGGCGAACAAGTTCAACTCTACACCCTAATTGATACCGGTCTGGGCTTCAAACTGAAGCGCACAGGCATTTTGGAGCCAAGCGCATATTTTTGTAATAACATCTATAAATTATTTATTTAATGCCATCATGCTTGTTAAGCGTAATTAGTTCTTAATACATTAACAGTCACAAGCCCTGACTGAACAAATACCTGATTTGCAAAGAAGCAGTATGGGAGACACTGGAAGAGATGCTCTGGGTGTGCTGAATTATACTGAAGGTAATTCTTGCGACCTTAGCAGTTCAGCAATTGTCTATCTCGATCACTGGAGGCAACATGAATTGCTTGCACTTTTTCAATTTTAGCATCACTTAATTTGCCGTTTTGATATTTACCCGCTCTCTGGCTTGGATAGGGTGAAATGTGCAACTTGCTGTCACATGGAGTAGTTGAGGTGATTGGCACGGCTGCTTTTCAGGATAAGCATATGAGGGGGAAAAGCACAGGAGGATACACAGATATAGTTAAATGAAGTAGGGTGGGAGGAAGCTCATGCGGAACATAATGGGTGGCATGGTGGCACAGTGGTTAGCACTGCTGCCTCACAGCGCCAGGGACCTGGGTTCGATTCCCAGCTGAGGTCACTGTCTGTATGGAGTTTGCACATTCTCCCCGTATCTGTGTGTGTTTCCTCCGGGTGCTCCGTTTTCTTCCCACAGTCCAAAGATGTGTGGGTTAGGTGCATTGGCCATGCTAAATTGCCCCTTAGTGTCAGGCGGACTAGCTAAGGTAAATGCATGGGGTTATGGGGATAGAGCCTGGGTGGGATTGTGGTTGGTGCAGACTCGATGGATCAAATGGCCTCCTTCTGTACTGTAGGACTCTATGATTCTATAAGCACCAGCATAGACCCGTTTGGATCAAATGGCATTTTTCTATGTTGTAGATTCTATGCATTTGTATGTAATTGTGACCGAGCTGCCTCACAGTTTCAATGAGAATTGGTGAATGTAAACATGGATCCCTGTTGTGAACTTGTCCAATGTATAGGTATCCAACTTGGGTCCCTGGGGCCACTAGACAACTCTCTATTGCAGGTTTTTCTGTCCGGGTATATTTGGCATGCCATTCCTGTTGCTTCATACCAACAAATAACATCTTGTGTGGCTATAGCATTGTTTACCTTTGAGCACCTGGCATCACCCTTCAAAGGTTAGTATTAAAATAAGGACCTGGATGTCTTTCATGATGTTAGAACATCTGAAAGTGCTTCAATTACAGCCAGTGAAGCACTTATTGAAGTGTAGTTGCTACTATCATGCAGGAAACATGGCAGCCATTTTGAGCACAGGAAGCTCCCACAAATAGCAGTGTGATAATGGCGGACCACTCTGTTTTTGTAATGTTGATTGAGGGATAAATAATGGCCAGGACACCAGGGATAATTCTCTGCTGCTCTTCAGAATATTGCCATGGGATTTTTTAATGTTCACCAGAGAGCATAGGCAGGGCCGCAGTTCAACAGAGATAAACTGAATGATGGCACCTCCAATAGTGTAGCACTCCTTCAGCACTTCAATGCAATGTCAGCCTAGAATTTTCTGGAGTCCTGGAGTAGGACGTGAACCCTCGACATTCTGGCTCAGAAAGTCAACAGTGCCCCTAATGGAGCCATGGCTGACATGTTAGGGAGGCACGGTGGCACAGTGGTTAGCACTGCTGTCCCACAGCACCAGGGACCCCAGTTCAATTCCAGCCTTGGGTGACTGTGTGGAGTTTGCATGTTCTCTCCATGTCTGCGTGGGTTTCTTCTGAATGCTCTAGTTACCTCCCACAGTCCAAAGATGTGCAGGTTAGGTGGATTGGCCATGCTAAATTGCCCCTTAGTGTTCCAAAATGTGTAGGCGAGACGGATTAAACATGGTGAATGTGTGGATGAGATGGCCTGAGTAAGATATTCTGTCAGAGAATCGGTGCAGACTCGATAGGCCGAACGGCCTCCTTCTACACTGTATGGATTCTATGATTCTAATTGTCACAATCACTTGAAGTCTGCCATTGTTTAAGGGGCCCTCACAGAGACAGTTGAACATCGGTAGTTTATAGACGATGCAGGTTCAGAAGGTTCAAATTCATTCCACTTTGAACTTCTAATCAATGTCTGACTGAATTGTAAAGTTGGATATGTACATAGAACATAGAACAGTGCAGCACAGTACAGGCCCTTCGGCCCTCGATGTTGTAGATTAGGTTTGAATCCTGGTGCCAGGTGCAAAATGATCGTTTTCAACACCGAATTCTCTTTGCAATCAAAGGTTTGCAGTTGACAAAAAGAAAAACTGGTATATATATATATATATATATATTATATAAACTTAGTGACCTCAAGGCCTCCAAAATGCACCAAAGGCAGAAACTTGCAACAACCTGGTTGCCACAAATAACAATGAGATAAATGACCAAATAATCTGTTTTAGTGATGTTGGTTGTGGGATAAATTTTGCTCCGGAGACCATGAGAATTCCCCGGTTACTCTTCAAATGGACAAGGATGATTTATCTGAGAGGGTTGTAAGAGTATCACTGGAACACTTGATCCAAAAGACAGCACCTCCCACTGTGCAGCACTCTCTCACTAGAATGTTGAATGCTGGGGCGACACGGTGGCACAGTGGTTCGCACTGCTGCCTCTTAGCACCAGGGATCTAGGTTCCATTCCCGGCTTGGGTCACTGTCTGTGCAGAGTTTGCATGTTCTCCCCATGGGTTTCCTCTGAGAGGCTCCGGTTTCCTCTCACATTCCGAAAGATGTGCTGGTTAGGCGCATTGGTCATGCTAAATTCTCCCACAGTGTGCCCAAACAGGCGCCGGAGTGTGGCGACTAGGGGAATTTCACAGTAACTTCATTGCAGTGTTAATGTAAGCCTACTTGTGACACTAATAAATAAATAAACTTTAAACTGAAGTGTCAGCCTCGATTATGCACTCACGTTCCTTGTATGGGGTTGGAAATCATGATCTCCTGATTCAGGGGCAAGGTGCTATCACTGAGCCAAAGCTAATATCCAATGAATAAAAGGAAAACTCATGCATGTATCAGCACTCATGGGACATTAGTACGGAACAGTTTGTAGCTGGCCAGCCAGAGAGTGAATTGCCTGATCCTGCAATTTATCCTGTCCCCAGTTTGTGCTATCCAGTTATTTCAATTAATTCTTCTCTGTTTATGGAGCACCAATTGAACCGTTTGCACCTCCCTTTGCATTATGTGACAAGTATTTAGTTTAAGGGCCAGAAAAAAGGATCAGTGCACTTTGCAAATACTAGCGAAAGTCTTGAAGAGAGGTTTACCCTCAGTTCATCTTTTGCCAATGACCTTTAACAGTATAACTCAAAGGCTCTCATCCTACCCGCCATTAGTAATGGCTCATAGCAGTGCCAGTCCCCAAGGGATTTGAGCTTGCTAACTAGCTGTGTCAAAACATCTAAAGCTGAGAAAGCGAACTCTGCGCTAACAGGTATAAAAGACACTGGAGAAAGCAACATTTCACCGAGATGGAGGCTTCAGCATCAGGGAAAAGAAACATCTGGACCAATTAAACAGGCTTTTCTCTAAATGTTTTTTTATAGTCCTTGTGGAATATGAAGAAGAAGCTTTGGTGTCGTGGTATTGTCATGGGACTGGTAATCCAGAGACCCAGGGTAATGCTTTGGGCACCTGGCTTTGAATCCCACCATGTCAGATTGTGAAATTTGAATTAAATAAAACTCTGGATTTAAAAAGTCTAATGAAGACCCATTGTCAATTGGCGTAAAAACCCATTTAGTTCACTACTGTCCTTTAGGGAGGGAAATCTGCTATCCTTCCTCGGTCTGGCTGACACGTGACTCCAGATCCACAGCAATGTGGTTGACTCTTAACTACCCCTTCAATGGCAATTAGGGATGGGCAACAAATGTTGGTAAAGCCTGTGATGCCCACAACCCACGAACAAATTTTTAAAAGGTCAATCGCTACCACTTGTCAGTACCCCACAGGGTCTCATATTGAATTGTCTTCATTTTTGTTGGGCATTTTAGCTGGTGACTCATGATGTAAAATGTAAGCGATATCTCTGTGTTAAAGAATGGAGAGTCAGCTCCTAATCATCAGCCACTAAGCTGTTGGAAGCACATTAATCTGCTCATCAGTTGATGACAGGATTGATTTTGGACGCGATGCTCTGCATCACATTCTCATGCCCTTCTTCTGTTGCTGCTTTTCTTTCCTTCCTGACTCAGAGGGGTGCCTTGGAATAATTACCAGAGTAAAGATGCTTTACAAGCGCAAATTTTTGCATGGCAAATTATCTGTTGGTTAAGGGGAGGCAGTGGCACAGTGGTATTGTCACCGGACTAGTAATCCAGAGACCCAGGGTAATACTCTGGGGACCCAGGTTCGAATCCTGCCATGACTGATGGTGGAATTTAATTTAAAAAATCAGGAATTATGGGTTTAACAATGTCTGCGGAACTATTGTCGATTGTCTTAAAAACCCACCTCATTCACTGATGTACTTTAGGGAAGGAAATCTGATGCCCTCAACTTATCTGGCCGACATGTGACTCCAGACCCACATCAATGTGGTTGACTCTTAACTGCCCCCTCAAGGGCAGTTAGGGATGGGCATGAAATGCTGGCCCAGCCAGTGACGCCCATGTCCCATAAAAAATCGGACATTAGGAAGAGGAAAAGGTTTGAGAAAAGGAAGATTTAAAAGGGTGGGGAGGGTGGTGGAGGAAAGGTATTGTGGATTTGCCAATGTGCCATCATTAAGTCAACAACATTGATTTTGTTTCGCACAGTTCCTCTTCTCAAAGTTGCTACAAGTCACTCTGCAGTGGTATCTGCATCGGGGCTGAGATTCCAGCGAGCGTTTTCGGATTTGGAATGTTCTGCTTTAAGAGCTCATTTGCATTTCAGTGAAATCATGTTTGCCTTGCATTACATGGCACAGCGATATAAATAAATCTGCTTGCTCTGTTCTCTTTGCCCCACATGCTGTGACACTTCTGTTTTATGGGGTGCCATGAAAGGGAGGCCACAGCCAGAACTGATATTTTGCCAGGAACTGCTGAATTCACTTTAATCCTTTGCACGGGTGACAAACCCCGTCCACGCCACACTCGGAGTGGTGACAGATCTTCCAAAAAGATTGCATTTTGAGAGCCGTTCTGTATTCCAATTAATGCAAAATGTCAAAACAAAAAAGCCTTTTTGAATTTTACTTTTCTCATGTTCCGTTTTATTTTTTAATTGTCAGGAGGAGGGTGGGGTCTCAACATTTGAGATGCATGACCACTTCCTCCCAGGGGCAGCGGTGGGGGTCTACAATTCCATTGCACCAATTTGAAAGCCCCTTATTAATATTTTTTTTAACGCTTAATTGTCAGCGAGAAGCAGCATTCTCCGCACTGCTCCATACAGTGCACTTAACAGTGCCTCAAGGCTCTTTGAGACACAGGCATCGGCACCCACGCTGGCAAGTAATAATAGAATCAGCCCTGCGTCTGACTTCCAGCATGCATGCTGATATACTGTTATAGCAAGGTCCTTTCTGTTTTAATATAATGGATCTGAACCCTATCATCAGGCGACTTCTTGCTCTGAGAATTGTACTGGAGTACTTGTGTAAACACTGCTTTGTTAACACCATCAACAATGGGTATCTTTTGAGTGCAAGAATAATCTGCAACTCAAATGGTATTTAGCTGTAAACAATGTATTCCTGTGCCACTCTCCTATTAGACATTTTGCATTGTGCCGGCTACGGAGGTGGCAATGACAGGGAAATATTTATAGAATTGTCACATTTTCAACTCTTCTGAGTGACGCATCAGCTTGGACATCATCCCACCATTAACCCTATGTTACTGGGGATGGGGAAACGCCACTGTGCCACAATATACTATCAAAACTTATGTATGATTGATTAGATGTGAATCAGTTTTAATTTTAAAAAGAAAAATCAAGCTTCTGGCCAGCGAGGGAACCGTTTTTAAGCTCCCACTGCCATGTCAACTCCAGTTCTCCAGAGATAGAGAATCTGGTGAACTGGTGCGATGACAAGAATCTCTCCCTCAATGTCAGTAAAATGAAGGAGATAGTCATTGACTTCAGGAAGCAGACTGGAGGGCATGGCCCTGTCTACATCAATGGGGATGAAGTGGAAATGGTCAAGAGCTTCTAGGTGTCCAGATCACCAACAATCTGTCCTGGTCCCTCCCCACCGATGCTTTAATTAAGGAAGCCCATCAATGGCTTTCTCAGGAGGCTAAGGAAATTTGGCATGTCAGCTACGATGCTCTCCAACATTTATGGGGGCACCATAGAAAGCATCCTTTCCAGATGTATCACAGCTTGTTTGGCTCCTGCTCTGTCCAAGACCGCAAAGGGTTGTGAATGTAGTCCAGTCCGTCACGCAAACCAGCCTCCCATCCATTGACTCTGTCCACACTTCCAGCTTCTTCCCAGCTGCCATCAGACTTTTGAATGGATCTACCTTATATTAAGTTGATCTTTCTCTACACCCTCGCTATGACTGTAGCACGACATTCTACACCCTCCTTTCCTTCTCTATGTACAGTATGTTTTGTCGGTTTAACACGCAAGAAACAATACTTTTCACTGTATTTTCACATCGTACATGTGACAATAATAAATCAAACCAAAATCTACCTCAGCCTAAAATCTATGATGCCAACAAAAAATGTAGGGAAAATGAATTTGGTCTAATTTATTAACGTTAGTAAAATGCTATGTTTAGTGCCACTCAAAAATATGTCAATTTACTTTGCCTCAGGAATAATAACTGTAAATATTACAGGTATAATTGCACCCAAAAGGTATTGCACATGTTAAGCTAAATTGGTACTGTCTCTTCAACCTGCAAAATTATGTTTGCTATCACCTCCTGACAGACTGTGAAGTCTTTTTATTTGGGTTTATTGTATCAGCACCAATGACCCTCTCACTTTGCAGCTGTGTGATAGTTTGATTTTTCAAATGTAAATGCTGTCACTTCAACATTCAATTCCTTGGACCATATGGCTTTGTACATTCTGATATGCTGATCGATGGGCTGCCATCTTCCATGTGGGTGCTTGTTCAGGAATGCAGGGGAGTTTGGATTTCCTGACAAAGAGGAAAACATGATGTGGAGATGCCGGCGTTGGACTGGGGTGGGCACAGTAAGAGGTCTCACAACACCAGGTTATAGTACAACAGGTTTATTTGGTAGCACAAGCTTTCGGAGTCTCGCTCCTTCTTCAGGTGCTCCTCACTCCTCACTCACCCGAAGAAGGAGCGAGACTCTGAAAGCTTGTGCTACCAAATAGGCCTGTTGGATTTTAACCTGGTGTTGTGAGACTTCTTAAAGTGGAAAACATCAGTTGAATTGGTTCAGTCCACCGCATCTCTCACTGTCTCAGTCTTACTTTCAGATAAATACAGCAGACAAGCCACTCGCCTCACGTGCACAGTATTAGGCAGCGATGGAGCTTCCATTATAAAATAATAAACATTAAATAATGCGTAATAATAAAAACAGAAAATGTAGGAAAAATTCAGCAGGTCTGGCAGCATGTGTGGAGAGAAGCAGGATTAATGGCTGGAATGCTGTTCTAGCCAACTGGATCTTCTGGCCCTGGTGGCAGTAAATCCCTGCTGGGGGTTTCCCAGCGGTGGGGGGGGGTACTTCAATGGCAAATCCCATTGAAGACCCCATTGCCTCTGCCACTGCAAAACCTGCCATGGGAGTGGAAAATCCCACCCAACATTTTGGATCTAACTGATCCTTCTGCAGAACATTAAGTAATGTTTCCATGGTTTCTTACTCTTCTTCGAGTAACACTTTATGATAGTTGAGGCCTAAAATATTTCAACCATTTATGGGAAAATTTGTTTTATATTTATTAGTGTCACAAGTAGTTTACATTAACGCTGCAATGAAGTTACTGTGAAAATCCCCTAGTCGCCACTCTCCAGCGCCTGTTCGGGCACGCTGAGGGAGAATTTAGCATGGCCAATGCACCTAACCAGCATGTCTTTCGGACTGTGAGAGGACACCGGAACACCTGGAGGAAACCCACGCAGACAACGTGCAGGCTCCGCACGGACTGTGACCCAAGCCGGGAATCGAACCTTGGTCCCTGGCACTGAGGCAGCAGTCCCTGCCACTCTGTCACCCATACCTGTTCTTCATAACTTTTGAAGGTGTTGAAGACTGAATAAGACAGTTTCTCCCCTTTTAGATCTCTCTGTGTCTCCAATAGCACTCTTGCACACTTCCTGATATTGCTTAAGACTCACTGCACATCTATTATATCTCTCGGTTTGAGCTGTGTGACTCACCTATTCAGTTTGGGCTCCAGAAATATCCCTACTCTCTCGCTCTCTGTTGTTCTTTAGCCCACTCTGCACCTTGGCATATTGGTACTGCTCATAGCTGGGAGTTACAATATAAGTTTATAGAATGATGCTCTGTGGTTGAGAAAAGTCACGCTTATGGGGTAACCTTCAAATGGAGGGTATCAGCTTTATGATAGATTTGGTAGCAGCAGTTTGACTTGAGGAAGCCAAGACTGGACCTAAATTAACTGAGAGTTTAAGTAACTATTGTCAGGGAGTGAAACCATTATTAGAACTAGATAAAGCCGCATTGGACAATGGCACTTATTCTATGTAGATGATGTTGTATTTGATTAAAAGTGGATAAAATTATTGTTACACATATGACATCTGTAAGATTGTTATGTTTTGGGCCTCCTATAATTTAGTGTAAAATGGAGGAGTGAAGGGCTATGTGACCTGTTCTGAATTCTATCCAACTACAAGTTTGGGTGGAGTGGCTATTAAAACAGGGAGGGGAATGTTATCTTGCAGGAAAGAAGGTGTGAGATATTCATACCTAGAAACAGTGACTAGAGCAATCGTGCTTACAGTGGATGGACTATTAGTCTCCAAGTCCCAGGGAGGAGATAGGAAAGACAGACTTTGCAAATGGTTATATTTTAAACTATCTGTTTAATTTCGAGGTAGAATGGAGTTGAGAAGTCTAAAGGACAGTGAATTAGCATTTCTACCTGGATACAAGTTTTAAAGTTTATTTATTAGTGTCACAAATAGGCTTACATTAACACTGCAATGAAGTTACTGTAAAAATCCCCCAGTCACCACACTCCGGCGCCTGTTTGGGTACACTGAGGGAGAATTTAGCATGGCTAATGCACCTAGTCAGCACATCTTTCAGACTGTGGAAGGAGACTGGAGCATCTGGGGGAAACCCACGCAGACATGGGGAGAACATGCAGACTCCACACAGACAGTGACCCAAGCTGGGAATAGAACGCGGATCAGGGTGAGGCAGCCATGCTAACCATTGTGCCACTGTTCCACCCGAGACACATGTGGTTCATATTACCATGGAGATGAACTTTGAGAGGGGAAAAGCACATAAGATGCCATTTTTGATTGTTTTGCCAGTTTTCCTAAAAGTCTCGGTGGCACAGTGGTTAGCACCACTGCCACACAGCACCTGGGACCCGGGTCTGTGTGGAGCCTGCACATTCTCCCCATGTCTGCGTGGCTTTCCTCCGAGTGTTCCGGTTTCCTCCCACAGTCCAAAGATGTGCAGGTTAGGTGGGTTGGCTAAATTGGCCCTTCGTGTCAGGGGGACTAGCGAGGGTAAATGCATGGGGTTATGGGGATAGGGTCTGGGTGGGATTGTGGTCGGTGCAGACTCAATGGACCAAATGGCCTCCTTTTGCACTGTAGCGTTCTGTGATCTATGATTTCTATGATATATGATTGATCCTCACAGACAAAGTTAGTCTGCAAGAATCAGATAGAGAGAGGAAAATAATGAACACAATCAGTCTCTATTATTCACCATGTAGATTGTTGGTGAAAAGTTGAGCTCTGATTGAAGATATCAAGATCACAAGGGTTTAAATGAAGCTGGAACATTCATCAGGCTTTGACTTGAAGGATAACTCCCGGATCTCCCGGATAACTCTCACTGTGACATTCAATTTGGTGATTTGAAGTCATCTGGCTAGGAAAGGAAAGAGAAGCTGAGATTCACTTTGGATTGATTCTGGGAGAGTAGAGTGTCTGCTTAAGGAACAGAAAGTAAAACCGTGGTGGGAGATTTTGGTTGTTCTTAAAAGTTAAATAGGGGAAACTTTTGTGTCGCATAGAGTATGTTAACAACAAAGTAATGTTTAGACAATGTTTATTTCAATTTGTTTGCTACAGTAAAAGTCTTAAAACTGAAATCCTGCCATCTGATCTGTTTAGTCATTGACTGGATGTTTGAGTTTATTTTTAAATGTTATTGGTCTTTATGGTCATTGTAGCATTATGTAATCTATAGCTGGCTATGAGTTTACTGTATTTCACTCGACAAAAGGCAAACCAAAAACAGTTTTCAAGATCAGATTTGGATTATTATTTAAATGGAAAAAAATTACAACATGCTACTGTGCAAAGGGACCTGGGGGTCCTTGTGCATGAGTCACAAAAACTCAGTCTGCAAGTACAACAGGTGATCAAGAAGGCAAATGGGATGTTGGCATGTATCGCGAGGGGGATAGAATATAAAAGCAGAGAAGTCTTGCTGCATCTGTACAAGGCATTGGTGAGGCCGCAGCTGGAATACTGTGTGCCGTTTTGGTCCCCTTACTTGTGAAAGGATATATTGGCCTTGGAGGGAGTGCAGAGAAGGTTCACCAGGTTGATACCGGAGATGAGGGGTGTAGATTATGAGGAGAGATTGAGCTGATTAGGTTTGTACTCGTTGGAGTTTAGAAGGCTGAGGGGTGATCTTATAGAGGCATATAAGATAATGAAGGGGCTGGATTGGGTAGAAGTGGAGAGATTCTTTCCACTTAGAAAGGAAACCAGAACTAGAGGGCACAGCCTCAAAATAAAGGGGGGTCAGTTTAGGACAGAGTTGAGGAGGAACTTCTTCTCTCAGAGGTTGGTGAATCTCTGGAATTCTCTGCCCACTGAAGTGGTGGAGGCTACCTCGTTGAATATGTTTAAGTCACGGATAGATGGATTTCTGATTGGTAGGGGAATTAAGGGTCATGGGGAGCAGGCGGGTAAGTGGAACTGATTCACTTCAGATCAGCCATGATCTTATTGAATGGCGGGGCAGGCTCGAGGGGCTAGATGGCCTACTCCTGCTCTTATTTCTTATGTTCTTATGTTCTTATTTCATATCTGTAAACTACTTCAGCGAATTGCACCAAACAAAAGTTGAATTTTATGGGGCGAATTTTTCCGTTCCGCCTGCCCCGGGAATTGTAGCGGGCGAGGGGCGGACCATCGGAAGATCCGTTGACCTCGGGCGGGATTTTCTGATTTTGGGGCGAGCGTGGCCGGAAAATCCCGCCTGTTGTCTTTGGTAAACAGAATGTAAATCCTTGGAAAGTAAGTGATGCAAAACATTGACACTCGCCCTATACTTAAAAGGAGGGATGCTTCAATCACCATCCACTTTTGATGTAATATACATTTGCTGAAGATCCCCTGATTAACTTTTGCTGTAGCTAACAGTAGATCTGTCTCCCAGCTCAGCTGGCCCTGTGAATAATCAATATGAATGATGGAGTTACAAGCTATAATCAAGGGTCTCAGATAATATCAGCTACGTGTCACTTACGAGCTTTATCTGAATGCAGATATCGACAATTGGTTTGAGCTCCCCTTGCACTCTATCACTTGCTGCAGTTTGCATTGTTTTGCTTGCTTGTGAGTTTCTTGTTCTGGTTGTGAAGCACTGGCACTCGCTCCGTTTTTTGCAAGTGAGATGAAATGCAAAGTATTAAAACTTCCGATGGTCATGCAAGACTGATGTGGTTGCAGGGTTACTGTTGGCAGATAATTGAGAACTACTTCTCACAGAACCAAAGAGCATAGATGGACGTTCTTCAGCCAGCATGCTTGTAGCAGATCTTTGAAAGAGGATCCAATTAGTCTAGGGGGAAGCTATGGCCTAGTGGTATCATCGCTAGACTGTTAATCTAGAAACTCAGCTAATGTTCTGTGGACCCGGGTTCAAATCCCGCCATGGCAGATGCTAGAATTTGAATTCAATGAAAAAAATCTGGAATTAAGAATCTACTGATGACCATGAAACAACTGTCAGAAAAATCCATCTGGTTCACTAATGTCCTTTAGGGAAGGAAATCTGCCGTCCTTACCTGATCTGGCCTACATGTGACTCCAGAACCACAGCAATGTGGTTGACTCTCAACTGCCCTCCAAGGGCAACTAGGGATGGGCAATAAATGCTGTTATCCAGTTCCTGTATTGAATTTCCCCTTCAACCTTCTCCGCTCCATGGAGCACAATTCTAGCTTCTCTGGTCTCCCCAGATAACTGAAGTCCCTCATCCACGGTGCCATTTTAACACATTTCCTCTGCCTTCTTTTGCAAAGTTTAAATATCCTTTTTCAAGTGCGGTGCTCAGAATTGGACACAATACTTCAGCCGAGGTCTAAGCAAAGTTCTACAAAGGTTTCACATATACCCCTTGCTCTGTAAACTGTGCCTCCATTTATAAAGCCATGGATCCCATATGCTTTCTACCAACTTGTCTTGTTACCTTCAAAGATTTATGCCCCCAGTGGCAGATTTCCTCCCCTAAATGACATTAGGGAACCAGATGGGTTTTAGCAGCAATTGATAGTTTTATGGTCACGGTAACAGAGGCTAGCTTTATATTACGTATTTTATTCATTGAATTTAACTTGCACCAGCTGCCATGATGGGATTTGAACCCATGTCCTCAAGAGCATTTGGCATGGTGGCACAGTAGTTAGCACTGCTGCCTCACAGAGCCAAGGACCTGGGTTCGATTCCTGGCTTGGGTCACTGTCTGTGCAGAACCTGCGCGTTCTCCCCGTGTCTGCATGGGTTTCCTCCTGGTGCTCTGGTTTCCTCCCACAGTCCGAAAGACGTGCTGGTCAAGTGCTTTGGCCATGCTAAATTCTTCCTCAGTGTACCTGAACAGGCGCCAAAGTGTGGCGGCTAGGGAATTTTCACAGTAACTTCATTGCAGTGTTAATGTAAGCCTACTTGTGACACTAACAAATAAACTTAAACTCTGGACCTCTGGGCTACTAGCCCATCAACATTTCCCCTCTCTCCCTCCAGAAGCTAACTGGCGAAAAAATATAGGCTGGGATTGAATGCCCAAACTATGGAATTTAGAAGCTACGAAAGGAATTAAATATTTTCGTAAAATCTTTCTCGCTTCAATTTTTAATGAAGTACAAGGATAGGAAAATATATTTTAGCTAATTCATTTCTTCCATGCTCAGAACAAAATGTTTTATTCTCTTTTAAAAAGAAATTCTTACATAATACAAGAACATCAGTAAAAGAACAGGAGTGGGCCCATCAAGCTTGCTCTGCCATTCAAGATCACAGCTAGTGTTCCACCTGAACTCTAGCTTCCTGAATTATCTCAATGTCCCTTACTTCCCCGAATGTTCACAAATGCCTTAGACCCAGCCTGTGTATCCATGTCCCAGAGAGTAAAGAATTCTAAAAATTGGCAATCATCAAAGTGAAGTTATCTCTTATCTCCATCCTACATTCTTGAACCTTTACCCTGAGATTAGACCTCCCCCAGTTCTGGAACCTCCAGATGAGGAAAAGAGCCTCTAAGGATATTGTACATCAAGCCCTCTCAGAATTTTATATCTTTCAATAACAGCACCTCTCATTCTTCTCCACGCCAAAGCATACAGATTCCACTCAATCTCTCCTCGTAGGACAACCCTCTCATCTCAGGAATCAATCTAGTAAACCTTCCTTTCACACCTACTAAGACAAGAATATCATTCCCTGACAAAAACAGAAATGCTGGAAAAATGTATCAGGCCTGACAGCATCTATGGTGAGAGGATAGAGTCAACATTTCGAGTCAGGATGACCATTTGTCAGAGTTGAAGACAAAGAAAATCAGACAAGATTTATATTATGAGATGGGGTTGGGGGATAGGACTGTCATTGGGAAAAGGATTCCCGTTGAAAAATCATATATTTGTGCAACAGCAAGTGACAGGATAGAAGAATGGAGAGAATATAAAGAAAATCAAAGAATGATAACAAGATTAAGAAGGAGGGAAAAACTAGAGGTCAAGAGAAAGCTAGCTAGTAATATGAAGATGCATATAGTACAAGTTTCTATAGATATTTAAATAAAAGAGTTAACAAAGTGAGTGTTGGTCCTATAGAAAGCGCATCTGGGGAAGTGATAATGGAAAGTAGGGTGATAGTGGATGGGTTTTGCATTGGTAACCGGAGCACCCGGAGGAAACCCGCACAAACATGGGGAGAATGTGCAAATTCCATGTAGACTCAAGGGTGGAATTGAACCCCGGACCCTGCCACTGTGAGGCAGCGGTACTAACCACTGTGCTGAGTCCAGATGGACTTCATCCTAAGGCCTTGAAAGACGTGACTAATGAGATAGACAGTGCATTGCTTTTCATTTTCCAAAATTCCCTAGATTTGGGGATGGTTCCATTAGATTGGAAGGTAGCAAATGTAACTCCTTTATTCAAAAAGGGAGGGAGACAGAAAGCAAGAAAGGATAGACCAGTTAGCCTATCATCTGTCATGGGGAAAATGTTAGAATCTGTTATTAAAGATGTTACAGCAGGACACTTGAAAACATGCAAGGCAATCAAGCAAAGTGGACATGGTTTTGTGAAAGGGAAATCATTTAACCAATTTATTTTAGTTCTTTAAAGGATAATGGGGAACTAGTTGATGTTCGGTCCTTAGATTTCCAGAAGGCATTTGATAAAGTGCCACATCAAAGGTTATTGTGGAAAATAAAGGTCATGATGTCAGGGGTAACATATTGGCGCGGATAGAAGATTGGCTAGCTAACAGGAAGAGCGTTGGCATAAATGGGTCATTTTCTGGTTGCCAGGATATGACAGGTGGTGTGCCACAAGGATCAGTGCTGGGGCTTCAACCATTTACAATTTATGTAAATTACTTGGATGAAGGGACTGAAGGCATGGTGCGTAATTTGCTGACAACACAAAAATAGGGAGGAAAGTAAATTGTGAAGTTGTAAGGAGGCCACAAAGGTACATAGATGGGTTAACTGAGTGGGTAGAAAATCTAGCAATTGGAGTATGAGGTGGGCAAATGTGAAATTGTCCATTTTGACAGGAAGAATAAAAAAGAAGCTCATTATCTAAATGGTGAGAGATTGCAGAGGGATCTGGATGTCCTCATGTATAAGTCTCTGGAACACTCTCCCTCAAACGGCAGTGGAAGCAAAACCTTTGTATATTTTGAAGGCTGAGTTAGATAGATTCTTGATTCACAAGGGGGTGAAAGGTAGGAGTGTGGGGTTTAGATTACAAACAAATCAGCCGGGATCTTATTAAATGGTGGAGCAGGCTTGAGGGGCCAAGCAGTCTACGCCTGCTTCTAATTTGTATGTATGTTTGTATGTATGTTCACATGTTTGTATGTATGTTCACATATTTGTATGTATGTTCATTCAACTGGGATTCGTCAGAATGCCCCGTTTTGGTAGTTGTACAGCAGTAAAGGAGTAGTATTGTGCATAGATGGCAGAATATATCACAACTCGCATATACATATAATTTATCTACGTATGGTCCGTAGTTGCAAAACAACAAGTAACAAAGGGTCTGACAAATCAGTTGTTTTAATGAGATGTATAGGTTATCCTGTATCTGTGGCACAAACTGGAAATATTCTCAACCATTTGCTAAGAATATGTGCTTCATAAATTAGGTATTCTGTTCAGCATCTACAATGTAAATTTAATTCTTAGTTTGATGCACCATCAATCGAGCAAAGACTAGTTTGTATGCAAGAACAAAAGACTTGGAGCACACCCATGCCGATGAACTGGTCCAGACTGAGGTAGGGGGGTGGGGAGCAGTCGCCTTTATACCCGGACCGGGGGGGGAGGAGTCTTGGGTAGGGCCGGCAGGGATGTGTCCAGGCATGTCACATATACAGGTAATAAGCTAACAGTGGTTTACCACACAGTTACAGAAAAAGCTTCTTTTACATTCTCAGAACGTAACATAAACACAACTGTTAATTAATTTGATGCAAAGGAAAAAACTCAGCCACAGGTTGTGGGTTCAAGCCCCAAACCAGAGGTTTGAGTACATGTTCTGTATCGATAGCTCAGTACTCCACTCAGGAAGTTCAGCATTAGTGTAGGTCAGTGGTTCCCAAACTTTTTTCACTGGGCCGCACTTTCGGAATAAAAATTTGCTCGCGCCTCACCGAATTTTTTATTGATAAGAAATACATTCAAAAACAAAACAAAATTCCTAGCAGTGCTTGATTCATAACATAGAACACAACTACTTTATAATATGATCATGGGACATCCAGAAAGTATAAAACAGTCACTTTGGAAAAATATCGAATCCATGTTTAAATGTTTCTTTGATTGTCCTTGAATATTCCCGCCACACTTGCCATCCTCTCTTGCCGCACTAGTGTGGTGCGCTGCACCCTTTGGGAACCACTGGTGTAGGTGCTGTTTTTCAAATGAGACACGGACTGAAGTTTCCTCTGCTCGCCAGTCTGATGTAGACTGGTAGGCACGGTAGCACAGTGGTTAGCTTCACAGCTCCAGGGACCTGGGTTCGATTCCTGGCTTGGGTCACTGTCTGTGTGGAGTTTGCACATTCTCCTCATGTCTGCGAGGGTTTCCTCCGGGTGCTCCGGTTTCCTCCCACAGTCCAAAGATGTGCGGGTTGGGTTGATTGGCCATGCTAAAATTGCCCCTTAGTGTCCTGAGATGCGTACGTTAGAGGAATTAGCGGGTAAATGTGTAGAGATATGGGGGTAGGGCCTGGGTGGGATTGTGGTCAGTGCAGACTCGATGGGCCAGGTGGCCTCTTTCTGCACTGTAGGGTTTCTATGATTCTATGGTTCTATGTAAAATACCCCATGGAAACTTGAAAAACAAGACTGGAGCAGTTCTGCAAGTAGTCTGGCTGATATTTATTGCTCGTCCAACATCACTCTCTTTTCATCTTGTATCTTAATTGTCAGAGGATTCCCAATAATCATAGCTCATGCTATGATATATCACTGTGAGGTAAGACAAAGAGATCGGCCAAAAGAACTACCTCAACTTCGTCAGAGCCCTGACGAAGGGTCACCCAGTCTCGAAACGCTGTCTCTATTCTCTCTACACAGATGCTGTCTGACCTGCTGAGTTTCTCCAGCATTCTCTCTTTTTGTTTCGACTGGTACGAGGATTGATTGTGCGTTGTAGCCACTTTTCTGCCCTGTGCACTTGGCACGTCGCCATCTTAGCTAACCACCCAGCATCAGTACAAGTTAATTGGTCATTTATTATGTTGCCGTGTCTGGGATCTTGTTTTGTACACATTGGCTGCTACAATTCCCTACATAACAGCAGCGACATTGCAAGTCTGTGAAGTGCTCTGTGGTCTCCTGAGTTCATAATAGGCGCTATATAAATATAAGGACCCTTTCTTCAGTACAGTTTTTAAAAACTGTCATTCTGAACACTGCAAAACTAGATTCTGCAATGCTAAATTGTAAATATTTTGGGAAGAAAAGGTTGAACTCCAGGGGGTTAATATTTCTATTTTGAATAATACTTTCAAAAATGCAACGGGAATAATATAACACTGATGTAAACAATATCCTCGCACTTAGGTTAGGATGTCTGTCATTCTAGCCAAATAAACAACTGTCGTGTCAAAAATACACTCAGCTCACAAATCAGTTTTCATCGATTTCGCCTGACCCAGTAAGTGGAATAACTATTTGTTTTCCAGCATCCGTGGAGCATTAGTCAGATATTGCATACCTGTTTTTTTTTGTTTGCTTCAGGCAGTGAATGCAAAGACCTAGCCAATATGACTTTGTCACAAGGTGCAGAAAGCTCGGCACAGCGTTCTATCACTGCTAATGAACACAGAAGTCAAAATGCTTTCACTTTCAGTGCTGGAATGACAGGAGAATTACGAGCTGTCAGCAGCTTTTTGTTCGACTTGTGGAGTCGCGGATACTTTTGGGTTTTAGAAGGTCTGAGCCTAGTTGCTGATTGGAAGCATTAACCCATTAACTCCAATTCTACAACTCTAAGATCACACGAAGTGGTTGTAGGCGGCATGGTGGCACAGTGGTCAGCACTGCTGCCTCACAGCTCCAGGGTTCCATTCCTGGCTTGGGTGACTATCTGTGTGGAGTCTGCACGTCCTCCCCGTGTCTGCGTGGGTTTCTTCTGGGTGCTCCGGTTCCATCCCAAATCCAAAAGACATGCTGGTTAGGTGCATTGGCCATGCTAAATTCTTCCTGCGTGGACCCGAACAGGCACCAGAGTGTGGCGACTAGGGGATTTTCACAGTAAAGTCATTGCAATGTTAATGTAAGCCTACCTGTGACACTAATAAAAAAGTGAATGGAGGATCCTTTATTGCTGCTGAATTTCGGAATTTAACAACTGTGTGGGTCTGCAGCGTAGGAGACTCGCCTTATGCTAATACAAAAGCAAATCATTTAAACTCAATGCATATATCTGCCAGCTTATCCCCTCCTCAATGAATGTATCAGTCAGGTACCTCCTGCCCCTTACCCCATGCACTTTGGTTTCAGGGAAGGGCGGCACGGTAGCACAGTGGTTAGGGCGGCACGGTAGCACAGTGGTTAGGGTGGCACGGTAGCACAGTGGTTAGGGCGGCACGGTAGCACAGTGGTTAGGGTGGCATGGTAGCACAGTGGTTAGCACTGCTGCTTCACAGCTCCAGGGACCTGGGTTCGATTCCCGGCTTGGGTCACTGTCTGTGTGAAGTTTGCACATCCTCCTCGTGTCTGCGTGGGTTTCCTCCGGGTGCTCCGGTTTCCTCCCACAGTCCAAAGATGTGCGGGTTAGGTTGATTGGCCGTGCTAAAATTGCCCCTTAGTGTCCTGAGATGCGTAGGTTAGAGGGATTAGTGGGTAAAATACGTAGGGATATGGGGGTAGGGCCTGGGTGGGATTGTGGTCGGTGCAGACTCGATGGGCCGAATGGCCTCTTTCTGTACTGTAGGGATTCTATGACTCAAACACAATGTTATTTCTGTTACATTGAAACTGCTGTATGGTTCTGGTCATTGCCATGAGCTCTGGGAGACGGAGCGTTAGATTTGCCAGAACGCAAAGGCAAAATCCTGAGGATGCTGGAGATCTGAAATCATCTCCAGTTCTCTGCCCGAAAGCTTGTCCGACTCACAGCGCCAGCGGGGAGATGATGGCCTAGTGGTATTATCGTGAGAATATTAATACAGAAACTCAGCTAATGTTCTGGGGACCAGGATTCTAATTCCACCGTGGCAGATGATGGAATTTGAATTCAATAAAAAAAATCTGGAACTAAGAATCTACTGATGACTGTTGAAACCATTGTCGGAAAAACCCATCTGGTTCACTAATACCCTTTAGGGAAGGAAATCTGCCGTCCTTACCTGGCCTGGCCTACATGTGACTCCAGAGTCACCGCAATGTGGTTGACTATCAACTGCCCTCAAGCAACTAGGGATGGGCAATAAATGCTGGCCAGCCAGCGATGCCCATGTCCCACGAGTGAATTAAAAAAACCCTCCACCACAGGTAGGGCAAGGAGACAGCTTCCACATTCACCCCTGCCAGAACGATGAATCAAACCCCATGCTGTTGGCACCAACATGAGACACACCAGCCAATTGCACCAGCACTGCCCTCCCACCTCCCACTCATGGAGTCCAGGTTTCTGTGGCAACATCTACTTTTACATGCAAGTTGGAGCCTGGAGGTGTTGATAATGTTCGTGGAGGCTCATATTTCTTTCCATCACACGGCTGACTCTCCCTTTCCACCTACCGTTGGTGCATTGGAAGGATTCACAAGTTGATGCTCTATCTGTTTTGCTGCTTTATTAATGCACCTTCCCCACCCATCAAGTCTTGGAGTGGGACTTGAACCCCGAGTTTCTAGCTCCGAGGTAGGGATGCTGCCCACTGCGCTACGAGACCGCCTCTGGAAATCTGAAGTAAAAACAGAAAATGCTGGAAACACTCAGCAGGTCATGCAGCATCTGTCGAGAGAGAGAAGCAGAGTTAATGGGCGGGATTATCCGGCCGTGCGTGCCCCAGGACTGGAAATTCCCGCCCGAGGTCAACAGACCTTTAAATGGTCCACCAAATTTTCTGTCCCGCCCACTATGATTCCCCCGGTGAGTGGGACGGGAAAATTCCAACTAGCATTTCATTGATCATTGATTAGAACTTGGAAAAATTGTAAGTATAATTAATTGTTTTTGAGCAAGTGAGGAGGGGTGGGATGGAATGAAATATACAGGGGGAAGGTCTGTAATAGGGTGGAAGGAAGAAACGATTAAATGACAAAAGGTGGCGCAGCGCCAGAGAGAGTGGTAATAGGACAAGTAAAGAAATGAAGACTGTGTCTAGAGAAGGTGTAAATGGCAGAATGATGAACAGCTACATTTGGATAGCAAAAACAAGACTAAAACCAAAAAGCTTTGTCACACTGGCCCAGAAATTACTGTAGAAATAATGGCACTTTCAAGACCATTATTGGTGCATAAAAGAAACCAAACTATTTGTAACTTAGAAGAGATGCAACGATAAATTCCAAATTCCAACAAATTGATGGACAGTTTGTGCCTCTTCAATTGTTAACCTAGCAAAAACCAGACAAATTGGAATGTCACCATCATTCTTTCTCCTTACCCTATCGGTAACTGCAACGCTATATTCTGCACTCTATCCTTTCCTTCTCCCTTTTGTGCTCTATGAAAGGTATGCTCTGTCTGTACAGCATGCAAGAAACAATACCTTTCACTGTATTCCAATACATGTGACTGATAAATCAATTCAATCAATTCTGCACCTTAACATTGGCGTTGTGAACTTTCTGGATTTGCACCATTTTACCTGTTTTATAGTGTGGGTTAGAGAGGCTCTGATTCCCATTTCCGTTCCCAAAGCTCCGAAGGATTTTGGAATACCCTGTCAAGCGGTCCTGCCCTCTGAAGTCTGTAGTTTGCTCATTGCATCATAAGTAATGATTCAGTGTCTCAGACAGATGAAAAGGAGGATGAACCTCTTCAGGATCAGAATCTGAAACCTCCTGGCCCTGAAACCAACACTTGGCCGGTCGATGTCCTTCATTTAATATCGGGTTGCAAGGGGAAGTTGGAAGGGGTTTAAAAGCTTGAATATCACAAGCAGACTGGCCATGGGGAAAGCACTGAGCCAGAAAGAGAAGACTGAGGCAAGTCCAAAAGAGATCTTTAACATTATGGAAGTGTTTGCTTGGGTAGGTGTAGAGATTTGTGAGGGAGACCAAAACTAGGGGCCAGTAGGGAATTCAGATGGAACTGCTTTTGTTTGAGGGTTTTTGTGCTATTGAACTCATTATCAGGAGGAGGAGTTGAGAGGAATAACATATAGGCATTTCAAGGGAAGTTAGATAAACTCAAGAGGGGCAAGGGAATAGCAAGTTATGTTGATATGAGATAGGAGGAGGTTTGTGTCGAGTACAAACACTGGCATAGACTTATTTGTAAGAAGTCTCACTCATGAACACGAGTCCTCACTCACCTGAAGAAGGGGCTTGGGGCTCCAAAAGCTAGTGCTGCCAAATAAACCTACTGGACTTTAACCTGGTGTTGTGAGACTTCTTACTGTGCTTACCCCAGTCCAATGCCGGCATCTCCACATCATAGACTTATTTGGCCAAATGACCCATTTCTCTCTAAGTGTTTCAATGAAAGCATTTGGCCCATCTTAAGTTACCTGTCTAGAAATACCCACACTCTATTCATCCCACGGTGGGTGCCATTCTATTGGGTGACAGAGTAGCACAGCGTTAGTACTGCTGCCTCATGACGCCAGGAATCTGGGTTCAATTCTGGCCTTGGATGACTGTGTGGAGTTTGTATGTTCTCCCCTTGTCTCCGTGGGTTTCTTCCAGGTGCTCCGGTTTCCTCCTACAGTCCAAAGATGTGCAGGTTAGGTTGATTGGCCATGACAAATTGCCCCTTAGTGTCAGGGGAATTAGCACGGTTAAAACATGGGGTTACGGGGGTAGGGTTTGGGTGGGATTGTTGTCGGTGCAGGTTTGATGAGCCAAATGGCCTCCTTCTGCACTGTAGGGATTCTATGATTTGGCCAAATGACCCGTTTCTATGCTCTCTGGGCTTTTATGAAAGCATTTGGTCCATCTTAAGTTACCTGTCTAGAAATACCCACACTCTATTCTGGCCCATTGAAGGATCCGCGTATGGCTCCTGGTTCCTGGGATTTACTTTCACTGATTTAACCGGAGGTCCGAGTTATTTACTTGAAGTGAAGTAGACCTTCCTAATATCTGGCTAAATGTGCAGTTTGTTAGTTTGGAACATGTGTCCCCTTGTTAACCGATCACAACATTACCGTACGGCACAGTTTCTTTGCTGCTTTTTCTACACGTGACTTACTTTACAGAGTTTGACACGGAGTATGGTGATTGCAGCTGTTTTGACTACTTGAGAAGTGACAATGGATAAACAATAGGTTTGGCTGAACTCCTGGGATCTGCAATGTGGAAGGTATGATTGAAAACATGAGACAGTAAATGCTGAGTCACTTCATGTTAATGTGTTATATTTTGCTTTGACAAATAGATGGTGAATGCTGCAGTGAAAATAAGCATATTTTCGATGTTCAATATTTGGATGTGCTGTTTAACAATATCAATTACAAAGGGAGATTGAGGATGGAGCTTTGCATCTCTCACCCCCACCCACCCTTCCCCCTGCCAGGAGAGGGCGGGCAAGTGGTGGGTAGCGTGAAATAAGGTGGGATTATGGAGGGAGGTGGGTGCGGGCGGTGTTGGGTGGTGGGATACACTATGCCTATTGCCTAACCCCCACTGCTTGCATTTTACCAGCGGCAGTCCAGGTACTGGGTGATCTGAAGCACGTGGGCCCTTAGGTATCCATCAACTACCTCTTCTTGCACCGCTGGTGTTTCACCCACGACAGGGATGTGCCCATGCCATGTGGTGAAGTTGTCAGGTATACGCTGGGAGCCTGACTTCAGGCTCGGAGAGGGAGGACACCTTTTTCCCATGGAGAGTGCCTGTAATGGGAGAGGGCAGTCCCCCACTTCAATCACTTCCCCCGCTGCCACCACAACCACATCCCACCACACCCCCTTCCCCCACCCCAGGACTAATCCTGCTCCTATTTACTATGTTTCTTGTCACTTGGTAGCATTCCCCCCCCACCAGGTCCGAAGGTTGTAGGTTCAAATCCCACATCAGAGCCCTAAGTGCGAAATCAAGGCCAACACTCCAATTCGATACTGAGGATGTGCTGCACTCTCAGAGACGCCACTTTTCAGACGAGATGCAAAATCTATCCTTGGCGACAGGGCCTTGTTTGCCTCCTCAGTTGAATGTAGAAGATCCCAAGGCACTTTTACACTGGAGAGTATGGAAGTTCTCCCGGGTGTCCTGGTCGCTATTAATCTCTCAACTAACATCACAACAACATTTTGCTTTTTCAGAGACCTTGCTGTGTGAAAATTAGCTGCTGCAATTCCTATTTTGCAATTGAGACTATACTTAAGAGAAATAGGTAATTGACTGTAAAATGCTTTAGGGTAGCCTGAGGTGCTATAAAAATGCAAGTCTTTGTTCCATTTTCTCTTAACCATTCTCACCGGTCAGCTAGTAAAGATGAAAGATTCACACCAGTGCAATAAGGCTACTCCTTCTGCCAAACTTTCAATAGCTCATGGAAATTGGTCCAACATAAGGCTGGCTCTTCCCCAGTTCCTCACTGTACACCCTGAATCCGCTAGACTTATCAATACCAGAAAGCTGCCTATGAACATCATCACGTTACAATATTTCACACCAGTCTATCTGGTAGATGACTGTTCATGCATTATTGGATTACTAGCAATCGGGGGAAAATTAATGTAACATCAAGCAGATGGGCAAAAGTTGAGGTCAACTACTACATGCTACACTAAATTATCAGAGATTTGGCCTGCTGTATTCCAGCAGACTTATGGGGGGATGGGTTCAAGCACGACAATCAGTATCACAATGTTTTAAAAATGACCTCTTTCCTATTAGACTAGGTCGTGATCGCTGTGAAATACAAGGGAATCTGTTAAGTCCAATGATTGTGTTAGGTTCAGAGTTGGCTTTTGTCATGTGCAGTTTCAGTAAGAGAGAAGGGAAAGAATAATGGTTGGATGGTTAAAAATTGTAACATGACTGAAGATTTCCTCCATAAAGCAAAAAAGATCAGAAGAGCTGTAGCAATGCATCCCGGACATTCTCTCTTCCACCTTCTTCCATTGGGAAAAAGATACAAAAGTCTGAGGTCACGTACCAACCGACTCAACAACAGCTTCTTCTCTGCTGCTGTCAGACTTTTGAATGGGTCTACCTTGCATTAAGTTGATCTTTCTCTACACCCTAGCTCTGACTGTAACACTACATTCGGCACTTTCTCGTTTCCTTCTCTATGAATGGTATGTTTTGTCTGTATAGCGCGCAAGAAACAATACTTTTCGCTGTATACCAATACGTAACAATAATGAATCAAATCAAATCAATGATTTGATTGATTTATTATTGTCACATGTATTAACATACAGTGAAAAGTATTGTTTCTTGCGCGCTATACAGACAAAGCATACTGCTGGTTTGCGTGATGGATTGGGCTTCATTCACGACCCTTTGTAGTTCCTTGCGGTCTTGGACAGAATAGGAGCCAGACCAAGCTGTGATACAACCAGAAAGGATGCTGTATTTTGAGGCTCTAATGCCATTTTCAGCTGTTTCCATTCACCTCCCGTCTTCTTTGCCCTTTTAATCTCAATTGTCCTGAAGCTACAAATCCCTCTTGTAGTGTAACTCTACAGGCGTCGAAACTGTACAACTCTATGAGACACAGTTGAAGAACTCCAAAGCTGCTCTATAGATGAAGTGGAAGTGGCAAGGATCTGAAAATCAACTCTCAAAGTCATTCAGGGCTGCATCACAGCGCATGTAGGCTGCAAAATAAACCCTGACCCAGTGTTTGTAGGCTTTGAGTCAGAGAACCAAGCAAAGATTGTGGATCTGGTCAGCAACCAGGATGAAAATCAATTTTAACATTGCACTGGGCAGGCAGCATTTGGAAAACCAGATCCCCAGGCAAGAGCAGGCTACAGAAAACTTTGCAGTCTGGGTTTGAGGTTGGCACTGCTATGCACGGTGACCATGATGCGCCAGGGGAAGGGAGTGAAGTGATTATTAAAATAACTTAAAGCAAAGTAGTAAAGAAAGCCAGGTGGCACGGTGGCACAGTGGTTAGCACTGCTGCCTCACAGCGCCAGGGACCCGGGTTCGATTCCCGGCTTGGGTCACTGCCTGTGTGGAGTCTGTACGTTCTCCCTGTGTCTGCTTGGGTTTCCTCCCACAGTCCAAAAGACGTTCTGGTCAGGTGGATTGGCCATGCTAAATTGTCCATTAGTGTCAAGGGGATTAGCAGGGTAAATATATGGGGTTACAGGGATAGGGCCTGGGTGGGGTTGTTGTCGGTGCAGGTTTGATGGGCCAAATGGCCTCTTTCTGCACTGTAGGGATTCTATAGTTTTAACAGCTCCACAGCTTTCGAGAAATAAATACCAAGTCTAGCTGAGAGATTGCTCCAGGGGGAAGCAGTGACCACTGTGGGTCTCGGTGAGAGGTTGAACATTGCAGGACAGCTTCACACAACGGAAGGAAAATTGAAAACTTCAGAATAATCACATAAAGGTTTAGAAAAGCCATCAATCCTAAATTTATGCTACCTGAGAAGTTTAGATATATGGAAGAACTATGGGCACTTTGGGGAAAAAGATTCTTGAGGTTTGAAATTGCTTCAGGATTGAACGGTAGGTCTGAAGCTTAACAGGTCAACACGTTACATTATTCCATAGGAACAATAACAGGTGATATTATAAGACGGGGCATCATTGAGACCTCTGATAAATTTGACGAAATGTTAAAAGCCTTCAATAAGTATTTAAAAATGAGGAACAATGAGATTCTGGAGAGGGCCAAATTCAACAAAAGGGCCCAGAAACCAGATGAATCAATAGACACTTTTAGTTATGAGCTTTGCAGGTTGGTTGAAGGATGCAAGTGTGGAGGCTTTAAAGCACAAGTAATATGAGACTGCAGTATAGTCTGTGTTACCGATGAATCTGTGTGGGGACTTATTGGTAATCTAAGGAGGATCTCACCTTCGCCAAAGCAATATAGCTGGTGAGACAAACTGAGGTCTGTAAACAGAACAGGGCAATACTGAGAGGTGAAGAAAATCCTTGGCTCAAGAAGCCTCCAGTGACCGTACAGTTCCTTAAGCCCAGGAATGTAAAAGAAGCATCACAATAGAAGGTACAGGTTGGAGAGAAAGTGCAATACACTATAAAACTCTGCCAGCGCTGTGCTGTCATTATGAGCCACTGGCCCACAGTATCCTGCAGATATTGCAGGATGCATTCACTGCAGAAGAATTAGCTATTTTGGGAAGGTGTGCCAAAGTAAAATCTCCAACTTCACAAGTTTCACAGAAAAAGTCTTCACGCACAAGGCTATTAATGAAATTGAAGAAATTCCACCAGAAGTGTAACAAAAATGTTTCCAGGTTGAGATTGATGACTCCAATCACGCATTCTGGAATGCAGACATATATGTTAACCTTTACACTCATTCCAGTCCAGTTTAAATTTGGTGATGTAGCAGTTTTATAATACAATGCGCATTGCCTGCAGCCAATGGAAATCCAACAACATGGTCCAGGAAGGATTGAACTAAAAATCAGGGGAAAGTTACAGGCAACATATGAGTACACGGTAAAGTAGGTATTGGAAAAATTATGGACCTTAACTTCTGGGAGTGCTACCCAAAAGATGTGCTGGGAAACCCCCCTCCAACCCTCCCAACCACCCCAGGAGTTCCCAGGTACGGTTCACACAGCAATTGACCAGAAGTGCAAACCTCTCCTGGGTAATTGCCCTGCACTGGAAGCCATCCAAAAATTCTGACTTAAATTGCAAACTTCAAGTGGTTCTGACTGTAATAAAGCAATATTTACCCAGGAAAAGTTAGAAGAATTAAAACCATTTCTGGCTTCTGGGTACAAACCCACACCAACTGCCCCATGGGACTTCCTCCAAACTCCCCTGGGACTCCCCCTAACCCCTGACAATACCTCCCCCTCACCCCACCTCCCAACTAGCCCAACTGTTATTTTATATAACAGATAGATTGGATGTTATTTGATGTAAAATATAATAATAAATGAAAATATGGCTGCTGTGTTGTACAGTGCTGGAAATAGCCGTAACTGCATTCAACACAATATCACATGAGAGCAACAATGGCTCAGATGCTAGAGAGACATTGCGTGTTATGCTAAAATGAAGCGATTGATTCATTTTTTGTGATTGTCATAGAATGTGGGTCGCCACACTACCAGAAGGATGTGGAGGCTTTGGAGAGGGTACAGAAAAGATTTACCAGGATGTTGCCTGGTATGGAGGGCATTAGCCATGAGGAGAGGTTGGAGAAACTTGGTTTGGTGTCACTGGAATGACAGAGTTTGAGGGGGTGACCTGATAGAAGTCTACAAGATTATGAGGGGCATGGATAGAGTGGATAGTCAGAAGCTTTTTCCCAGGGTGAAAGAGTCAATTTCGAGGGGGCATAGGTTTAAGGTGCGAGGGGCAAGGTTTAAAGGAGATGTACGAGGCAGATTTTTTACACAGAGTAGTGGGTGCCTGGAACTCGTTGCTGGGGGAGGTAGTGGAAGCGGATACGGTAGTGACTTTTAAGGGCGTTGTGACAAGTACATGAATAGGATGGGAATAGAGGGATATGGTCCCCGGAAGGGTAGGGGGTTTTAGTTAAGTCGGGCAGCATGGTGGGTGCAGGCTTGGAGGGCCGAAGGGCCTGTTCCTGTGCTGTAATTTTCTTTGTTCTTTGTTTGTTCTTTGTTCCTTGACTCTCAAGGTTGTTGTGGCATTTGGGACTAAATTCCAGGTTTTGAATGTCAATGAAGGAACTGCAATCTATGCCCAGGCCAAGATGTTCCAACTGTATCGCTGCTCTTCTCCCCCTTAGTGAAAGAGGTTTCAGGGTTGGGAATTCCTGTTGAGACAATTTCAGTCAATTACTGCAAGCCTGTATCTTATATACTGCAGCCAGAATGGTGGGGTGGGCGCTGAGTTCCAGTACAGGGTGGTGATGAAGTGTGAGCTGCCTTGTGAGTGTCGGCAAGTGTTCTTAACATTGCTGCGGCTGCACCCATCCCAATTGGTGTTGGGTGTTTCGATCGCACTCCTGATTCAACCCTCCAGGACGGTGTAGAGGTTTTGCGCAGTCAGGAGGTGAGTTGCTCATCTTAAAGAACTCATCATGTTCTGCTTTACCAGCCACAATGTTGATGTACCTGCTCTGGTTAAGTTTAAAGTTTATTTATCAGTGTCACAAGTTAGGCTTACATTAACTGCCATGTTAAAGTCTCCCAGTTGCCACATTCTGGCGCCTGTTCGGGTACACTGAGGGAGAATTTAGCATGGCCAATGCACTTAACCCGCATGCCTTTCGGACCGTGGGAGGAAACGGAGCACCCGGAGGAAACTGAAGCAGACATGGGGAGAACGTGCAGACTCCACACAGACAGTGACCCAAGCTGGGAATCGAACCCGGGTCCCTGGCGTTGCCTGGCAGCGATCTTCTCGCAAACTGTAAACTTGATGATGCTAATGTTAGAGGACTTTTTTTTGGTAGGTGGGAAGGGAGGGAAGGGCAATGGAGAGTGTTGAAGGATGGTGGCATTGACAGTCAAAAGCTGAGGTGAGTAACCTTCCTCGGGTGTCAGAACGAGGAGGGGAAGAAACAGATTCATTGTGAAGGTGGATCAGAATTATGTGTCAGTGAGCGATGGATTGTTCAACACTTATAATTTGTGTGAGGGCGGAAGAATAGATGGGCAGCAGGATGGCACAGTGGTTAGCACTGCTGCCTCCCAGCACCAGAGACCCGGGTTCAATTCTGGTCTCGGGTGACTGACTGTGTGGAGTTTGCATTTTCTCCCCGTGTCAGCTTGGGTTTTATCTGGGTGTTCCGGTTTCCTCCTACAGTCCAAAGATATCTATGGAGGGAATCTATGCATGGAACCAGAGGAAATGGGTGAGGTATTAAATGAGTACTTTGCGTCAGTATTTACCAAAGAGAAGGACTTGGTGGATGATGAGTCTGGGAAAGGATGTGTAGACAGTTTGAGGCATGTTGAGATCAAAAAGGAGGAGGTATTGGGGTTCTTGAGAAACATTAAGGTAGACAATTCCCCAGGGCCTGATGGGATACACCCCAGAATACTGAGAGAGGCAAGGGAGGAAATTGCTGGGGCCTTGAGAGAAATCTTTGTATCCTCACTGGCTACAGGGGAGGTCATGATGTGGTGATGCCGGCGTTGGACTGGGTAAACACAGTAAGAAGTCTAACAACACCAGGTTAAAGTCCAACAGGTTTATTTGGTAGCAAAAGCCACTAGTTTTCGGAACAGGCTGTTCCTTCGTCAGGTGGGTGGGAGTTCTGAACGCATGCTAATGTTAGGGGTCCTTTTTTTGGTGGGTGGGAAGGGAGGGAAGGGCAATGGAGAGTGTTGAAGGATGGTGGCATTGACAGTCAATTTAAAAATCTGTCCCTACGGGAGTGGCTGTTGAGTAAAGTAATTAATTGTAATCAAAATTCTAACCTCGAACTGTTCTCTTGTATTCAGCATCACCATTAGCTGACTTCACTGGGGGGAGAAAGTATCTTCAGTTAAGACCGAATATTTTTCTTTTAAAGATAAAACTTAAAGATAAATGCCATCTGTAGGAAAAACAGAACGGAGATTGAAATGATGCAAGCAGTTCAGAAACTACAGGTGGCACAGTGGCTGCTGCCTCACAGTGCCAGCGACGCAGGTTCGATTCCCGGCTTGGGTCACTGTCTGTGTGGAATTTGCATATTCTCCCTGTGTCTGCATGGGTTTCCTTTGGGTGCTCCGGTTTCCTCCCATAGTCCAAAGATGTGCGGGTTAGGTGGATGGGCCATGCTAAATTGCACCTTAATGTCACGGGACTAGATAGGGTAAATGGGGTTCTGGGGATAGAGCCTGGGTGGGATTGTGGTGGGTGCAGACTCGACGGGCCGAATGGCCTCCTTCTGCACTGTAGGGTTCTGTGATTCTATGATACCTCCACAAGCACTTGATTGTCGAAAGTATGACAGGTTTACTGAAGCAAAACTGGTTGGGAACATACACATTGGAACTTCGTCTGGGAAAGAATTGAGACAAAATGTACGACAAAACCATGGCAACAAAATAGACCCACTTTTTAATTCCAACAGAAGAACAAGCAGATGCAAAGTTTTTAAAATAGTTGTATGGAATTCTCAGCCTCTGGAATTCTGATACTCATTTCACTAAATTTCACACTTTTAAAAATTGAACGCAAAACATCCATTTTGCTGGTAAAAAAGGGACAGCTTGGTGGCACAGTGGTCAGCAGTGCTGCCTCACAGCGCCAGAGACATGGGTTCAATTCCAGCCTTGGGTGACTGTATCTGTGTGGAGTCTGTACATTATCCCTCTGTCTGCATGGGTTTCCTCTGGGTGATCTGGTTTCCTCCCGCAGACCAAAGATGTGCGGTTTAGGTGGATTGGCCGCACTATATTGACCCTTAGTGTCCAAAGATGTGTAAATTAGATGGATTAGTCATGGTAAAGGTGTGGGATTATGAGGTTAGGGTGGAGGGCCTGGGTGGCATGCTCTTTCAGGGAGCCACTGCAGACACGATGGGCCGAGTGGCCTCTTTCTGCACTGTAAGGATTCTACGATTCTGTGTTCAGCAACCTGATAAATTAACAAACAACTGATTCAGTAGCTTTTTATTGCGACACGAAGGGTGCGCTTTTAAATCATTGGCACAGTTCTAAATTAGATAAAGATGTTGCATAAAGTTACACATATAAATGCAGTGTGAAGGAATTGGTCAATTCACAAACAGCTCTGTTGCATTTAGTATTTGTGCAAAACAATAAGGGAACACCATAGATAGAGTTAGAGTTTCCATTTGACGAATACAAACAAGTGGGGTAATACACAGGGCATCACCAGATTAGGAGCCAGTCTACCATATCGATGGAACCAGCTGGTGACTTGTTTCTATGGCGACTTGTGCTTTTTTTCATTCCCCTGTGACACCTGCAACATTTATATGGAAATGTGTTGTGATTACACTGTTGGATTTACTACCAGAAATACGTTTGACATATATTTTAACCTTTTTAAATCTACAATCTTACCTGCTGCATGGGATCATTCTATTAAGCAGAACCTCATCAACATTCTTACTCAAATAATAAAAACAGAACAGTGAACATTTTAAAGAGGAAAATGCACAGTAAAGTATCAGATGGAACCTTTTAGTCAAAGCTCTGTCAGAAAATTATACCTAAAACAATAACCTATGATTTTGCTACTTCAGGCTGCACTGTCTGCTATGTATTTCTAGCAGTTCTATTCTAAAAAAATATTTTTAACATTTGCTGGTTTTCATTTTACCCTCTTCGTTAAAATTAAGGTTTTTAGAAAAACGATTAAATCTTTTTTCTTATTCATTGGGATGTCAGTAAGCAGAGCAGGAAGATTTAAGATGATTGTTAAAGGACCAGGGGCAATATGAGAGAGACATTTCTTTGGTATGGTAAGTTATTGTGGTCCGGAATGCAATGCCGGAAACTGTGATGGAAACAGATTCTGCAGTGGCATTCCAAAGTGAACTGGATTAGAGTCATAGAGGTTAACAGCGTGGGAACAGGCCCTTCGGCCCAACTTGTTCATGTCGCCCTTTTTTTTAAACCCCTAAGCTAATCCCAATTGCCCACATTTGGCCCATATCCCTCTATACCCATTGTACCCATGTAACTATCGAAATGCTTTTTTAAAGACAAAATTGTACCGCCTCTACTACTACCTCTGAACATAGAACAGTACAGCACAGAACAGGCCCTTCAGCCCACGATGTTGTGCCGAGCTTTATCTGAAACCAAGATCAAGCTATCCCACTCCCTATCATCCTGGTGTGCTCCATGTGCCTATCCAATAACCGCTTAAATGTTCCTAAAGTGTCTGACTCCACTATCACTGCAGGCAGTCCATTCCACACCCCAACCACTCTCTGCGTAAAGAACCTACCTCTGATATTCTCCCTATATCTCCCACCACGAACCCTATAGTTATGCCCCCTTGTAATAGCTCCATCCACCTGAGGAAATAGTCTTTGAACGTTCACTCTATCTATCCCTTTCATCATTTTATAAACATTTATTAAGTCTCCCCTCAGCCTCCTCCGCTCCAGAGAGAACAGCCCTAGCTTCCTCAACCTTTCCTCATAAGCCCTACCCTCCAAACCAGGCAGCATCCTGGTAAATCTCCTCTGCACTCTTTCCAGCGCTTCCACATCCTTCTTATAGTGAGGTGACCAGAACTGCACACAATATTCCAAATGTGGTCTCACCAAGGTCCTGTACACTTGCAGCATAACCCCACGGCTCTTAAACGCCAATAATAAAAGCTAACACACTATAGGCCTTCTTCACAACTCTATCCACTTGAGTGGCAACCTTTAGAGATCTGTGGATATGGACCCCAATATCTCTCTGTTCCTCCACAGTCTTCAGAACCCTACCTTTGACCCTGTAATCCACATTTAAATTAGTCCTACCAAAATGAATCACCTCACATTTATCAGGGTTAAACTCCATTTGTCATTTTTCAGCCCAGCTTTGCATCCTATCTATGTCTCTTTGCAGCCTACAACAGCCCCCCACCTCATCCACTACTCCACCAATCTTGGTGTCATCAGCAAATTTACTGATCCACCCTTCAGCCCCCTCCTCTAAGTCATTAATAAAAATCACAAAGAGCAGAGGACCAAGCACTGATCCCTGTGGCACTCCGATAGCAACCTGCCTCCAATCTGAAAATTTTCCATCCACCACCACCCTCTGTCTTCGATCAGATAGCCAGTTACCTATCCAATCTGCCAACTTTCCTTCTATCCCACACCTCCTCACTTTCATCATAAGCCGACCATGGGGGACCTTATCAAACGCCTTACTAAAATCCATGTATATGACATCAACTGCCCTACCTTCATCAACACACTTAGTTACCTCCTCAAAAAATTCAATCAAATTTGTGAGGCAGCTTGTTCCAGACACTCACCACCCTCTGTGTGAAAAAAACTGCCCCTCTGGACACTTTTGTATCTCTTCCCCCTCACCTTAAACCTATGCCCTCTAGTTTTAGACTCCTCTACTTTTGGGAAAAGATGTTGACTATCGAGCTGATCTGTGCCCCTCATTATTTTATAGACCTCTATCAGATCATCCCTCAGCCTCCTATGCTCCAGAGAAAAAAGTCCCAGTCCATCCTTATAACCCAAACCATCAAGTCCCGGTAGCATCCTAGTAAATCTTTTCTGCACTCTTTCTAGTTTAATAATATCCTTTCTATAATAGGGTGACCAGAACTGCACACAGTATTCCAAGTGTGGCCTTACCAATGTCTTGTACAACTTCAACAAGACATCCCAACTCCTGTATTCAATGTTCTGACCGATGAAACCAAGCATGCCGAATGCCTTCTTCACCACTCTGTCCACCTGTGACTCCACTTTCAAGGAGCTATGAACATGTACCCCTAGATCTCTTTGTTCTATAACACTCCGCAACGCCCTACCATTAACTGAGTAAGTCCTGCCCTGGTTCAGTCTACCAAAATGCATCATCTCGCATTTGTCTAAATTAAACTCCATCTGCCATTTGTCAGCCCACTGGCCCAATTGATCAAGATTCTGTTGCAATTGGAGATTACTTTCTTCACTGTCCACTATGCCACCAATCTTGGTGTCATCTGCAAACTTACTAACCATGCCTCCTATATTCTCATCCAAATCATTAATATAAATGACAAAGAACAGTGGACCCAGCACTGATCCCTGAGGCACACCGCTGGTCACAGGCCTCCAGTTTGAAAAACAACCCTCTACAACCACCCTCTGGCTTCTGTCAAGAATCCAATTTTGTATTCATTTAGATACCTCACCCTGGATCCCATGAGATTAATGTGTGCAAGGAAAAGGAATTATAGGGATATGGGGAAAGAATGGGATTTTAACTACATACAATTTAGGAGCAGGAGCAAGCCTCTCCATAGGCCTAGCTAATGGGATCAGCCTTTCTTTGTCTACTTTTTCTAACCTATCCGTCTTATACCCCTCTTAAATTTCCCCTGAACCTCCTTTGTTCCAAGGAGAAATGCCCCAACTTCTCGGATATAATCTTGCAGCTAAAATCTCTCATCTCTCGCGATTGGTAAATCTCTTCTGCACCCTGTCAAGGACCCTCACATCCTTCCTTAAGTGTCATGACCAGTATTGGATGTGGTACTCTAGCTGTAGCCTGTTAACAATCAGGAGCTTAGAGTTTCAGCATAACCTTGCTGCTTTTGTGCTCAGTGCCTGTCTATCTGAAACCCAGAGATTCTCTTCTCTTATTTTGATTGAGTAGCTCAAAGCAAAGTGTCCTCCAAATAGGATTGATTCCTTTATTCAAACAACATTACATTGGAACACTTTGACTGGCATGGGTAGCATAGATTTTGTGTCTATTTCTGATGAAAACTAATGTGGACTAATTCCAGAGTCATGAGGAATGCTCTCTCGATTCAATGCATCTTGTTTTATTTTAGTTGTCTCAGCCATTTTGTGTCTGCTTCCACTTTCTATCTGCAGGTCAGGCTGGGGCTAAATATCCTTCAGCTTTCCAACAGAGCTGTGCGACTATTCAGCCAAAGCAGGCTGAGACTGAGACACGCTCAGCTGGGAATTTTCTAGTTAGTGTGCATCTTTGATATGGAGGGTGCAATGTGAAAGTGCAATTCCCTCAGCTTCCTGGGAATGTACACATCATGTCTGGTTTGTCAATCACTTGAGGCAAGGTAAACTTCAGGAAGGTACAGGTGGACCGCACTGAGGCTTCCAGGTCCGGGCAGTGGCTTAGAATCGTAAACATAACAAAGTCTTTCAAAATATTGGAGTGTTTATGGGGGGAGGCGGGGGGGGGGGGGGGGGGGGGGGGGGGTGATCTCATAGAATCAGAGAATCCCTATAGTGCAGAAGGAGGCCATTTGGCCCATTGGGCCTGCACTGACAACAATCCCACCCAGGCCCTATCCCTGTAACTCCACGCATTTACCCTGTGAATCCCCTTGACACTAAGAGGCAAATTTTGGCGTGGCCAATCCCCCTAACCCACACATCTGGCACAGTGGTTAGCATTGCTGCCTCACCTCACCAAGGACCCGGGTTCAATTCTGGCCTTGGGCAACTGTCTGTGTGGAGTTTGCACGTTCTCTCCTGTGTCTGCGTGGGTTTCCTCCGGATGATCCGGTTTCCTCCCACAGTCCCAAGATGTGCAGGTTAGGTGGATTGGCCATGACTAAATTTCCCCTTCGTGTCGGGGGATTAACAGGGTAAATATGAGGGATTATGGGGCTAGGGTGTGGATGGGATTGTTGTAGGTGCAAGCTAGATGGGTCAGATGGCCTCGCCTTGCCCATTGATGGGTGGTTTCTGGTGGTGTCAGTTCTGCCCATGACCAGGACTGTTCTTGTTTCTAACTGAGAGTGTTGGCTACCTCAGTGAAGCAATAATACTGGTGCATTATATATGCTGTTTCGATGTCGTTTTCTCATTTACTTTATTAATACAATGTAAACCAAAGGAGATGTACTTGCACCAATATAACTCTTTCCATAGTTGAAATGTCACAAATGTCACACAGTTAATTACTTTTTGGATCTTCTGTAACAGAAGAAATTCTTTAGTTATTATCTGCTGCTTTGTTGGATACAAAAGGAATGTTTTTCTTTTTTTGTATTTTTATTCCAATTCAATCAAATCAAGTCCAATTCAGAGTCTCAACAAGTTGAGACATTCCCGATCCAAGCTGACAAGACAGGGCTCTCACCCTCTGTCTTGGACTTGATCTGCACGATCCAAGCTGATTGGAGTAGGCATAGCTCCTTCTTGATCTCATTTGCATCTTAGCCAAAAGACTGAGATGCCGCTTTTAAAAATTGCTTCAAATGAAGCTAAAATGTAACCTAATGATCTCAACCAAGCACAGCATGTCGATACTACACTTGATCTTAGCCAAAAGGCCGAGAAGCGAATGTTTTTCTTAAACCTCACCAATTCTCAGTGCTCCTCTCTTGGACATTTAGGACTAATTTCACTGACATATTCCTCCAGAAAAATGGGCGGGATTTTATGGCCTCGCTTGAACTGAGACCGGAAAATCCTGCCCGAGGTCAACAGGCCTTCCCATTGTCCGCCCCTCGCCCGCTCCAATTCCTGTGTTTGTGCAGTTGTGTAGACTTTCAATAATACTAGTAGTGGAATTTATCTAACCAGATGCAATGCTGGAATAGGCAACTGAGGAACATGAGTTATCAAAGACCATTGAGGTCAAAGTGTTTTCAAGCTCTCAAACGTTCATCATATTAGCTACAGGTGTTAACTCACTTCTTTCATCAAATGAAATACTGTAACATTGACTAATATTTCCTTATTCTGCAGCCACAATGGCTAATCAGGAGCTGGCAATTGATGTGAAAGTAAATATTTTGTTCTATTAACTGGAGTGCACCTCTTGTCTGGGAGGAATTAGGTTTGCGTTACAAAGCATGAGTGAAGTTGAATTGAAATGCATCTGCAAATCAAAACTGATGAAAAAAAAGTCTCAAGCAGGCCAGGCAGCAGCAGAGGGAAGTGTCAATGGGCTGAATTTTCCCACGACGGTGGGGCGGGGTCCACTGCTGCTTGGAAAGAGTAGATGGTTATTGTGGATTAGCAGATGGAGAGAGGAGAAAGTGGGAAACCTGGTGAAGTGGAGGGGGGGGGGGGTTCCCGCAATCGGAGAATGTGGCGGAAGGAAAGGTGGGTGCTGCCTAGCTGAGTGGACCATCCACCATCCATAACGGAAATTCCCACTTCAAGAACACTTTCGTTTTGAAGAGGGCAACGCTTCCGATCGTTTGGCACAACTTCCCTTTCCACAGAACGCGAAGGAGTATATTGATAGTTCTGGCTCAATGAGCTCAGAAACCTCAGATGGCCAATCAACCTAACCCGCACATCTCCAAAGATGTGTGGGTTAAGTGGATTGACCATGCTAAATTGATCCTAGTGTTGGGGGTTAACAGGGTAAATGAGGGTTACGGGAAGAGGGCCTGGTTGGGATTGTGGTCAGTCCAGATTCAGTGGGCTGAATGGCGTCCTTCTGTATTGTAGGGATTGCATGGTAAGCCACAGTGATTTACCTAACCTCAACAAATCTGAATAACAGTTTTCAGCAGCATTTTTCTTTGAACAGTGACTTCCAGAAACTATTCGACGCCTACCTCCGGGGATTCTGTAATCCTTTTATTCATCTGCTTTGTGCAAACTGAATTAACTGGTCTTTCCCTTCAATCTTAACTGTAATATTTCTGTTAGCAGCCCTAACCTCATCTCGATTATCGTTGGGTGGCACGGTGGCACAGTGGTTCGTGCTGCTGCCTCACAGCGCCAGGGGGTTCAATTCCGGCCTCGGGTCACTGTCTATGTGGAGTTTACACGTTCTCCCCGTGTCTGCGTGGGTTTCCTCTGGGTGCTCCGGCTTCCTCCCACAGTCCAAAGATGTGCGGGTTAGGTTGATTGGCCATGCTAAATTACCCCTTAGTATCTGGGTAAATAAGTGGGGTTATGGGGATAGGGTCTGGGTGGGATTGTGGTCGGTGCAGACCCGATGGGCCAAATGGCCTCCTTCTGCACTGTAGGGATTCTATGATCCTCTTCCAAGTAATGGTGCAAGAGTTGACATAGGAATGAAAGGCCAAAATAGTTTCCTTCCGTGCAGCATGAGTCAATATTTCTATGAAAGGTATTTGTTATTGCATTTTATATATTTGGTAGCTTTCTCGTGCTTTCTCTTTTGTCGCTCTCCTTATGTGTGTTTATTTTTTTGTATGTCCTGTGATTGCTAAAAAACCTATTTTGTCTAATCTTCCCATTCATCTGTGGAACACCAGACTTTAATGTCATCTCTTTTTCCTTTAATTTCTTCCCTCTGCACCTCCTGCTATTCCATCTCTCAATACATAGAACATAGAACAGTACAGCACAGAACAGGCCCTTCGGCCCACGATGTTGTGCCGAGCTTTATCTGAAACCAAGATCAAGCTATCCCACTCCCTATCATCCTGGTGTGCTCCATGTGCCTATCCAATAACCGCTTAAATGTTCCTAAAGTGTCTAACTCCACTATCACTGCAGGCAGTCCATTCCACACCCTAACCACTCTCTGCGTAAAGAACCTACCTCTGATATCCTTCCTATATCTCCCACCATGAACCCTATAGTTATGCCCCCTTGTAATAGCTCCATCCACCCGAAGAAATAGTCTTTGAACGTTCACTCTATCTATCCCCTTCATCATTTTATAAACCTCTATTAAGTCTCCCCTCAGCCTCCTCCGCTCCAGAGAGAACAGCCCTAGCTCCCTCAACCTTTCCTCATAAGACCTACCCTCCAAACCAGGCAGCATCCTGGTAAATCTCCTCTGCACTCTTTCCAGCGCTTCCACATCCTTCTTATAGTGAGGTGACCAGAACTGCACACAATATTCCAAATGTGGTCTCACCAAGGTCCTGTACAGTTGCAGCATAACCCCACGGCTCTTAAACTCCAACCCCGTGTTAATAAAAGCTAACACACTATAGGCCTTCTTCACAGCTCTATCCACTTGAGTGGCAACCTTTAGAGATCTGTGGATATGGACCCCAAGATCTCTCTGTTCCTCCACAGTCTTCAGAATCCAGAACTTCGAAACTTCAGGTGATCTCAGTATAGCAGTGTATTGAGTACAGTCCTTGATTGAAGGGTGATCACTGCGTTAATGTTGCAGTCCTGTCACAATGAAGTGCATGCTCTAATTGTATGTGAGTGTAGCTGTTACTAATTGGGGAATAATAAGGGTATTATTCTTAAGTATATATACGTGTGTGTGGAGGGGGGAAGGAAAGGACGTCCGTGTCTGAACCTGTGTTCTCTGGGTTTTGTAAATAAACCTGGACTTTGATCAAACTAGCACATAAGTGCAGAGCAGTTGAGCTGGTGTGGCTTGGGATTGGCATATGGCAGCTTAGCTCTGGAAGTTAAGCTCCACAAGTGGCAGTAAGCCACTTTTTATAAGTGAAAGGCCAGATGCCTCTTTGCTGCCATTTAGTTACAATGACTTGAGAACAAATGACCGCTTAATCACCCCTCTTAATGCCTCAAGAAACATTGTAGACTGGCCAAATCTCTCATGTTTGTGAATGCTCATGTGTGTATCAGTGCTTGTGCACACGTGTGTGTGTGTGTGAGTGCTTGCATGTGTGCTCGTGCATGCATGTTCTGTGTGTGTGTGTTCGCGTTCGTGCATGTGCGACTGAATCATACAATCCCTACGGTGCAAAAAGAGGCCACTTGGCCCATTGAATCTGCACCAACCCTGGCCCACCCCCATATCCTATCCCTGTAACCCCACGCATTTACCCCGCTAATCCTCCTAACCTACACAGCTTTGGACGCAACTTAGCGTCGCCAATTCATCTAACCTGCACATGTTTGGACTGTGGGAGGAAACGGGAACACCCGGAGGAAACTCATGCAGACATGAGGAGAACGTGCAGACTCTGCACAGTCACCCAAGGCTGGAATTGAACCTGGGTCCCTGGCTCTGTGAGGCAGCAGTGCTTCGCACCGTGCCACCGTGCCGTTCACATGCGAGTGTGAGTGCTTGTGCGCACAAATGTGTGTGTGTGTGAGTGCTTGTGCACGTGTGTGAGTGTTCTCATTCACGTATGCTTGTGTGCGTGAATGCTCACGTGTGCTTGTGTTTGTAAGTGCTCTCGCGTGCTTGTGCATGTGAGTACTCACATGTGTAAGCGCTCACGTGTGTGTGACCATGTGGGTGTGTGTGAATGCCCGAGCATGTGTGTGTATGCGTGCATGCACATGTGTGTGATTGTCTGTGTGTGTGCGTGCGCGCGCACTCAGGTCTATGAATGAACACGTGTGGAGTGCTTGTGAATGGAGAATTTTCTCTGCAGGCCAAGCGGAAGTGCAGCCATTGTTTCACTTGTATTTCTGCTGAAATACTTTGGTACTACAGTATATCGCTGACTAGATTGGAACAGCAGGATGAGAAAATGATCTGAAAGTTCAAAGAATGTATGTCAATAATCAATCTGTGGGACGTGTAGGGCAAGTGTGAATGATCTGGTAGCAGCAATGTCACTGTATAATGGGAACTAGGTGAGCAGGTCAATGAACCCACTGTAGATTACACTATTAAACCAGAGTCATTTGTTTCTACTGAACCAAAGATGTGTTCTTGGGCTGTCTGCATGACCGAGATAGTGCCAAGAGATCTCTCATCCTGGTCTTTTGGGAATAATATCGATGATAACTGTCTCTCCAGTATTTATCTTCAGTTGGGACAATAGCAGGAGGAGATAATTGGAATAGCGCTCGAAAAAAGGTTGTCCTCTTCAGCGTCCAAAGTATTTTTATGATTGATTTGCTCGTTGGGAATCTGATTGGGGTTCATAGATTTCACATTTTGGGGATACAATGAAAGCTGTAGTTCCCTCTGCACCAATACAGCACGTGCGATAGACAATTCTGGAAGAGATGACAGGCCAAATACACCGAGAGGCAGAAAATTCACTGAGGCATAAAGTTAGAGAGGGAGGGTTAGTTACAGGCAAACATTTAGCAACATTCAAACGACAGTTAATCCTCAGCAGAACCAGCCATTTGTTTATTTTAAATTGGTTAATGCCTCTGTTAAAATAACAAGACTTCATCCACTGCATTGTCCAGATACCGAATGAATAGTAGGGATTACAGCCCCGTGCAAAGTGAAGGAAAGGCTATTGAAATCAATGAACTGAATAGCTAACTCTCATCTTGTTTGCTGATCTGGAGACTGCATTGAAAGTTATTAAACAGATGTGCTGTTTTTGCAAGTGCTGTGGCCACCCTGTGCGAACACTTTGGTAAGAGTTTGCACTGCACTTGAGAGGAGGTTTGAATGTTAGTACCAGAAGCAATGCTGCACATTGCAGATAGATAGAACCTGTGATTGATATCTTGCAAAGTGACCTTAATAAATCACAAAGACAAAGGCCTCGAAAGTTCAGATTAGTGCCTGTGTTGCCCAATTAGATAAAGATGTCAATGCTTCTACTTTCTCAGGAGGCTAAGGAAATTCGGCATGTCCACTCTGACTCTCACCAATTTTTACAGATGCACCATAGAAAGCTTCTTTTCCGGATGTATCACAGCTTGGTATAGCTCTTCCTCTGACCAAGACCGCAAGAAACTACAAAGGGTTGTGAACGTAGCCCAGTCCATCACGCAAACCAGCCTCCCATTCATTGACTCTGTCTACACTTGCCGCTGCATCGGAAAAGCAGCCAGCATAATTAAGGATCCCACGCACCTCGGACATTCTCTCTTCCACCTTCTTCCATCGGGAAAAAGATACAAAAATCTGAAAACATGTTGTCAACCGATTCAAGAAAAGTTTCTTCGCTGTCGCCATCAGACTTTTGAATGGTCCTATCACATATTAAACTGATCTTTCTCTTCACTCTATCTGTAACTGCAACACTATATTCTGCATCATATCCTTTCCTTCTCCGCTATGTACTCCAGGAATGGTATGTTTTGTCTGTATAGTGCGCAAGAAACAATACTTTTCACTGTGTCCCAATACATGTGACAATATGTGACAGGGCGGCATGGTGGCACAGTGGTTAGCACTGCTGCTTCACAGTGCCAGGGACCTGGGTTCGATTCCCGGCTTGGATCACTGTCTGTGCAGAGTCTGCATGTTCCCTCCATGTCTGCGTGGGTTTCCTCTGGGTGCTCCGCTTTCCTCCAGTCTGAAAGATGTGCTGGTTAGGTGCATTGGCCATGCAAAATTCTCCCTCAGTGTACCTGAACAGGCTCATCACATCAACAGCGTTACCCTCATCAGTGGCGACTAGGGGATTTTCACATTAACTTCATTGCAGTGTTAATGTAAGCCTACTTGTGACTTAAACTGATAAATCAAATCAAATCATACCGTGCAGAAGGAGGTCATTTGGCCCATCGAGTCTGCACCAATTCTCTGACTGAGTATCTTACCCAGGCCCCCACTCCCCACCCAGAACCGCATTTACCATTGTTAATTCATCTAATTTACACATCTTGGGACACTGACAGGTGATTTACCATGGTCAATCCACCTGATGTAACAATTTTCCTCAATTGTCATGGTTTAAGGAAGAACATAAAGAACTGATCCTGCAAATTGGGATTGTTTGGCAGACCGATGCCAGGTTGGTTCTCAGGGGAATTAGAGAGAGATCAACAGCGCTTATTTTGGATGAGGGCCATTGTAGACGAGGATATTGGTGAGAGAGGTTGCCTAATCGTTTGCTCTTTAATGTAATGGAATGACAGTCAGGAGATCATGGAGTGGGGGAATGGCACTAGATAAATTGCTCTTTTGGAGAGCCAGCATAGACATGATGGGCTGAAGAGCCTCCTTCTGTGCTGTAACCATTCTGTAATGATGTGATGGAGTGTTCATTGAGATATTGGGGGCATATATCAGCAGGAGATTCACTATGTGGAATGTTACAAAGTACTGATGGATCCCTTGTGACATTGCTCAAGGTATGTTAGAAAGCAGGCTGTTTTTCTGACAGGAACTTTCATCATAGGAAACACTATATCACAGAATCACAGAATATTTACATTGCAGAAGGAGCCCATTCAGCCCATCAAATCTGCACTGTCTCTCTGAAAGAGCATGACCTGGTCCCACTCCTTGCCTTATCCCAATAACCTTTCACATTCTTTCTTTACAGATAGCAATCCAATTCTCTTTCCAATGTTTCAATTGAACCCACCAGCACCACCCTCTCAGGAAGTTCATTTCAGACTCTAACCACACCCTAGGTGATTTTTTTCCCCCCACATCAGGTATATTCTTTTTGTCAATTATTTTGAATCTGTGCCCTCTAGTTCTTGATGCTCTCTTGAGAGGGAACAGTTTCTCACTATTTACACTGTCCAAACCTCTCAGGATCTTGAATAACCCTATCAACTCTCCTCTCAGTCTTCTTTTCTCCAACGAAAACAGTTCAAACCTCTCCAATCAACCCTCAAAGGACAGTTCTTTATACCTAGAATCATTCTTTGAACCTCCTCTGTACTCTCTCCAATGCCTTCACATCCTTCCTCAAGTATGGTGCCCAGAACTGGATGCAGTACTCAGATGAGTCCTAACTAGTGCCTTAGACAAGTTTAATGTGACCTCCTTGTACTCGATGCCCCAGTAAATAAGGTCTAACATATTATATGCTTAATTAATTGCTCTCTCAACAAACCCTTGCATTTTCAGTGACTTACATACATATACACCAAGGTCCTTCTGTTCCTGCACCTCCTTTAGAGTTTCTTCCTTTTATTTTTTACTGTGTCTCTATATTCTTCCTGCCAAACTGGATCACCTCACATTGCTTTGAACTGCATCTGCCACTTGTCTGCCCAATCCATCAATATGTATATGTCCCTTTGAAGTTCAAGACAAACCTCATCGATTGACAACATTCCCAATCTTCATATCATCAAAAAGCTTTGAAATCACGCCCTCAACACCACAGTCTAAGTCATTAATATATATCAGGAAGAACAATAGTCCCTACACTGACCCCTAGGGAGTTCCCCCAAATCTTCTTCCAAACCGACAACAACCATTTATCACCACTCTTTGTTTCCCGTCACTCAGCCAAGTTCATATCCAAGTGCCTACTTTCCCTTTAATTGTATGAGCTAGAAATTTGCCCACAAGTCTATTGTGTGGCACTGTATCAGAATGCCTTCTGAAAATCCAGATACACCACATCAACAGCGTTACCCTCATCAACCTCTCTATTACCACCTCAAACAGCTCCAGCAAGTTATTTTAACATCAGGGCAGAATTTTCCCATCCCACCCGTCGCGAGAATCGTAGCGGGTGGGGGCAGACCATGCACAGCTCTATTGACCTCGGGCGGGATAGAATCCATAGAATCCCTGCAGTTCAAAAGGAGGCCATTTGGCCCATCGATCTGCACCAACCACAATCCCACCCAGGCCCTATTCCCGCAACCCCACATATTTACCCTGCTAATCCTCCTAACACTAGGGTCAATTTAGCATGGCCAATTAACCCAAACCGCACATCTTTGGAGTGTGGGAGGAAACCAGAGCACCCAGAGGAAACCCACACAGACCCGGGGAGAACGTGCAAACGCCACACGGACAGTGACCTGAGGCCGGAATTCATAGAAATCATAGAAACCCTACAGTGCAGAAGGAGGCCATTTGGCCCATCGAGTCTGCACCAACCACAATCCCACCCAGGCCCTACCCCCACATATTTACCCGCTAATCCCGCTAACCTACGCATCTCAGAACTCTAAGGGGCAACTTTTTTTTTAACCTGGCCAATCAACCTAACCCGCACATCTTTGGACTGTGGGAGGAAACCGGAGCACCCGGAGGAAACCCACGCAGACACGAGGAGAATGTGCAAACTCCACACAGACAGTGACCCGAGCCGGGAATCGAACCCGGGACCCTGGAGCTGTGAAGCAGCGGTGCTAACCACTGTGCTACCGTGCCGCCCCTTTTTTAAAACCCAAGCCCAGCATCAAAGTTGAGGGATCGGGTCGAATGTCGAGTAAAGCTAGATGGTGTGTGATAGTCATAGAAAGAAATCATAGAAACCCTACAGTGCAGAAGGAGGAATTGAGCCCGGGTCCCTGGCGCTGTGAGGCAGCAGTGCTAACCATTGTGCCACCATGCCGCCCATCTGGTCTTGGGGCGAGCGCAGCTGGAAAATCACGTCTGATTTTCCCTTAATGAGTCCATGCTGGCTTTCCTTACTTATCCTGCACTTGTTTAAATGACTGTTGATATTGCCCCAAAGTAGAATTTCCAGAAGTTCCCTACCATTTCAGTCAACCTGATTGGTCTGTAGCGCCGGCTTTATCTGTGCACCCCTTTTTAAACAAGCACATAACATTCATCATACTGCCCAGAAGCATCCGTGTCAAATCACTCTGACTCTTGAAGTCAGTAAGAAGTCTCACAACACCAGGTTAAAGTCCAACAGGTTTATTTGGTAGCAAATACCAAATAAATCTGTTGGACTTTAACCTGGTGTTGTGAGACTTCTTACTGTGTTCACCCCAGTCCAACGCCGGCATCTCCACATCTTGAAGTCACACAGGTCTGCATTCAGTAATATCCTGCAGTCAGTTGGGGACTAAATGCTTTTAGAGACACCTTCAGTCCTGATATCAATTAGGAAATATCTACTGTTGCTGGAGAAGTTTCTTTGTGTCTTGGACATGCTGGTGTCTCTTACTACAATACTAATCTATTTTTGGGTGTCACTGACACATCTCAAAATAAATAGCTTACAGGGGAAAGAGTTGATGGGATTAGTTCTGGTGCGGTGGCTAGATATTTTGATATGGTGTACTAAGTTTAGACTTAGGAATTTTAACAACAACATTAGCGCTTGGTTCATTGTACTGCCCCATGAGGGGACAATACAAAGTCTGATTTTAGCCACGTGTCCCAGACCTTGGGAGACTTCACATTAACCTTGTTATGATCCTGTTAGGGACCATTAACATCTAAAAAAGAAATCTGAACACCCAGCAATTAATTGACAGAACTACGTCACAAGATTTCATGCTTTTTTTCAGACAAGAACAAACTTTGTGTATTGAAAATAATTAAACAAAGTAAGCATAAATGACTTTGCACTATAACCTATAAAGACTTAAGCTGCAAACTCGGTTCCATTTTCTATTTTCCCTCCAAAACTCCCTCATCTTTCAAAATCTTCAATCTTCATTTCACTTCAGCTGTGACCAACTAAAGAGGTGCATCACCACTCTCCGCAATTCATTCTCTTTCTCTTCAGTATTCCAACCACTCTCCAAGGTAAAAGACTTCATGCAGGCCCTTCCATTAGCTTTTGGCTAAGTAACCCTCCAATTTCATTAGAAAACTTCACAAAGAATTGATGTATTTTTATTGTTTAATTCTTCAGAATATTGAAAAGCCTTTTGGAAAACCGCATTTATGCCTGAGTTGTAGGTTATTGTGTTTTTTTTTACTCATTTGTGGGACATCGCTGGCTGGCCAGCATTTATTGCCCATCCCTAGTACCCCTTGGAGGGCAGTTGAGAGTCAACCACATTGCTGTGGCTCTGGGTCCCATGTAGTCCAGACCAGGTAAGGATGCAGATTTCCTTCCCTAAAGGACATTAGTGAACCAGATGGGTTTTCCCGACAATCGACAATGGCTTCATGGTCATCAGTAGATTCTTAATTCCAGATAATTTTTTTATTGAATTCAAGTTCCACCATCTGCTGTGGTGGGATTCAAACTTGGGTTTCCAGAACATTAGCTGAGTTTCTGGATTAATAGTCTAGCGATAATACCACTAGGCCATCGCCTCCCCATATGTATGAATTATAATAAGAAAGAAATGCCATCTGATTGGTCAAGGTGACGGAGGTACATGGTTACTATGTAAGTGTACAAGTATCCCCTGTTTAAAGTGTAGTTTAATAGCACCTGTTAATTTTAGCACAGTTGTCATGAAAGTGCGTTACAGCTTCCCCAAATACCTTCGGGCATTTTGAACTTTCAAAGGAAGACCTGTGTTTTTTTTTAAAGAAATCAGTAAAGACACTGACCAAAAGATGGCTGATACTACAACGGGACCACTTTCTGGAAAATTCCAATGTGGATTATACTGACAGACCCTTCTGTTGAGTTTGGAACATGGAATTTTGCACTTGAACAAGTGCCAGGGCCCACGTCAGACAGAAACACTTCATACAAAAGGCTGGAGTAATCTCCTGGGTTTGTGAGGACAATGGAGATCAGTTCATCCAGCTCATCAAACATCCAAAAACACTTATTCGTTCATCTCTCAGAATGTGTAAGAGGTTCCGTGATGGATGCAAGACACGGTGGCACAGCGGTTAGCACTGCTGCCTCACAGCGCCAGGGATCCTGGGTTCAATTCCTGGCTTGGGTCACTTGTCTGTGTGGGGTCTGTATGTCCTCCCCGTGTTTGCGTGGGTTTCTTCTGGGTGCCCCAGTTTCCTCCCACAGTCTGTAAGACATGCTGATTAGGTGCATTGGCCATGCTAAATTCTCCGTCAGTGTGCCTGAACAGGCGCCGGAGTGTGGCGACGAGGGGATTTTCACAGTAACTTCATTGCGGTGTAAATGTAAGCCTACTTACTTAAATGTAAGCCTACTCACTGTCTGTGTGGAGTTTGCACATTCTCCTCGTGTCTGTGTGGGTTTCCTCCGGGTGCTCCGGTTTCCTCCCACAGTCCAAAGATGTGCAGGTTAGGTTGATTGGCCATGCTAAAAATTGCCCTTAGTGTCCTGAGATGCGTAGGTTAGAGGGATTAGTGGGTAAATATATAGGGATATGGGGCTAGGGCCTGGGTGGGATTGTGGTCGGTGCAGACCCGATGGGCCGAATGGCCTCTTTCTGTACTGTAGGGTTTCTATGATTTCTATGATTTCTACTTGTGACAATAATAAATTTTTAAAAACTTGATTATTTCCCGACCTAGGAATACACGGAGAAAATGGGTTAAACACTGCCTGACGACCAGTGAGAAGCTAAAGAATAAGGGAGCATCTCTCTCTTTTTCTCTCTCACTCTCTCTCTCGCTGGAGGCGAGTTGTCTCACAGGCACAAGCAGAAAGAAACAGGATAGCCTCTTCAGTTAATTCTATAGAGAGAACCAGGCTATCTCTCCCTCTGGGACAAGCCAAGAAGTGTCTTCCACAGACTGTGAATTCCCAATATCCACAATGTGTGTGTGGCGTGCACGGGTTTTCGTGTGCATGTGCGTGCTGGTACATAGAGGGGCCCTCATTGCCCTTCACGTGGGCGCAACATGGTTGTTAAGTGAAGCATATTCCCCAGTAGTGCTGCTGCCATGGTTGTTTGTGCACGGTTACTGAATATACTTAGTCCTTTATAAAAACAGGCTGCTGCATCACCACCTCCCTCTCTGACCCTCTCGCTTGCTGCCTCCCTCTCTACCCCTTTTCACTTGCCATCTTTCCTTCCTTAACCACCTCTCCACTTCCCTCTCTGATGCTTCCCTCACCACTTCCCTTCCCCTTGCAGCTATTCTTCCCCTTTATCATTTTATGGGTTGTGGGTTGGTCACTGACAAGGACAGTATTTTTGCCAGTCCCTAATTGCCCTTGAACTGAGTGGCTTGCTCGGCAGTTAAGAGTCATCCACATTGCTGTGGGTCTGGAGTCACATAGAAACATAGAAACAGAGAAAAACTACAGCACAAACAGGCCCTTCGGCCCACAAGTTGTGCCGAACACATCCCTACCTTCTAGACCTACCTATAACCCTCCATCCTATTAAGCTCCATGTACTCATCCAGGAGTCTCTTAAAAGACCCTATTGAGTTTGCCTCCACCACCACTGACGGCAGCCGATTCCACTCGCCCACCACCCTCCGTGTGAAAAACTTACCCCTTACATGTCGGCCAGACCAGGTAAGGATTGTGGTGAACCATTGTTGGTTCCCACCAGGAGTGCTGAGCCATGGTCTGGCCAGTACTATGAGTCTGTGGATATGTTACTGTTGGGGTTAGGGTTTCTCTACCTGTTAATATAGTCCTATGGTACACCCCAGTTGGCTCCGCCTCCTGGGAGAGGTATAAAGGTCACTGCTCTGCCTGGTGACCCTTTCGTCTGGGATCGTATACTGTATATAAGTAGCTCTGTTATTGTTGGCAATAAAAGCCTTTATTTCCCGAGTACATCCAGCCTCTCATGTGTTATATCGCGCATCAAGGATGGCAGATTTCCTTCCCTAAAGGGACATTACTGAACCAGATGGGTTTTTCCAACAATCAATAATCCTTGTGCGTGGCCACCATTACTGAGAGTAGCTTTATATTCTAGACGAATCAATTGAATTTAAAATCCATCAACCACTCAGGAGTGTTACTGGAGCTGCACTCATCCAGGAAAATGGCAAATATTCCATCACACTCCTGACTTGTGCCTCGTAGATGGTGAACAGGCTTTGGGGAGACAGGAGGTGAATTACTCACTGCAGGATTCCTGGCTTCTGACCTACTCGAGTAGCCACAGTATTTTATTTGGGTATTCCAGTTCAGTTTCTAGTCAATGGTAACTTCCATGATGTTGATGGTGGGGGATTCAGCGATGGCAATGTCCTTGAATGTGAAGGGATATTAGTTAGATTCTCTCTCATTCGAGATGGTCATTGTCCGGCACTTATGTGGCGCGAATGTTTTTGCCACTTGTCACCCCAAGCCTGGATATAAGTCCAGGTCCTGCTGCATTTAGACATGAACTGCTTCAGTATCTTAGGACTCACGAATGATGCTAAGCATTGTGCAGTCATCAATGAACGTCCCCACTTCTCACCTTATGATGGAAGGAAATTCATTGATGAAGCAGCGGAAGATGGTTGGGACTGGGCCAACTTGTGGGCCGAAGGGCCTGTTTGTGCTGTAGTTTTTCTATGTTTCTATGGGACACTACCCTGAGGAATTCCGACAGTGATGTCCTGGAACTGAAACCTCCAGTGACCTCCAGTCACCATAACCATCGTCATTTGTGCCAGGTATGACTCCAAACAGTGGAGAGTTTCCCCCCGGTTCCCTTTGACTCCAGTTTTGCTACGGGTCCTTGATGCCTTGGTCAAATGTTGCCTTGATATCAAGGGCAGTCACTCTCACCTCATCCCTGGCATTCAGCTCTTTCGTCCATGCTTGAACCAAGGCTGTAATGAGGTCAGGAGCTGAGTGACCCTGGCAGAACCCACACTGAGCATCCATAGCTCTTTTGATGATCCCTTCCAACACTTTGCTGATGAGCAAGAATAGATTGATGGGGCGATAATTGGCTGGATTGGATTTGTCCTGTTTCTTGTGCACAGGTCATACCTGGGCAATTTTTCACATTGCTGAGTAGATGCAGTAGTGGAACTGTTCTGGAACAGCGTAGCTAGAGTTGCAGCAAGTTCTGGATCAGAAGTCATCAGGACTATTGTTGGAATATTGTGAGGGACCATAGCCTTTGATGTACCAGTGCCTTCAGCCATTTCTTGATATCACATGGAGTGAATTGAATTGGCTGAAGACTGACAACTGTTATGCTGGGGACCTCCGGAAGAGGCCGAGATGGATTGTCCACTTGGCACTTCTGGCTGGGGATTGTCGCTAATGCTTCAGCCTTATCTTTTGCACTGATGTGCTGGGCTCCTCCATCATTGAGGATGGGAATATTTGTGGAGCCTCCACCTTTGTTTAATTGTCCACCATCATTCATGGCTAGATGTGGCAGGACTGCAGAGCTTAGATCTGATCCGTTGGTTGTAGAATTGCTTAGTTCTGCCTATTACTTTGACAAAGCTTTGACAAAGGGTCATCTGGACTCAAAACGTCAATTCTTTTCTGTCCTTACAGATGCTGCCAGACCTGCTGAGATTTTCCAGCATTTTCTCTTTTGGTTTCAGATTCCAGCATCTGCAGTGATTTGCTTTTATCTGCCTATTACTTGCTGCTTATGCTCGTTGACACGCAAGTAATCCTGTTTTGTAGCTTCACCAGGTTGACATCTCATTTTAGGTTGACCTGGTGTTGTTTCTGGCATGCCCTCCTGCACTCTCCATTGAACCATGTGGGGAGGGCGTGGGGGGAGGGGCACGTGAATTGCTCTTAGGAGAGCTTGCATAGACACAATGGGCCGAAAGGCTTCTGTAATGATTCTATGATTTTATGAAATCTACAAGATTGCCTGATTCACTCTCTATTTAGAATTGTCCAGATTTGTTTTTTTCCATGTTGTGGAACCCACCTTGCAGGCTCAGAAATTTGCTTTCAGAATATCTGGGTTTGGGCTGTCCTATGTTGTGGGTTCACACACTCAGCTGGCTGGAGGTCATTGCCTTTGCTATGTCGTAATTCTCCATACGAAGAACTTGGCCAACCCAGTGAATTGAAAACCTGGTACACATAAACATCTGAATAATAGAGTGGTTAAGAAGGCATGTGAGATACCTGCCTTTATTAGCCTAGGCATAGAATACAAGAGCGGGGTGGTCACGCTGGAAGTGTATAAAACACTGGTTAGGCCACAACTCGAGTACAGCGTGCAGTTTTTAAAAATGTATTCCCTCATACGGGTGTCGCTGGCTGGCCAGCATTTATTGCCCATCCCTAGTTACCCAAGGACAATTGAGAGTCAACCACATTGCTGTGGCTCTGGAGTCACAGGTAGGCCAGACCGGGTAAGGACGGCAAATTTCCTTCCCTAAAGGGCATTGGTGAACCAGATGGGTTTTTACGACAATCGACTATGGTTCCAGGATCATCATTAGACATTTAATTCCAGATTTTTACTGAATTCAAATTCCATCATCTGCTATCTTTACCTAATCTGGCCTACATGTGACTCCAGATCCACAGTAATCTTGTTTACTCTTAACTGCCCCTCTAAAATGGCCATCAGTTCAGGGGCAATTAAGGATGGATATTAAATGCTGAGGCCGTGTGGCACAGTGGGTAGCGTGCCTGCCTCTCAGCCAGAAGCTCCAGATTCGAGTCCCACATCAGGACTTGATGGCCGAGGAATGTTCGTTCATTACACGGCCAAACAGGTTGAGTGTCAATCTGCGTATCCTTCCAGACACGTCAATGGCTGGCAGTAAGAGCGGGAAAAACTCCTTGTCAGCAAAGCTTGATGCAGAGTGGCGCCCCTCAATCTACAAGCTTCTAGCAACATACTCCAGGAATAACTAGCTATGGAAACAGACGAAAGTCTGCCTTAGTGCACCACTAGATGCAGAAAGAGAATTGGAACTGGAATTAAATGCTAGCCTTGACAGAGGAAAATAAAGAAATGTAACCCACTCTTCTTAGATCTAATGATAAAGTGATTTTCATTTGCTACTTTTCATTTAGCATGTCTTTTTTTAGGAACAGAGAAGGAATGAGGAATAGCTGTAGCAGACTCGTATGGGAGCTAGACCTGAACTCATATGCTTTTATGGACATGACTTGTTTTCAGAGCCACTGGCTCTGAGCCTTGTGGCTGTCTGGTTCTATCCCACTGGATAGCTGATGGATAGGAAACTGACAATAACAACAGCAAAAAAAAAAATCATAAAATGTGGAAACTGCCCAGAGGTTGGAAGATTTTGTCTTCCATGAGATACACTCTCCGATTGACAACTGCATTTAATGCAATTCTAGAGTGGGAACTAAAAAGAAAAATTCTGAAAAGAAAATAACATAGGTCTTCTTCTGTCCTCGATATGTATTAGCCCTTGGGTTGATGCACTCAGCTAAAGAGTGTTGTCTGAGTAATTCACGTTATATAAGCAAAGAGACTTTTCCATCTAGAGTCATTCATTATACCTCAGGACCACTGACATAGCCTGAATAAGTCAACTACATGTTTCCTCTCTGTTTCTATGAACCTTTTCCTATTTTTGTGTCTCACTTTATCTTTCCCTCTTTATTTGTCTATCATTTCTTTCATTACAGCATTGAATCCAAATAGAAATATATCCATCTCCTTCTTGAAGCCGTTCAATGATTCAGACTCCACCGCGCAAGTTCCCAAAATTCACCACCCTCTGCGAGAAGTAGTTCATAGAAACCGAAACATAGAAGACAGGAGCAGGAGGAGGCCTTTCAGCCCTTCGAACCTGTTCTGCGATTCATCACGATCATGGCTGATCATCCAACTCAATAGCCTGATCTTGATTTCTCCCCACAATCTTTGATCCCGTTCGCCCCAAGTGCTATATCCAGCCGCTTCTTGAATATATTCAATGCTTTGGCATCAGCTACTTCCTGTGGTAATGAACTCCACAGGCTCATCACTCTTTGGGTGAAGAAATGTCTCCTCATCTCCATCCTAAATGGTCTACCCTGAGTCCTCAGACTGTGAACCCTGGTTCCGGACACCCCCACCATTGGGAACATCCTTCCTGCTTCTACCCTGTTTAGTCCACCTGAGTTCGCCTTCCACAAGTATTTTCACTCACAACAGGTGGGCTATAATGGCTGTGTTCGCAACCTGAATGTTCTGGAGTCCCACCACCATTGATATCCCATGTGTGACCTATACATGGACAATGACATGTTCCTGGTTATATGAACCATGCAGGCAATGATGGTGGTGCTTCTGATTGTGGATCAAGTTATTGACCTCAGGGTTTACAGCAATTTCAATAGGCTTTGTCAAGTAAAAGCGCATGTACAAGTTAATCCCAAGGAACCTGACATTTGAAGCAGGCCAGAGATTTGATTTAATGCATTCCATGAAGAAAATGGCTTTGCGGTTGTTGTGTTGCCTTCCTCTGGATTAGTCTTTCATCAGTTCCTGTCCAGCAACAAAAGACGACTGTCCTCTGAATGCTTTCCTGTGAGCTCCTTAAAGAGGGGTATTTGTAAGTGACCTTAAATACACTTGAAAATGTGAGTCATCTTTTCCCCCTCCCCTCTCGTTGCAGCATTCTGGAGGGACCGTTCCCTTTGGAACAGCCTCATCCATTCCTCTATCACTACCAACACCCCATTCCTTTCCCATGGCACCTTTCCATGCAGGCAGACAAGATGCAGCACCTACCATTTTACCTGTCCTCTCCTCACTCCTCAAGGCCCTGGATGGAGCTGAGATTTACACGTGCTTCTTTTCATTTAGTATTACTCTATTCACTGCTCATAATACAGTCTACTCCACTTCGCAGAGACCAAATGGGTGATTGGGTGGCCGCTTTGAGGAATACTTCCATTCAGTCCACAAGCATTGCCCGAGTTTCCAGTGGCCTGTCACTTTAATTCTCCTCATTGCTCTCATGCTGACATCTCAGTCTTTGGCCTGCTGTGCTGTTCAACTGAAGCTCAGCATATGCTCAGGGTAATATTCCCCTCAGTACACAGTACTTATAAATTGAACAGGTTCCCGGTTAGTTCTTGCACTGACCAACTCCTGGTGAGACCCCAGGGTTTAGTGAGAAGCCAGAAGTCAGGAGCCACTGGAGGACAGAGCCTGATGACTCGGGTAGGAACAGAGGCCAGGCAGCTGGGAGGAGAGTATTCAAGGGAAGGGGGTGGTGTTGAAAAGGGAGAGCGTCGGGGATGTGAGGGAGAGGAAAAGGGTGAGGATGGAAATGCGGGAAAGTCAGATTTGTATACAGGCCACAGTAGACGAGATCTATGGAAACAATGTTAAAGTGAAACCGGCAATATTAATGTATATACTGACATTCCTTTATTAACAACTTTAAAGTGAAACAACGTTAAGTGAGTTGAGGTTAAGCGAGGACTTCCTGTAAATTAACTTATTCAGTGAGATTGCTGGTAGGTTATTTGTATCTGCATTGAACAGGGTTGAGGCTTGTGATAGTCCTTACCCTGCCTTCTCCATGCACTTCTCACTTTCCGAAGGTGGACACTCAATTGTCTGTTGCAAAGGAATGTTTCAACATCTGTCCTGACTCGGGTTGGAAGCAGTCTTTTGCCCGCTCTTTCACAGGATGTAGTTGTGGCTGGCTGGCCGAGCATTTACTGCCCACCATTAATTTACTTTGAGAAGAACTATCTTCTTGAACCACAGCAGTCCATGTAGTGTAGGTACACCCACAGTGCTGAAAGGGAGGGAGTTCCAGAATCTTGGCCCAGTAACAGTGAAGGAACAATGATATCTCTCCAGGGTCAGGATGATGAGTGGCTTGGTGGGGAACTTGCAGGTCGTGATGATCCCATGCATCTGCTGCCCTTGCCCTTTTGGTCTGAACAGTTTTTGAAGCAGGCCAATGTGCCACATTGTATCATAGGCAACTGTGAGGTCAAGTAACACTATACCTATCTTCAGGTTCTTTTCCAAGCTGTTCTCGATGCAGAGGGTGAATGTCAGAACTTGATCACATTTACTTATGGAAACCAGATGTGTTAACGTTAAGGCTGGTCTCTACTTCTCTAATGGAGACTCAAGTTTGAGATAGTGTTTTGCTGTGAGTCATGCACATTACAAATTGGGTTTAACTGGCCAACTGCATTGTTAAAGATTGAGGAGAATCTTATCTCACTGGGGGACTGAACTTCAACCCAAATCCGCCTGCATCATCATTGATTGCCACTGGTTCCAACTTCTGTCAGAGATAGATGTCTAAATGGACCAAGACTTTATGGATAATTCAGTTCATAATATCATGATGGAATGTTTACAGCCTTAATGTAATACATACCCCACCCCCTCACCCTGCCTGCCACCACCGCCACTGTTTGAATCAGAATTTATTTGTCTGTGAGGCCTGATTTGGTTAGCTAATGCATGAAGATGCAACCACATCAGCTAATGCTTCAAAGATTAATACCACACGCACAGTATGAGTTTGTTGCTAATGCGATGGAGCTGAAAAGGAGTCAGATTGCCGTCAGAGTGGCTAGGTGAAAGTGATAAATGTATTACTCAGTTTCTCACTTTTAAGGCTCAGTGACTTCAAGCATTTACTCAAAAAGCCACAGAGGCGTTTATGGCACAGAATGAGGCCACCCGGTTCATCATGGTTAGCACTGCTGTCTCACAGCGCCAGGGACCCAGGTTTTCCAGCCTCGGGTGACTGTGTGCGGAATCTGCATGTTCTCCCCGTGTCTGTGTGGGTTTCCTCTGGGTGCTCCGGTTTCCTCCCACACTCCAAAGAGGTGTGGGTTAGGTGGATTGGCTATGCTGAATTGTCCATTTGTGCCAGGGGGATTAGCAGGCTAAATATGTGGGGTGACAGGAAAAGGGCCTGGGTGGGATTGCTGTTGGTGCAGACTCAATGGGCCAAATGGCCTCCTTCAGCACTGTAGGATTCTATGATTGAGAGAGTGCCTTTCATGACTTCAGGATTTCTCAAAGCGATCCACAGCTAATGATGTACTTTTGAAGTGTAATCCGATTTGAATATAAGAAAAGCAACAGCCATTTTGTGCACAGCAAGGTTCTATGAGCCGCAAATGTGATAATGACCACATAATCCATCCATGTTGGTTGACAGATAAATATTGGCCAAGACAATTAGAAGTCTGGTGGTACCGAATTTAAATGTTGCTGAAATAGGAGACATTTTTTGTCAAAGCTTTTCGTCTTGAACTCATCAGGACAATTCACAAGAATAACAATTAATGCTGTGTAAGAAGAGAGTGTTGATTGATTGGCAGTTGGACTCTGATTGGTAGAGGCATTGCCATGGAGAATGCACCAGTTGATGGTGACTGACAGTTAACTGCCAAACATTGTTTGAAAGTTAAATCAGGCAGCCTGACTCTGGTCAAAGCATTGCCCTGAGGAATGAAAGAGTGAATGGCTGTTGCTTATTTTGTTTAGCTGAACAGCCGCAATTTTCTTTCTGTGTGTAAAGCCTCCCCAACCTTAGGCCTGTTCATTAGTTTGCGCAATATATAGTGCACCTCTTAGGGAAGAAGGAAGGAGACACCCACAATGTCAGACCCACAGGACCATCACTGAATGCTCCTACCTTCATCTCAAGCCCCAGAATGCAACACAGGAAGTAGTTTAAAGGCAAAATACTGCGGATGCTGGAATCTGAAACAAAAACACAAAATGCTGGAAAATCTCAGCAAGTCTGACAGCACCTGTGGGGAGAGAATAGAGCCATCGTTTTGAGTCTGGATGACCCTTCTTCAGAGCTACCATCCCAGCTCTGATGAAGGGTCATCCAGACTCGAAAGGTTGGCTCTATTCTCTCCCCACAGGTGCTGTCAGACTTGCTGAGATTTTCCAGCATTTTGTGTTTTTGTTTCAGATTCCAGCATCCGCAGTATTTTGCCTTTAAACTACTTCCTGTCTTGCATTCTGGGGCTTGAGATGAAGGTAGGAGCATTCAGTGATGGTCCTGTGGGTCTGACATTGTGGGTGTCTCCTTCCTTCTTCCCTAAGAGTTGATCTCATTGACGTAGAGGGCTCAATTTTACCATCCTAGCTTGTCTATTGAAAACTAAGCTGTGCTGATGCCAAGTGAAATGGAGCAGGGGATCTTGATCACTCTATCCCACCGCCTCCCCACACCCCTACCCGGCCTGACTACAATTCTTGCCACTGTCAGATGTCCCTCATTTTGCAAATGATTTGATTTTGATTTGATTTATTACTATCACATGTATTAGCATACAATGAAAAGTATTGTTTCTTGCGCACCATACAGACAAAGCATACCGTTGATAGAGAAGGAAATTAGAGCGTGCGGAATGTAGTGTTACAGTCATAGCTAAGGTGTAGAGAAAGATCAACTTAATATAAGGTAGGTCCATTCAAAGGTCTGATGGCAGCTGGGAAGAAGCTGTTCTTGAGTCGGTTGGTACGTGACCTCAGACTTTTGTATCTTTTTCCTGGGGGAAGAAGGTGGAAGAGAGAATGTCCGGAGTGGGTGGGGTCCTTGATTATGCTGACTGCTTTTCCGAGGCAGCGGGAAGTGTAGACCGAGTCAATGGATGGGAGACTGGTTTGCGTGATGGATTGGGCTTCGATCACATGCCAAATTTCCTTAGCGTCCTGAGAAAGTAGAGGCATTGGTAGGTTCTTTGACTGTAGCATCAGCTTGGAGGGACTAAGACAGGTTGTTTGTGATCTGGACGCCTAGAGATTTGCATCTAGAAACATGAAGTTCTTGACCATTTCTACTTCATCCCCATTGATGTGGACAGGGACATGTCCTCCACTATGCTTCCTGAAGTCAATGACAATCTCCTTCATTTTACTGATACTGAGGGAGAGAATGATGTCTGCTCACGATCACAAGTTTCTGCTATTGGTCTTCATGTAACTGAACAGGTTGATTCTCAACCCACAGACCTTTGGGCAAATGGGGCAGGATGTCCCATTAAGTAGTAGGATCCAGCATGCAGGATTTGCTTTCTTATTTCCTTCTTTGCCGCTGCTCTGCCTCCTCAATAAGCCACTGGGACTAAAAGCATGATACAGCTTGATGGACAAGTTGTTGCCATTTTGAATGCTTGTAACAAGCTTCTTCCAGTCATGAATGTCAATGCTGCCACACTTTAAGGAAAGCTTCCGAGTGTCTTCTGAAGTGTTTTTATTACCCTCCTCTGGCCCGTTGGCCATTTGGGAGTTGAGAGAACGGGATATGGTTGGGGAGATATTTTTGACCAATCCATCATAGTTAACTTTGAACGGGTTTTGCTTGAATGCTTGTGGAGCTGGCTCAAGGGGGATGGTAAAATTTGTTCACCGTTCCTCACATTGAATCTGGAGAATGCAGCAGTGGCATTGCTAATGAAATTTCTCGAGTGCTCTTATGTGTCACTGATACACAGTCCAGGAGTGTGATGGCAACAACCGCTCTGTGCACTCGGAATTTTGTTGACTTGGAGAGGTCTTTGTTGTCAAACACTCACTGCCGTAGTTTGTAGAAAGCTGAGCTAACACAGCTGATCCTGTGTTGGATCTCCTCATTAGTGGTGACCTTTTGAGAGAGGTGGCTGCCAAGGTATGTGTCACAGTCAGGTGGGAAGTGGGAGACAAGCTAAGTTTAAGTTTATTTATTAGTGTCACAAGTAGGCTTGCATGAACACTGCAATGAAGTTTCTGTGAAAATCCCCTAGTTGCCACACTCCGGCGCCTGTTCGGGAATTTAGCATGGCTGATGCACCAAACCTGCATGTCTTTCGGACTGTGGGAGAAAACCGGAGCACCCAGAGGAAACCCATGCAGACATGGGGAGAATGTGCAAACTCCACACAGATGGTCACCCAAGCCAGGAAACGTACACACGCAAACACACACACTATGACTTGAATGGTTATAACTTATCTTCTAGAATCAGCAGCCACTGGTTTGATTCTTAAAACACTGTCTGCAGCAATGTGGAATGACACAAGCTTGCAGGTAGAAGGAAAGAGAGAGAGAGAGTGCCCACTTAGGGTCCTTCTTCTGGGTCTCCACTTCTGTTCTGACTAACCCGGAAATAAACAATTTCTTAAACACAAAGAAGGTTAATTGGCTCATCATATGATGCCTCTCACCAACTGACCAGTTAGCTAAAGTGGCCATAGCAAGTTGATTCCAGGTCAGTGGTGTAGACATGATACGATTATGGCTGGAAGAGATCATTTTTCAGTGAGGGTACGTTGTCCAAAGTGATTGCATCGAATGGTTTATCCCACACCCAGTTGAATACACAGGTACTGTCCGGATGTTTTGTGAATGGGTTGGGAGATGGGCCTTTCATATTCCACAAAGGTGATAATCTCTGATGAGGTTTTCTAACAGGTTTATTTGGTATCACGAGCTTTCGGAGCACTGCTCCTTCATCAGGTGAGTCAAGAGGTCAAGAGGACATCTTATCGAGAAGTTTTTTAGACAGCTTGACTCCATTTTAATCTCTTTGGAATTTGTAGGGTGTAGCTATGCAAATGCTTGAGCACCATAGAAGCTGCTGTTTTAAGTCACTGAAATGCTGTTGTTTAGTCTTGCAAAACTCAACCAGTGGTTTCAGCCCAATAAATAAATTGTCACTTTTGCTGTAAAGTATTGCTTTATGAGATATGGGAAGTGCTCAATATACTGCACTGTCTCTCCTCCAACATATGTGGAAGGTAGAATATTTGGCTGACCGAGTTTAAGCTGATATGAGTTTTATTTTGGCAACGTTCACGAACAGGGCCAGGGTAAGGTGCTCTTTTGGAGAGTCGGTATAGACTTGATGGGCAGAATGGCCTCCTCCTGCACTGTAGGAATTCTATGGGGGCCTGATCTGCCACTGAGGCCTGATTTGGGGGAGCAATACGGCCTTCCCTGCTGTGGTGAACCATAGATGGTTATCACTATGGGTACTTGTACATATGTTACTCTGCTTGCTGTTGGGGTTAGGGTTGGGGTGTTCTACCTGTTGGTATTGTTCTGTGGTACACTCCGGTTCGCTCCGCCTTCCTATAGGGGTATAAAGGTCACTGCACTTCCTAGTGACCCTTTAGTCTAGGATTGTATTGTTAAGCAGTATGCTCTATTCTTGTTGCTAATAAAAGCCTTTATTTCCCGGGTACGTTCGAGCATCTCGAGTGAATTAATCACGCATCACCTGCCAAGTAATAACTAGCAGCGAGGACCAGAAGAGGCCCAGGACACGTGGTTTTTACTGTTCCTTTAATTCCCTTGTGAGCCATGAGGAGAAAAAGTGTTCCTCAAGGAAACCTTCCCCTCCCACGCCAAGATTCCACTCCTTATGCTGGGGTTCGTACCCTTGCTTCCCTGGTGACAGTCTCCTGTCACCTGACTTTAAGGGCCTACAGGCAAGTGACATGTTACTGAGGCCTGGGCACTGATCCTCTCTGATTCCACTCCTGGATAGACACCATGCTTGCTTTGTCATCTTCTGCATGGAATTAAAATGGAGCCCAGGGTGCATCAGCTTCTCATAATAAAGGAGCTGTTGGTAGCGACAGCAAAAGTAGTTGAGGGGAAGGCAGCATGAATTGCCTTTTACAATGTAATCCTAATCCTGACTGCATCATGACAGTGCTGTAGAATTACATACTACTTTGTTGGCCTATTCTGAATGGTTCTTTTCACCTGCCTCTGACAAAATGGCTGCACACAATCAGGAGACGCAATAAAATGGCTGCATCTTCCCTTTTAGCATTTCTATTTGACCCACCTTGGATTGGAGTGTTGGATCATTTAGGCACTTTATAAAACAAGATGCAGCAATTAATTAACTGCCCGGCATGATTCATTTGATGGGTGGAAGTGAGAGGGGCTATTAGTATATTGTACAGACCTTTGAGACAGTTACCTAGTGTAACAAGGTGCCAATGGGAGGGCTAGTTCCATAATGGAGGCACCCTCCCTTATTTATGTTACAAAGGTATTTCATTGATTGTAAAACCCTTTGGGATGTCCTATGATTGTGAAAGATGCTACATAAATGCCAGTCATTTGTTCGTTCCTTTAATCCATTTCCTTACTCTTTGGCTGTACGGAGATGTTTAACAATGCATCCTATTGTTCTTGGTCATAGAGTTCAGTCTAGCGAACAGCACAGGCAGCAACCCTGATGTTGGAGTGCTGAGTCAGGGATGTTGGAGTTAGTATTGCTTACTTTGTTAATTGCAAACTTTGGTCAAGTGGGTTGAGCTATATTAGCACTTTCAAGAGAGAATAAAACAGGGGAACTAACTCAAACATACCAATAAGGAGCAAGAGTAGGCCATTCAGCCCCTCGAGACCTGCTCCGTCATTTAATAATATCACAGCTGACTTGATAACCTCAAAGCTGCATCCTGCCTACTCCCCGATAACCTTTCAACCCCTTTGCTAAACAAGAATCGATCATCTCTGCCTAAAAAATATTCAGAGTCTGCTACCACCTTTTGAGAAAAAAGTTCCAAAGATTCATGACCCTCTGAGAGAATGCGGGTGACCTGCAATGACTTTAATCAGTCAATTGAGGTGGGCCTGTTAGAATAAGGGCCAATCAGGGAGCCACTTGCTTAGTATTTAACCAGGAGTGTCAGTTCCTCTGGGGCTCCTAGTGTAGACTGCTGACTGAAAGCACTCTGTATGCTGTTGTCAGACTTGTAAATAAAGGGATTTTGGTGAAGGGACTTCTGCCTCCGAGGACTTATTACACAACCCTTCATTTTAAAAAAGCGACAACTAGTTCATTCAATGTTTAAAAAGTCAGCTAGAGGCTGAAATACATTTCTGTTGGTATGTCACAATCTCAAGTGTCTTGTTTGGTTGCAGCAGCCAGCAGAATAGGGTTTGTGAGACACCCGCCCTTGTTGCCTTTGGTCTCTGGTTGAATCCTGTCATTGTGCCACCCAGCAGGTGAGGAAGAAAAAAGATGCCCACTGAAGCATGACAGAGTTTTTATTTATTTATTAGTGTCAGAAGTAAGGCTGACATTAACACCGCAATGAAGTTACTGTGAAAATCTCCTAGTTGCCACAATCTGGTGCCTGTTCGGGTACACTGAGGGAGAATTTAGCATGGCCAATGCACCTAACCAGCACGTCTTTCAGACTGTGGGAGGAAACTGGAGCACCCAGAGGAAACCAGCACAGACACGGGGAGAACGTGCAAACTCCACACAGACAGTGACCCAAGCCGGGAATCGAACCCGGGTCCCTGGCGCTGTGAGGCAGCAGTGCTAACCACTGTGCCACCGTGCAGCCCTAAGCTGCGTTCTGCAGCTCAGAGGAACGGATCAGCTGTAAACACAGTCAGAGTGGGAATGGCACTGTGCCCAGGGAAACAGAATAGATTTTAAAAACATGAACTTCTCAAAGCAAGCAATCCAACATTTTTTTAAAAACTGGGTTTGCACTTGCTTGTAGCTAAGCTTGACTCAGTAGAAAATTCTGATTGTAATAATGGTTGAGCTTACTTTGCAGAATATGGTAGCATCCCATATTAGTGTACTCATTTGAAATTTCCTGATTTGATTTGATTTATTATTGTCGCATATATTGGTATTCAGTGAGAAGGATTGTTTCTTGTGCACTATACAAAGCGTACCGTAAACAGAGAAGGAAAGGAGAGGGTGCAGAGTGTAATATTACCATCCCGTTGCTTTCAAGAGTAAGATGGATAAATACACAAGGCAGCAAGGAATAGAAGGGTACAGATAGGGTGACATGAAGCCAGGTGGGAGGATGCTTGTGTGGTATATAAATACCACCATAGCCTATTGGGATGAAAGGCACATCTCTGTGCTGTAAATTCTATGTATCAACAACAAGCTTAACAGGGATCCCAATTAAATTGAAAAAAATATAAATCAGGATCATGGATCCTTGTAATTTTTCCATAAATCAGTTCCCGTTGATACATTTAATTCATGCACAAACAAGGGAAACCAATGTTATTGAGTTAAATATTCGTCACAGGTGCATAGCAGCTTATTCTGGCCTCAGTGACTTAAATCATAATAAAAAGCAATAAATGTGTTGCAGAGCATCTGCCTGGACAGCACAATCTTACATCCTGATCATTTCAGATCCAAACTGCAGCACTGGGTGAAAGAAAGGGCCCCCGTGTAAACTTGGTAACCGCTCCAAGTCAGAAGGTAGAAGATAAATTCAGAGTTACTAACCTTGCATGATTCCTTCCTTCAGTTCGAGAAGGCAGCTCACCACCACCTTCTCAAGGGCAACTCGGGATGGGCAATAAACGCTGGCCTAGCCAGCGACGCCCACATCCCGTAAATGAATTTTTAAAAAAACTACCCACAGCATCAAGGGTTCGATCATTTTCCCCTCAGCTTGGACAAACAGTTGCCAGTGACGCAGGTATCACCTTGCACCTTGTCTTTTCAATCTGCTTTGATAGATTTCCCTCAGTTTATTAAAAGCAATGCAGACACGCAGAGTCAGGAATTACATGGACTGTTCTTCTCAGGCTTTGCTGAGGCCAGGTGAAGAAGGGTTTGTGGTCATTTTGCCACTTTTCAGTCTTGCCTTCTGAGTGGATTCGAGGTGTAATCCAGATACCTCAAGAGCTGTGCCCTAATATGGTTTGCTATGACCTGGCAATAGATCATTCATCATCCTACTGAATATTCCATTTTATTTCTTGTTGCTAAAGCTCGGGATAATGACACTACCGGTGCTGTCCAACAATAGAAGTTCTCAGGAGGAAAGCTCATTAAGAACTCTCCGTCTGACAGCCTATTTACAATTTCCACTGCTTTGTTTAATTTAATCCTCTTCCTATGTGACACAAGTAACCCAAATTAGACCTCCAAGATGAAATTCATGCAATTTTCTCAAACCTGACAAGCAGTCAGGAAAAGACACTCAAAATATCAAACAAATGTTTCGTTATTTAACGCTACGTATGAGAAATGCCTGATATTTACCTCTCCAGTTCATTCAATAGCATTTGAAATTCTTTAAACTACAGAATTCCATTTTATTGATTCAAGGGGATGTGGGCTTCACTGGCTGGCATTTTCCGCCCATCTCTAATTTAAAAAAATCTTTTACTCCATTCTTAAAGTTAGAAAGCCAATGCTTAGAGTGGACCAGGTGGACCCAAACCCAACTCCTCGCTTGCTCTGAAAACCAAATTCAAATTCCAATTGAATCCAATTCATGGTCCCCACATGAGGTGCAACCAAATCCAAGCAGACAAGATAAGGCATCACACCCCATCTTGGGCTTGATGCAATGCTTGATTGCCCATCTCTAATTGCCCTTGAAAGGGCGGGTGGTGGTTTGATACAACTAAGTGTTTGGTAGGCCATTTGGGAGGCCGTTTAAGAGTCAATCACATTGCTGTGGGTTTGGTGGTCAGACCAGGTAAGGATGGCAATTTCCTTCCCTAAAGGAATCAGATGGCCTTTTATGAAAATTGTCGATGGTTTCATGGTCATTTTTAGTACTTTTAGTACCAGACTTTTTTAAAAATTGAATTCAAATTCCATTTCCTGCCATGGTGGGATTCAAACCCAGGTCCCCAGAGCATTATCCCGGGTCTCTGGATTAAGAACCCAGCGGCAATACCACTACACCACTGCCTTCCCATGTGTCATCAAAAATGGGGATCTGATCAAATGTGAGGTAAACTCAGGAACGTTGGAAAGTTAAACTAGAAACAAAAATTAATGGAAAAATGCAGCAACACTGTGAAACGCTGAAAGAAGAATAGGTAAAAAATTTTCAGATGAAATGTTTTGTGTTTAACTCTTGGGTCCCAATAGTTAGAGAGAGGTTGGGGAGAGGCTGGGTGCCTGCCAACAGCTGTGAAACCCAAAATGACCAGGAATGCATATTTAATGGACAGACCTCATTAGAATTATTTTACTCCATTCTCTGCCCAGCAACTGGCCAGCTTGAAGACTAGGCCAGGGACCACTGGGTAGACCCTGGAAATTGAGAAGGACAGGGGCTATGAGGCATTCAGAGTTCAATGGAAAAGAGGGAGGAAGAGGATGACTGTAAGGCGCGCGGGGGGGGAGAGGGGGGGGGGGGTGGGGGGGGGGGGGGGGGGAGAGAGAGAGAGAGAGAGAGAGAGAGACTACGGGGAATCCCAGAGATCACAGGAGTTGCTGAGAGATCATTGGGTTTTTCAAGGTGAGCGGTCAATGGGGTGAGAGACTGCTGAGGTGAGAGATCACAGTGAAAAAGATCACAGTGTGAGAGAGATCATTGGGGGTAGAAATTTTGAGGGGGGAAATTATGTGTGAAAGTTCACAGGGTTGAGAGGTTCAAGTGGGCTGGTATAGCATGGAGGGGGAGGTATTCTCCAAAGTCCAAAGATGTGTGGGTTAGGTTGATTGGCTATGCTAAATTGCTCCTTAGTGTTAGGGGGAATATCAGGGAGATTAGCAGGGTAAATATGTGGGGTTACGGGGATAGGGCCTGGGTGGGATTGTTGTTGGTGCAAGCTCGATGGGCTGAATGGCCTCCTTCTGCACTGTAGGGTTTCTACGAGGAGAACTTTTGCGCGTATTGAGGGTTAGAGATTTGTGGGGATAATTCACAGTGGGAGAGATCGCAGTGGGATCAAGGATTCTGCGTTAAGGCTGACCAATTGCTGGGAATTTGGGATGATGTGTCTGGAAATTGTGGAAAGGAGGCAAATCGCAGGAGGTTTATTTTAGGGGACAAGGCGGAGGAAGAACCCATGATCCTCCTGACCCACCAGTGGTGCTGGAAAAGTATTTAACAGTTGAATTTAACAGCTCCTGACTCCCTTCAGCTATTGGGCTTTCCAGAAGCTTGAGAAACATAGACCTTTGCCATTAGATCCAATCTGAGGCAGGAAATCTCATTAACTATTATAATTATGGAGCTGCCTCTGAGGAGTGGGTTACCCCTCCAAACTCAGACCCACCCAATAAAACCAAAAGTAGAAGCATTCACAGAGAGATGGGGCGGGGGGGGGGGGGGGGGTTCCTATATATAAAAATTTACTCTCACACGCACATTCAAAACCACCCTGGAGAGGGAATGGGGTCAGAGGGCGACAGGGTGTAGGGTGGACATTAAAATAACTCACTTTATATATGATGGGATTTGTTTTTCCATTGAACTTTTGTTATTGGATTATGTGAATGTGAGATTGCTCAATGCCAGTTAGAATTAAATTGTGATGAATGTCTGCTTTGTTGGGAAACGCTGAACTTGATTTCAGCAAATTTGCTTAATAGAATTTAGTGCAAGTGATACTTCAGGAATTACGCTTGTATCAGGATTCAATTTAGTCGGACATCAGGGATCCTGTGGCATCGTTTGAAAAAGCTTTGGGTGTTCTCCCAGTGTTCCAATGTTTAACATTTGTCCCTCCACCAACATTAGTAAAACAGATTCACTGATCATTCTGTTTATAATTGTTGGTGGGACTTTGTTTCGAGCAAATTGGCAGCTTCGTTTGTTCTTTATCCAATGCTCCGTCCACGCCAAGAGTAGTTAATTGACTCTGAAATATTTGGGACCTTTTGAGGGGTTGAATGGAGGGTTTGGAAATTGTGAGGGGGTGGGGCGTTAGACATTGTGAAGGGGTGGGGGCTTTGGACATTGTGAGGGGGTGGGGGGCTTGGATATTATGAGGGGTGGGAGGGTTTGGACATTGTGAGGAGAGTGGGGGGGATTTGGACAGTGAGTGGGTGGGAGGGTTTGGACGTTGTGAGGGGGGTGGGGGGGGGCTTTGGACATTGTGAGGGGCTCGGGGATTTGGACCGTGAGGGGTGGGCTTTTGGACATTGTGGTGGGGGGCCGGTTTGGACATCATGGTGTTTGGACATCGTGAGGGGGGGATTTGGACATTGTGAGGGAGTGGAGGGGTTTGGACATTGTGAAGGGGTGGGGGGTTTGGATATTATGAGGGGGTGGGGGTTTGGACATTGGGGGAGTTTGGACATTGTGAGGAGGTGGGGGGTTTGGACATTGTGAGGGGGTGGGTGGGTTTGGACATTGTGAGGGGGTGGGGGGGTTTGGACATTGTGAGGGGGTGGGTGAGGGTTGGGACATTGTGAGGGGATGAGAGTTTGGACATTGTGAGGGGGTGGGAAGAGTTTGGACATTGAGGGATGTGGGATGTTTAGTTGGGGGTTGGGAGTATGATGGGTGTACTGTGCAGGACTCAGTCTGGGTGTTTAAAAAAACATTTACTCTGAAGTGAGAAGTGTTTTTTTTCCTTCTAACTCTTTCAGAGTAACTCTGAGTGTAAAACTGGCAGAACCATCCAAAGTGAGGAATTTCAATACTTTGTTGGCTGGTGCAAGTGTCCAGGGGAAGTTAGCCCTTCTCGGGAAAATTTCTGGGCAAAACCTTATCTGGGAACATCCAAGGGGGATTCCCTGGCACATCTTTGGGCTTTTCTCCTTAAATCCCATGCTGGGGAGCCAGGAAGTTACCGACCAAAACGTGTTGTTTGTTAATTAATGATATCTTGCAAATGATGAACCCTCTATATGACAATACTCACTCTAGTCACATGAGGTTAAGAATGTTGGGCTCTTCCCTTGAGTTACTGCAGAATCACTGAATATTCTTATGTTATATTGGGGAGGGAGGGAGCAAAGGAACAATTTTCATTTCCATTTTGTGCCTATTACAATTATGACCAACTGTGCAGGTCTCATTTTTGTGCAGAAATGCAAATCTAGGGGCAGCACGGTGGCACAGTGGTTAGCACTGCTGCCTCACAGCACCAGGGACCCAGGTTCGATTCCCGGCTTGGGTCACTGTCTGTGCAGAATCTGCACGTTCTCCCCGTGTCTGCGTGGGTTTCCTCCGTGTGCTCTGGTTTCCTCCCACGGTTCGAAAGATGTGCTGGTTAGATGCATTGGCCATGCTAAATTCTCCCTCAGTGTGGCCAAACAGGTGCTGAAATGTTGCGACTAGGGGGATTTTCACAGTAACTTCATTGCACTGTTAATGTGAGCCTACTTGTGACACTGATAAATAAACTTTAAAATTAATGGAAATAAAACAAATGGAGAAATAACCCAATGCACAGAATCCTGGAACAGTTAAAATGAGAGTTGCCAATCTGGGCTATATAGATATCGACAACTCTTGAGTGTCAGCAAGTACATAAGACCAGATTAATTTATTTTTTATCTGTTCATGGAATGTACTCAACAGTGCACATGCCTGTCCTGAACTGCCTTTGAAAAGGTGGTGGTGAGCCGACTTCTTGAAGCAGACTTGGAAAGACAGAAGCTGAGGGGTGACCTGACAGAAGTCTACAAAACTATGAAAGGCATAGATCGGGTGGACAGTCAGAGGCTTTACCCCATGGTGGAAGTGTCAATTATAAGAGGGCGCAGGTGTCAGGTGAGAGGTGGTAATTTGAAGGGAGACGTGTGGGGAAGGTTTTTCACACAGAGGGTTGTGGGTGCCTGGAACGCGCTGCCAATGGAGGTGGTGGAAGCTGACACGTTAGCAACATTTAAGGTGTAGCTTGATAAACACCTGAATGGGAGACGAACAGAGGGAAAGAAAGCATGTATTAGCGCAGGCTTGGTGGGCCGAAGGGCCCATTCCTGTGCGTTATTGTTCTTTGTTCTTTGTTCAGATTGAGTGGTTTGCAAAGCCATTAAGAATTAAGAGATCAGTTATAGAGTCATAGAGCAATGCAGCATGGAAACAGGCCCTTCAGCCCAATTGATCCATGCCGACCATGGTGCTCTCCAAGTTAGTCCCAATTTCCCACGTTTGGCCCATATCCCTCTAATCCTTAAAAGTCAAACATATCACTTCCTCTGGTGGATTTGTAAGCAGAGGAAGAGCAGTGTAAAGTTCCCCAATGGAACTCCCATCACTTTCTTTCCTGCTACCAATTCCTTTTGCAGGAGTCGGGAGAGGGACCTGGGGGTCTTAATGGAGAGGCCTGGGAGGGGGGGAGCACCCACGCAGAATATAGCTCCAATGTAGAAAGGGAGCCCACCAGAGTCGGGTCTGTTCATTCCTTTGAATAGATGAGGACAGCGCAGGTACGGAATTTAAAATGGATTTCTTTTATTGAACAAAACTTAAAATTAACATTACAGAAATGAAAAGAAAGAATATTTCAAGACTGGCTGCGAAGCCAGTCCCTGTATTGTATGGGACAGAATCTCGAAAAACAAACTACCCACTGAACACACAGCGCCAAACTATTTGTTAATTCTTATCTTGTTAGTGTGAATGTCCTTGCAGTCTGTCTCTGTCTGGAGAAAACAGGGTTTTCAGCTGGTGTTATCAAAATTTGTTTTGCTTGCTATCTACTTTCCAGGAATGTGGTCAATTTTTAGCTAACCCAGCATGCCTTCTGAGTTTTAAAATGTAGTCAAATTTTGCAGTCAATTTTTTTAAGCTCAGCAGAGTTAGTTACATTGGCAGAAATATCTTAAAATGAAGTCTTTGCCTAGACTGAAGCAAACAGAGCTAAGCATACAGAGGATCTCTCAGGTGCTCCCCACCCTTCCCACATAGGCCCCGAGCAGGATGGCTTACTGGGCTTCCCCTTGTCCCTGAACTCCCCCTGCCAGCTTCAAAATTGAAGTCAATAATCGGCCACTTACGGGCCTCAATTGGGGTGAAATTTCTGACAGAGTAATTGCCTGTATTTAGTGCTACATTTTTGCTGCTTCAAAAATCAATTAACTGCATAAGCGAAAACGAGGAAGGAAAGCTGACTATTGTTAAGGCCTTACTAAGACAATTAATCAAAGCACCCTATATTGCTATTGATCGCTGGACTGCCAGACAGCAAGATGAACATGACATAATTTGAACAGAATAATTTTCCATTACCTCCCCCCTTCCCCTGGAGTTGTCTCCTTTCAGACAAAAATGATTCCGACATTGGAGGGAGACAAAGCAGGAAATTTAGGACGGAGAAGAGGCAATAGAATTTTCTTCCCCGAAATGCAGTGAAGTCTGAGTCATTGAATTTGGCTGAATTAGATAGATTCCTCTTCAGACATTGAAGCATTCCATGTCCAAATGCAAGACCTGAACAATATCCAGGCTTGAGCTGACCAGTGCCAAGTAAGATTTGTGCAACAAAATTGCCAGGCAATGATCAGCTCCAACAAGAGTCATAGAGTCATACAGCACAGAAAACGCCCTTTGGCCCATTGAGTCTCCACCAACAATAACTACCACTAAAGGCATACTAATCGCATTTTCCTGCTCTTGTCCCATATCCTTGAATGTTATGATATTTCAAATGCTTATCCAAATATTTTTTAAAGGTTGTAAAGTTTCCGGCATCCAATACCATCCAGGCAACGTATTCCAAATTCCCATCACCCTCTGAGTGAAAAGGTTTTTCTCAAATACCCTCTGAATCTCCTGTCCCTTACCCTAAAACCCCTCATGACATTCAATAGCATTACCAACACTGAATCTCCCACCATCAACATCCTGGCAAGGGGGTTATCACTGACCAGAAATAAAATTAGACTATCCATTCGGCCCATCGAGTCTGCTCTGCCATTCAATGAGATCATGACTGATCTGATGTAATAATCCACGACTGCACTTTCCCGCCTTATCCCATAACTTTTGATTTCCATACTCATTTTAAAAATTGTCTACCTCAGCTTTGAACATACTTAATGACTTAACCTCCACACCCCTCTGCAATAAACAATTCCACAGATTCACTCCCCTCTGAGAGAAGAAATTCCTCCTCATCTTTGTCTTAAATGGGCAACCCATTTCTCTGAGATTATGTCCTCTGGTCCAAACCCTCCGACAAGGGGAAACAATCTCTCAGCATCTCTCCTGTCAAGCCCCCTGAGAATCCTATATGTCTCAATAAGGTCGTCTCTCATTCTTCTAAACTGCGATGAGTACAAACCCAACCTATTCAACCTCTCCTCATAAGAAAATCCCTCCATACCCAAGATCAACCTAATGAACCTTCTCTGGACTGCCTCCAATGCCAATGTATCTTTCCTTAGATAAGGGGACCAAAACTACTCATTAGTGCCTTATATAGCTTTAGCAAGATTTCCCTATTATTATACCCCATTCCCTTTGAAATAAAGGCCAACATCCCATATGTCTTCCCTCTTACCTGCTGAACTTGCATGCTAGCTTTCTGTAATTAATGCATGAGGACGCCAAATCCCTCTGTGTTGCAGATTTCTGCAGGTTTTCTCTATTTAAATAATATTCATCATCTTTATTCTTCCTACAAAGTGCATCACTACATATTTTTCTACATTATATTCCATCTGCTAAGCTTTTGCCCATTCTTTTAACATGTCCATATCCCTTTGTAAACTCTATGTCATCCTCACCACTTGCCTTCCCACTAATTTTTGTGTCAACCGCAAATTTGGCAATAGTATATTCGCTCCCCTTGTCCAAGACATTAATATATATTGTAAATAACTGTGACCCCCAGTGCTAATCCCTGTGGCACACCACTAGTTGCAGGTTACCATCCTGAAAATACCCCTCTTCTCTGAACTCTCTGTCTTCTTTCTGTGAGTCAATTCTCTATCCATACTAATATACAACCCCCAACACCATAGGCTCTTATCTTATTAATTAGCCTCCTGTACGGTACCTTATTGAACCCTTTATGGAAATCCAAGTGTATTACATCAACTGGTTCCCCTTTATCTATCATACGCATTATTAGTTGTACTCAGATAAATATTGTGGTTACAAGAGCAGGTCTGAGGCTATGTATCCTGCAAGGAGTAACTCACCGCCTGACTCCACAAAGCCTGTCCACAATCTACGAGGCACAAGCCAGGAGCGTGATGGAGTACTCTCCATTTGCTTGGATGAGTACAGCACCAATGACACTCAAAGAATTTGACAACATCCAGGGTAAAGCAGCCCAATTGATTGGCATCTCTTCCACAAACATTCACTCCTTTCACCACCGATGAACATTAGCAGCAATGTGTACCAACTACAAGATGCACTGCAGGTTCCTTGGGCAGAATCTTCCAAACCAACAACCACAACCATCTAGAAGGACAAGGGCGGCAGACACATTGGAACACCACCACCTGGAAGTTCTTCTCCAAGTCACTCACCATCCTGACTTGGAAATAGATCGCCGTTCCTTCAGCGTCACTGGGTGAAAATCTTGGAACTCCTTCCCTAACAGCACTGTGTGTGAACTTGCAGCAGTTCAAGAAGGCAGCTTACCCCTCCCTTCTTGAGGGCAATTAGAGATGGGCATCGAATGCTGGCCTAGCTAGCAAAGGATACATCCCTTTAATGAATGAAAAAAAAAGCTTCTTGACTGAAGAGGGAATCAAAGGGTGTAGAGAGTATAAGCCACAATCAGATCAACCATAATCTTATCAAATGGTAGAGCATGCTCAAGGGGCCAAATGGCCTACTAATTCTTATGTGTATTTTCGATTTGATCACATAGTTCTGAAATAATTTTCCAATTGTAATGAAATACATGAGCTTTCGTTTTGAACACTAATATTGCACTGCAATTGACAGTGATAAATTAAGCTGCACCAAAAATAACCCCAGGAGATGATATTATTATAGCTGTAGAGCTTGGCCAACGCTGTGTTGCGTTGTCTGTTAATGTGCTGGTGGTGCACTGATGCCAGCAAGGATAGTCTTCACTTTGTTAGTGACACAGTTAGTTCCTGTAAAGTTTGGATTCCTGGTATGATTGATTTTGTGAAAAACACGCTCCAAACTATGGGCGAACTTTTCCCATCCCATCCACGGCGCGTTTGTTGTTTGGGCGGGAGTGGAGAATCTAGTGAGAGCCAAAAGGTTGGAAACTCACCAGTGTAAAAACACTTTGCAATCCTCCCAATGGCAGGTTAATAGGGGGGGGGGGGGGGGGGGGGGGCGGTCAGTCTTCCCGCTGACTGATGGCGTGAACAGAGACCTGGAGGGAGGCCAAAGTGCCTGGTTCCCATGTGGCCTACACCCAGAATGTGTGACTATGGAGTGCCGGACTGAGCGCAAGTCTAGTAGGATCTGCTGGACCAAGGTCTCCATGGTGGTTGCCAAACCTTTCCATGGCGCCTTGAGGCATGTGCATGTCAGTCACGACATTAGACAGGATGCTAATAGACTCCTCAATTGTGCATTCTAGCCTGCTGAGAGACTCTCAAAATGCAGCCTAATGTTCTGCTGCCTGTTGACTCTCACCAACTTTTACAGATGCACCACAGAAAGCATTTTTTCTGGTTGTATCACAGCTTGTTATGGCTCCTGCTCTGCCCAAGACAACCACAAAAGGTCGTGAATGTAGCCCAATCCATCATGCAAACCAGCCTCCCATTCATTGACTCAGTCTACACTTCCCATTGCCGCGGCAAAGTAGCTAGCATAATTAAGGACCCCACGCACCCCAACATTCTCTCTTCCACCTTCTTCCTTTGGGAAAAAGATACAAACGTCTGGGGTCACGTACCAACCGACTCAAGAACAGCTTCTTTCCTGCTGCTGTCAGACTTTTGAATGGACTTACCTTGCATTAAGTTGATCTTTCTCTACACCCTAGCTATGACTGTAACACTACATTCTGCACTTTCTCGTTTCCTTCTCTATGAACGGTATGTTTTGTCTGTATAGCGCACAAGAAACAATACTTTTCACTGTATGTTAATACATGTGACAATAATAAATCAAATCATTGAGCTGGCAGCCACTTCCAGAGGCTCATCGTCTGCCTGGGATTAGCAAGTGGCTGCTCTCCAGCAACCCTCCAAGTGTTGGAAATCTGGGCTGTTCCTGCATGTTCCCTGTGTGCAGTGTCTCCTATCCAGAAAGAACAGAGATTGGAGTGGGAGCAACATGACAGATGTGATGTTGGTGTTGTGAAAGTAAGTGAGGGAGTAAGTGTTAATAAGTATTCTCCGCGACTGAATGTGTGAGATCTGTGAAGTGGGTAGCCGTTTGAGTACATGATGCCATGCTGAGAGTTTGAGAGTGGTCGGAGCTGAGAGAGGATTTCCCCTGGCGGGGTGGATTAATTAATTCATCCGCTTCCTGCACTGTGTGGCACTTTGTAGATGGGTGCCAGCCATGCTGCCCTCCTGGGCAATGGCTTCTCAGGCCAGAGAGATGAGGTTCCTGTGCTTCCTTGAGCCAACCCTGTGGGCCGAAACTCCTCGAATAAGGGCCTCGAGGGCCTGGGCTGTGGAAACAAATGCTGCCACCTTCTTGAAGCTACTTGCCTTTTGCTCCTGGCTTCCTGACATGTTGGAGTGTCTCCTGAGGACAGGTGGGAGAGTGACATGAGTGTGCTGGGCTGGAGGTTAAGTATGGCACCAGGACCTATATGAGGCATTTCTTGAGCTTTCTTCTACTTGATAATATTTCATTTTGAGCAGAAGAGTGGAAAAAAAAACATTTTGGAAATGATAATTGTCATATAAAAATTGAGAAATGAGAAGCAAACACTGGGTTAATAGCAGCTTGCTGGGGTTGTAAAGAACAATGTTATGGTACAGGTCAGAAACTCCGCAATGATTTAAGAAGCCTGCCTGGATCATAAGTTTTGCATCTTGAATTTGGCTAGGATAAGCATGATATGGTTCACTTCAGGTATGATTCAAATAACCCACGAGGGAGCTTTTATCAAACAAAGTTTATTTAAGAATATAGTTAACATGTATAGAAAGAAAATTAGAAATAATTTTTATCAATTATAAACAAAAGCAAAACAACCACAAAAACCCTTAACAAATATATCTAAGATTTTCCAATCAGAACCAAAACTTCCTTTGGACAAAACCTTTTTCACAGGTTTCACACAGCAAAGACTAATGCTCAGGTGATACTAGAATTGAGTCCTTTGGATGAATTCTGCGGTTCTCCTGATAGACTCAGAACAGTTTGAAGTTAGAACAGCTTCCCAGAACAGCAGAGAGGGACTCTGGGCAAGCCACCAACAGCAGATTTTCTTACTCCAGGAAGGCTTTCAGCTGGCCAGCAGAGTTTCCAATTCAAACAGGGGGGGAGAGAAAAACACTTCTTTTCAGCTTGCTGTCCCTTCTAAAACTCAAATTGCAGCTCCAAAGTGAGCGATGAAAGAACTCCTATCACGTGACCTGCAGTCATTCTTCCTCCTGACAATGCAGAGTCATAAACATCCCAGTAAAAATAAACAAACCCCCGTTTAGGCAGCAATAAAGGGACATCTCCAGACAAGCCAGCAATCATGACATCAGATAAGGCTGTGAGCATGATTTTTTAAAAAACTCTTAAAGGTACACTAACGTTACAACAGGAAACAGGACATGGAGTAATGACAAACTTGGGTGTTTAAATCAAAATGGTCAGAAACAGGGAGAGATTAATGGAGCTCTTGTGTTGAGGATCTCTGAGATCCTGGCTTGAGACGCTGTGAAGTGTGAGAACGAAACGTTCATTGGATGTGAAACATTTTTGTATTTTATGCCAAGAACCCATTGTACCAATTTGTACAATGGGCGTGATCTTACCGGCCGTTCATGCCCTGTCACCGCTGCAAGCAAGGATGGAGAATTTGGTGCTCAGCCAAATCCCTGTTCACTGCAGCGGGACTGGAAAATCGTGCTGGCGTGAACGGCCGTTAAAATTTCACCAATGACTTAAACCAAAAGCAAAATGTTGGAAACCTAAAGTAAAAACAAAAGATGCTGGGCGCACTCAATAGTCGAGGAGAGAAACACAAGAGTTAACGTTTGAGGTTGATGACCTTTTCGTTAAAGCTCCAAGAAGTTACAGCTTTAGCAGTTTTTCAGTGAGACTCACTGAGCTACCGCAGAAATTATTTTGGAGCCTTGTAAGGCTGTTTGGAGCTTCCTCTGGCCTATCTGCTGGACAGCAGGACGCATAATGTACAGCCAAACATTGAATCTGAAGTGGTCCTAAATCTGAGCCAACATTCAGGTTACCTTTTACTGGCATATTGTTGCAACTTATTGCTGGTTTTGGAGAGTATCCAAAAATGCGTGCAAGTTCAAATTTCAGCACTTATTCTGAGGTCAGCCTCCACCCAAAGTTTCAGTGTAAACATTCAAATCCTGATGCTGATATGAGGGGACTTGGTCACAGCAACACAGCAAACACAATGTTCTCGGGTTCCTTGCCAAGCTGAAGCACGTGGATTTTTTTTTGGGTTGGCCCCGATGAATAATTCATCACAAGCTCCTGGTCCCTCTTGGGCCTGGTGCTGGGAGCTTGCCAAAGTGACAGAGGTGGCACAGCAGCTGAACTTGGGATAGCGTTCTTGTTTGCATCTCCCACGGGAGACGTGAGCAGATCCTGAGAGCGACACTCCCGGAAATGGTGCCAAAGCTAGCCTGCACTCTGCAGTATTACTGATCAGACAGAAGGTCTGTTTCACTGAGTGCGGCACTCTGGTGGTGAGGTGACATGGGGCTGCCCTGTCTTGCTGCTATTGTGATTCAGTGGGCGAGGAGATGAAACAGCTGTCCAGACTGATTTATACACCAGTTACCTGTCCGATATGTGTGGGGGGAGCTTGGAAGCTGATGCTGCCAATGTGGCAGGCAGTTTGAGCACAGCAAGATCCCACAAACTGCAATGTGGTAATAACCACATAACCTATTTGTTCCACAATGCCGATTGCACTGGCAAGGAAACTAGGGATAGCTCGGCTACGCTTCTTTGAAATAGGATAGAAATGAGATTTTCTTCATCCACCTGAGATGGAGGCTCAGTTTGGTATCTCAGACATAGAAACATAGAAAATGGGAGCAGGAGGAGGCGAGGCCATTGGGCCCTTCGAGCCTGCTCTGCCATTCATTACGATCATGGCTGATCATCCAACTCAATAGCCTAATCCTGCTTTTTCCCCATAATCATTGATCCCATTTGCCCCAAGTGCTATATCCAGCCGCCTCTTGAATGCATTCAAAGTTTTGGCATCAACTACTTCCTGTGGTAATGAATTCCACAGGCTCACCACTCTTTAAGTGAAGAAATGTCTCCTCACCTCCGTCCTAAATGGTCTACCCTGAATCCTCAGACTGTGAACCCTGGTTCTGGACTGCCCCACCATTGGGAATATCCTCCCTACATCTACCCTGTCTAGTCCTGTTAGAATTTTATAAGTCCCAATGAGATCCCCCCCTCATTCGTCTGAACTCCAGCGAAAACAATCCTAACCTAGTCAATCTCTCCTCATACATCAGTCCCACCATCCCCGGAAACAGCCTGGTAAACCTTCGCTGCACTCCCTCGAGAGCAAGAACATCCTTCCTCAGAAAAGGAGACCAAAACTACACACAATACTCGAGATGTGGCCTCACCAAGGCCCTGCATAATTGCAACAACACATCCCTGCTCCTGTACTCGAAGCCTCTCGCAATGACAGCCAACATACCATTTGCCTTCTTGACCGTCTGCTGCACCTGCATGCTTACCTTCAGTGACTGGTGCACAAGGACACCCAGGTCCCGCTGCACACTCCCCTCTCCCAATTTACAGCCATTCAGGTAGTAATCTGCCTTCTTGTTTTTGCTTCCAAAGTGAATAATCTCACATTTATCCAAATTATACTGCATCTGCCATTGATTAGCCCACTCACCCAACCTGCCCAGATCATTCTGAAGGATCTCTGCATCCTTGTCACAGTTCACCCTCCCACCCAACTTGGTATCATCTGCAAACTTTGAGATGTTACATTTTGTTCCCTCATCCAAATCATTAATATATATTGTGAATAGCTGGGGTCCCAGCACCGATCCCTGTGGCACCCCACTCGTTACTGCCTGCCAATTTGAAAAGCACCCATTAATTCCTACCCTCTATTTCCTCTCTGCCAACCAGTTTTCTATCCATCTCAATACACTTCCTCCAATCCCATGCGCTTTAATCTTCGATAATCTCTTGTGCGGGACTTTGTCAAACGCTTTCTGAAAGTCCAAATATACCACATCGACTGGTTCCCCCTTGTCAACTCTACTAGTTACATTTTCAAAGAATTCCAACAGATTTGTCAAGCATGATTTCTCCTTCATAAATCCATGCTGACTCTGTCTGATCCTGCCACTGCTTTCTAAATGCTCTGCTATAAAGTCCTTGATAATGGATTCGAGAATTTTCCCCACTACCGACACTAAGCTTATTGGTTTATAATTCCCTGTTTTCTCTCTACCTGCCTTTTTGAATATTGGAGTGACATTCGCTACCCTCCAATCTGCAGGGACTCTTCCAGAACCTATAGAATCCTGGAAGATGACCACCAATGCATCCACTATTTCTAGAGCCACTTCCTTAAGTACTCTGGGATGTAGATAATCAGGCCCTGGGGATTTATCCGCCTTCAATCCCATCAACTTTCCCAGTATCATTTCTATACTTATATTGATCTCCCTCAGTTCTTCCCTCTCACTAAATCTTACATTCTCCAACATTTCTGGCATCTGATTTGTGTCCTCTTTTGTGAAGACAGAACCAAATATGTATTCAGTTGCTCGGCCATTTCTTTGTCCCCTATTATACATTCTCCTGTTTCTGTCTGTAGGAGACCTACATTTGTCTTCACCAACCTCTTTCTCTTCACGTAATCTCATCCATAAGGCAGCACTCCCTTAATATTGCACTGGAATGCCTGCCTTGATTCTTGTCCTTGGATGGGACTTGAACCCACAACACTTTGACTCAAGAGGAAGGAATGCTGAGCTGCAGCTGACATGGTTGATCACTAGGTAAATCGTTGAAGAAGGAAGTGATCTGGCAGCATCTTACAGATTCTGCCAAACCTGTTGAGATTATCCAGCATTTTCTCTTTTGGTATAAAAGGAGAGAAGTGTTGTTGCAATTGTACAGGGTGTCAGTGAGACCACATCTGGAATACTGTGCCCAGTTTTGGTCTCCTTATTTGAGGAAAGATGCGGTGGCACTGGAGGCAGTTCAGAGGAGGTTCACCGGATTGATTCCGGGGATAGAGGCGTTGACGCTTAAGGAGGAGAGTTTTGGCTTGTACTCGCTGGAGTTTAGAAGGATGAGAGGGGATCTGATCAATTTTTAAAAGGGATTGATAAAGTAAATGTAGACCAAATGTTTCCCCTTGTGGGTAATCTAGAACAAGAGGACTCAGGTATACGTTGTGAGGCTGTAAATTTAAAACAGAGATGAGGCGGAACTACTTCTTCTGAATTTGTGAGGAGGGGAGTGAGGTGGAGTGTGGTGGAGCATGTTTAAACTGCAGGATTCTTTTTTTTCAAAAATCATCTTTTTGCAGCAGGAACCTGACCTCAATGATTTGTCTGTTAGACCAAGCCCACCATTAGTAAGAACCTGAGGCTCTAAGAGCTTTTAGCACCTACTCAGAGCACCACAGCAGCCATTGCTGCCTCGGTGATTACAATACGACACACAGATTGGAAAGGCCTGACCTGGTACCTATCCTATAACTGTACCACCACAGTCAGTGACCGGAAAATGCCTTCTTTCCCCAAATGTTTCTCTTTAATTTTTACCAACATTGTTGTTCATCAAATACTAAGTGTGACAGTGTATGATTTAGCATTAGTGCAAAATCATAGAGTTACAGAATCCCTACAGTGCAGAACGAGGCCATTCGGCCCATTGGGTCTGCACAGACTCTCTGACAGGGCATCCCAACTCGTAACCCTACAAATTTAATCCAATAATCCTTCTAACCTACACATCTTAAGTTTAAGTTTATTTATTAGTGTCACATGTAGGCTTATATTTACACTGCAATGGAGTTATTGTGGAAATCCCCGAGTCGCCACACTCCGGCACCTGTTCAGGTACACTGAGGGAAAATTTAGCATGGCCAATGCACCTAACTGGCACATCTTTCAGACTGTGTGAGCAAACCAGAGCACCTGGAGGAAACCCAAGCAGACATGGAGAGAACCTGCAGACTCCGCATAGACAGTGACCCAAGCCAGGAATCGAACGCGGATCCCTGGCGCTGCGAGGCAACAGTGCTAACCACTGTGCCACCATGTCACCCTCAATGAGACACTAAGGGCAATTTAGCATGGCCAATTGCACATCTTTGGACTGTGGGAGGAAACCGGAGCACCCTGGGGAAGCCCATGCATACATGGGGAGAATGTGTAATCAATCCCACCCAGGCCCTATCCCCATAATCCCATGCATTTACCCCAGCTAGTCTCCTGACATTAAGGAGCAATTTAGCATGGCCAATCAACATAACCCACACATCTTTGGACTGTTGGAGGAAACCGGAGCACCCGGAGGAAACCCACGCAGACACAGGGAGAATGTGCAAACTTCACAGTCATGATGTGGAGATGCCGGCGTTGGACTGGGGTAAACACAGTAAGAGTTTTAACAACACCAAGTTAAAGTCCAACAGGTTTATTTGGTAGCAAATGCCATTAGCTTTCGGAGCGCTGCTCCTTCGTCAGATAGAGTGGATATCTGCTCTCAAACAGGGCATACAGAGACACAAAAATCAAGTTACAGAATACTGATTAGAATGCGAATCTCTACAGCCAACCAGGACAGCCAGTGAGATTCTGCAAGTCCAGGAGGCAAGCTGTGGGGGTTACTGATCGTGTGACATAAATCCAAGATCCCGGTTTAGGCCGTCCTCATGTGTGCGAACTTGGCTATCAGTTTCTGCCTTGCAGCATCTTGGCTATCAGTTTCTGACTTGCAGAATCTCACTGGCTGTCCTGTCTGGAGACAATACACATCTCTTTAACCTGTGCTTAATGCTCCCTCCACTCACATTGTCTGTATCTTTAAGACCTGGTTGGCTGTAGAGATTCGCATTCTAATCAGTATTCTGAAACTTGATTTTGTGTCTCTGTGCCCTGTTTGAGAGCAGATATCCACTCCATCTGACGAAGGAGCAGCGCTCCGAAAGCTAATGGCATTTGCTACCAAATAAACCTGTTGGACTTTAACCTGGTGTTGTTAAAACTCTTACCAAACTTCACAGGGGCAGTGACCCGAGGCTGGAATCGAACCCCTTAATGAGATGTTGAATTAAAGGGAAAACTTGATATGCAGCAATCCAAACTGGATATTTATTATTTGTTTAGGATGCTGCTTTTTAAAAAAAGGGCTAATTCTTAAGGAAATTTTTTTATGGCTGCGGTGTGGTTAATTCGATCATAAAAATAAGGGCGGCACAGTGGTTAGCACTGCTGCCTCATAGCACCAAGGACCCGGGTTCGATTCCCGGCTTGTGTGTGTCTGTGTGGAGTTTGCACATTCTCCCCGTCTCTGTGTGGATTTCCTTCGGGTGCTCCGGTTTCCTCCCACAGTCCAAAGATGTGTGGGTTATGTTGATTGACCATTCTAAATTACCCCTTAATGTTAGGGGACTAGCTAGGGTAAATGCATGGGGTTATGGGGATAGGGCCTGGGTGGGATTGTGGTCGGTGCAGACTTGATGGGCCAAATGGCCTCCTTCTGCACTGTAGAGATTCTATGATTCTATGATGATTTGGGTTATTCCAGTATTGTCAGTTTCTGATGATGAGGCTGTTTATAACGTCTAACTCGCTGGGAGCATTGCAAAGCTTCACCTACGGTCAACTGTTGTTTTGTTTCCTGCGTATTACTTTTTCAGTGTAACTCATGCAGAATCGCACTTGTGCAGGCTGATGTGGAAAGAGTTCACACATGCGCTGGGGCTGGACGGTGACACTGTACATTGCACAGGTCTTGGAAAGGATCTGACAGATATTGCCAAATATGGATGTGGTGTACAATGTCATTCAGTGTATTTGCTTCCTCGCTGTTCAAAGAAGCCAACTTATCAAGCTTCATTTCACTTAGAATCCTCGTCGAGGTCTAATTCACAGATATGATTCACTCCGGATTGAATAGCTGCCTCAGTGCTGACGGAAACAAAATCCAACTGTGGGCATCGGGGCTGTTGTAAAATTTAATGATGCTGACTGAATAGCCTTGAATGAATGCTTTTCAGCATTGTTCATGTTACATCTTGCACATTTGAACTAAAAAAGATGTAAGAATTTCTATTACATTCTAGAACAAGAGGTCACAGGTATAGGTTGTGAGGTGGCAGATTTAAAACTGAGATGAGGAGGGGGTGTCCAGAACCAGGGGTCACAGTCTGAGGATAGAGGGTAGACCATTTAGGATGGAGATGAGGAGACATTTCTTCACCCAAAGAGCGGTGAGCCTGTGGAATTCATTACGAGAGGAAGTAGGTGATGCCAAAACATTGAATGTATTCAAGAGGCGGCTGGATATAGCACTTGGGGTGAATGGGATCAAAGGTTACGGAGAGAAAGCAGGATTAGGCTATTGAGTTGAATGATCAGCCATGATTGTGATGAATGGCGGAGCAGGCTCGAAGGGCTGAATGGCCTCCTCCTGCACCTATCTTCTATGTTTCTATGAACTACTTCTCGAAGAGGGTGGAACTCGCGCAGTGGTGTCTGAATTGTTGAATGGTTTCAAGAAGGAGAACGATATATTTCTAATAAAAAAAGGAATAAGGTGCAAAATATGCAAAATAGGTGGGGAGGTGGATTTGAGAGCAGCTGAATTTGCCTACTTCTGCTCCTAATTCCTATGTGCCTATGTTCTTTCTCAGGATGTTGGAAATGCTGCCAAGACCAGCATTTATTGCCCATCCCCAGTGCCCTCCAACATTAATGGTGAGATTACTTCTTGAATCGCTGCAGGCCATAAGAAGAAGAACGACAACTTATATTTATATAGCACCCTCAATGTAATAAAATGTCCCAAGGTGCTTCACAGGAGTGTTGTAAAACAAAGTATAGCACTGAGCCACATGAGGGAATATTAGATCAGGTGACTAAAGAATTGGCCAGAGGTAGATTTTACGTAGTGTCTTAAAGAAAGGAAGCGAGGTGGGAGAAGCTGGGCGGTGCAGGGAGAGCATTCCAGAGCTTGGGAGTAGGCAACTGAAGGTGGAACCATTAAAAGTGGGGATGCACAAAAGGCCAGAATCAGAGGAGCGCAGTTAGATCGGAGGGTTACAGAGACAGGGCAAAGCCACAGAGGGATTTGTAAACAAGGATGGCAATTTTATGATCAAGATGTTGCCTTACCAGGAGCCAACACAGGTCAATGTACACAGGGGTGATAGGGGAATGGGACTTGATGCAATTTAAGACACGGGCGGGGGAGGTTTAGATGACCTATTTTCCACATTAGAATGTGGGAGATTAGCTGGGAAAACGTTGGAATAATCAAGTATCCAAGTCAGAAATGCACAGAAAGAGTTTCAGCTGAAGATGAGTTGAGGAAGGGACAAAGCCAGGCAATATTACAGAATAGAAATTGTCCAGTGAGGTGAAGGTGCTCCCTCAGTGCTGTACCAGTAGGGTGCACAAGATTTTGACCCAGCAGTGATGAACAAGAATATATGCCCAAATTATTTACAATACATTCTAAATGGTGCCTTTTAGAAGCAGCACAAGAGGAAAGAGACATGGAGTGTGTCACTACACAAATCTTGGAAGATAGCAGGACAGGTTAATAAAGCAGACAGCAAGCTTATAGATCCCTGGCTTGATAAATAGAAGCACAAGGCACAATAGCCACAAGATTATGCTGAACCTTTCTATAATGCTGGAGTGTTGTGCCCAAAATTCTGGACCTCATGCTTTCAGAAAGAAGTGAATGCTTTGGAGGGTTTGTGGAAGGGACTTCACCCAGAATAGTTCCAGCATTGACAGATTACAGTTAGCCAGACTGTAGAAGCTGGATTTGTTTCCTAGTAAGAAGTCTCACAACACCAGGTTAAAGTCCAACAGGTTTATTTGGTAGCAAATACCATAAGCTTTCGGAGCGCTGCTCCTTCGTCAGATGGAGTGGAAATGTGCTCTCAAATAGTGCACAGAGACACAGAAATCAAGTTACAGAATACTGATTAGAATGCGAATCCCTACAGCCAGCCAGATCTTAAAGATACAGACAATGTGGGTGGAGGGAGCATTAAACACAGGTGAAAGAGATGTGTATTGTCTCCAGACAGAACAGCTAGTGAGATTCTGCTGGTCCAGGGGGCAAGCTGTGGGGGTTACTGATAATGTGACATAAATCCAACATCCCGGTTTAGGCCGTCCTCATGTGTGCGGAACTTGGCTATCAGTTTCTGCTCAGCGACTCTGCGCTGTCGTGTGTCGTGAAGGCCGCCTTGGAGAACGCTTACCTGAAGATCCAAGGCTGAATGCCCATGACTGCTGAAGTGCTCCCCCACAGGAAGAGAACACTCCTGCCTGGTGATTGTCGAGCGGTGTTCATTCATCCGTTGTCGTAGCATCTGCATCGTTTCCCCAATGTACCATGCCTCGGGACATCCTTTCCTGCAGCGTATCAGGTAGACAATGTTGGCCGAGTTGCAAGAGTAGGTACCGTGTACCTGGTAGATGGCGTTCTCACGTGAGATGATGGCATCCGTGTCGGTGATCCGGCACGTCTTGCGGAGGTTGCTGTGGCAGGATTGTGTGGTGTCGTGGTCACTGTGATGCGCGATTAATTCACACGGGAGGCTTGGACGTACCCAGGAATAAAGGCTTTTATTCACAACAAGAATAGAGCATACTGCTTAACAATACTATCCCAGACTGAGGGCTACTAGGAAGTAGCAGTGACCTTTATACTCCTGTAAGAAGGCGGAGCCAAACGGAGTGTACCACAGAACAATGCTAACAGGTGGAACACCCCAACCCTAACCCCAACAGTAACAAGAGTAACATATGTACAAGTACCCATAGTGGTAACCACCTATGGTTCACCACATTCACCCCTCCTTTAAAAACAAAGGCCGGTGGGGTAAGGAGACAATACGAAAGGTCCATATGTTCACAAGTTCAGCCGTATCGGAGGGCCGCACCGTCTCTGCGACCTCCGCAGCACTGGCTCCAGTGCCGGTTCTGGTGACCATGGTGACGACCCTCTCTCCGAGGTGGTGTCCAGTGACTCCTCCAGTTCCTCACACACCTGTGGACCTCGAGGTGGCGACAATCTCCTGGACTCAGGCAAGCTGTACACGGGAGTAAGAGGATTAAGTTGAGGTCCCGATGCTGCCCGCGCCATGTCAGGAGAGGAGAGAATGGGCAAAGGAATCCTAACCAGGGGTGCGGGAGTGACGGGGGTTTCCAGGTCCCCTGCAGGCGCCAGATCTCTGATAGAGACCGTGTCCTCTCGCCCGTCAGGATATGCCACATAGGCATATTGAGGGTTGGCGTGGAGGAGATGGACCTGTTCAACCAGGTGGACCTCAATCACCAGGCAAGACTGTTCTCTTCCTGTTGGGGAGCACTTCAGCGGTCACGGGCATTCGGCCTCTGATATTCGGGTAAGCGTTCTCCAAGGCGGCCTTCGCGACACACGACAGCGCAGAGTCGCTGAGCAGAAACTGATAGCCAAGTTCCGCACACACAAGGACGGCCTCAACCGGGATATTGGGTTTATGTCACACTATTTGTAACTCCCACAGTTGCGTGGACCTGCAGAGTTTCACTGGCTGTCTTGTCTGGAGACAATACACATCTTTTTAGCCTGTCTTGATGCTCTCTCCACTCCCATTGTTTTGTTTCTTAAAGACTGGATTAGTTGTAAGTATTCGCATTCCAACCATTATTCATGTAAATTGAGTCTGTGTCTTTATAAGTTCTGTTTGTGAACAGAATTCCCACTCACCTGAAGAAGGGGCTTAGAGCCTCGAAAGCTTGTGTGGCTTTTGCTACCAAATAAACCTGTTGGACTTTAACCTGGTGTTGTTAAACTTCTTACTGTGTTTACCCCAGTCCAACGCCGGCATCTCCACATCATAACAATACTATCCCAGACTGAGGGCTACTAGGAAGTAGCAGTGACCTTTATACTCCTGTAAGAAGGCGGAGCCAAACGGAGTGTACCACAGAACAATGCTAACAGGTGGAACACCCCAACCCTAACCCCAACAGTAACAAGAGTAACATATGTACAAGTACCCATAGTGGTAACCATCCATGGTTCACCACACACTGTTCTCCTGAAGGCTGGGTAGTTTGCTGCGGACAATGGTCTGTTTGAGGTTGCGTGGTTGTTTGAAGGCAAGAAGTGGGGGTGTGGGGATGACCTTGGCGAGATGTTAGATGTTGAGAGCACATTTCCACTCCATCTGACGAAGGAGCAGCGCTCCGAAAGCTTATGGTATTTGCTACCAAATAAACCTGTTGGACTTTAACCTGGTGTTGTGAGACCTCTTGCTGTGTTCACCCCAGTCCAATGCCGGCATCTCCACATCTTTGTTTCCTAGAGCAGAGGAGGCTAACAGGAGATTTAATTGAGGTGTTTAACATCATGAAGAGTTTAGGCAGAGTAAATAAAGAGAAACGGCTTCAAATGGATGAAGGGTGAACAACAGGAGGCACAAATTTGAAGCGATTGACAAAAGAACCGGAGGCAGCATGGAGAAAAGCTTGATTAGGCCAATATTAGGATTGATTTCTTTTGCCTGATACGATGCTAGATATAGATTCTAGAGTAGTGTTGATAAGGAATTGAGTAAATTCTTGCAGGAGAATAAAATTGCAGGCATTTGGGGAAAGAATTCTTACAAAGAGCTAGCATAAACTCAATTGGCTGAATGGCCTCCTTCTGTGCTTTGCTGTTCTGTGAATCTTCAGGCTTTTTCCTTTCATTTTCCCCTTCTCACAGGCCAATGCAACTTTAATTCATGGGATATGGGCTTGGTTTGATGTCAATTTCAATGACATTTCCATGTGATAATCAGCTGGGAGACTCACGACCGGATGGAACCTCGTGAAAGGTCTGCTGGTGTCTTCCAGCCCACTTTGCTGCTCGAGCAGTGCAGCGGGCCCGGGAGAATCCCGACCCAGAGGAGGCCATTCGGCCCATTGAGTCAGCATCGACTCTCCAATAGAGCATCTAACCCAGGCCCTCCCCTCTGCCCTATTTCTGTAACCCCACCCATTTTTTAAAATACTTTTCCAATTCAATCAAATCAAATCCAATTCAGAGTCTCAACAAGTTGAGACATTTCAGATCCAGGCTGACAAGACAGGGCGAGCGACCAAACCACCCTGTCCTGGGCCTGATCTACATGAGCCAAGCTGATTGGAGAAGGGGGAGGTTCCTCCTCCAAGACTTGAGCTCATTTGCATCTTAGCCAAAAGGCCGAGATGCCACTTTAAAAAATTGCTTCATATGAAACATATGAAGCTTCAGTGTAACCTAATGACCTCGACCAAGTGCGGCCGACCATGGGGTGCCGACCATACTACACTTGATCTTAGCCAAAAGGCCACCCATTTACCATGTCTAATCCCCCTAACCCGCACATCTTTGGACTCTGGGAGGAAACCAGAGCGCCCGGAGGAAACCCACGTAGACACGGGGAGAACATGCAAACTCTAGTCACCCAAGGCCAGAATTGTACCTGGATCCTTGGATCTGTGTGGCAACAGTGCGATGTTACCTGTCCCCTGACTCTGCATGTTGTTACCTTGAATCTTATTGAAGGCTTTTAGAAATCCAGATGTTTTGTGCCTACTGCATTTCCATTATCAATTCCTTCAGTTCTTCAAAGAATTCAATAAGATTGGTCACGCATGTCGTTCTGTTTTGGAATCCTTGCTGACTACTCTGTTATATATTCAGTTTCTACATGCTTTTCCTTCAAATCTTTCTGTAAATATTCCATTATCTTTCCTATCATCAACATTGGAAGTAAATAGAGTTATATTTTATTGGAATAAAATTACCAATTTAAGAGTTAGACATGGATTTCTTATTAAAGTTTACCTTTGATTTTGGGGTGAGTGGTCTCAGTGGTGGAAAGGCAGTGTTAAACCTTTCCAACAAATGTTGAAGGCTTCTTTCCTCTGAGCATACTGTGTGCATGTATTTGTTGTACAATTATTTTCTGCAGGAAATATTTGTCTCAAAAGTGTCATCTATGTAGTAATGGTTTATGATTTGCAGATTGGATTCTGCACTTCATTGCCTTTCAAACTGTTGGGAGGATGTTGGTTAGAGAAATGCGTCTCTTAATGAAGTCTTTGCAGTCTTCAGTAGGTTAACTATAAGTCCTTATGAGCAAGTAGAGCTACTTACACATGTACAGTAGAGGGTACACACTACAAGTTGTCTCCAAGCTGAGGTATTTACCAGTCTCTGCTCAACACCGCACTGACTCCAGCATCTAGGTCATGTGCCCTCTTACTTCACTGTGTGGGTGGTACTGTAATCAGTACCACATTAATCCTGTATGTGCCAAACTTTTATACTACACCTTCCCCCAAGTCTTTATCCAATGTATTTGGAGTTGCATCAGTTTACTTCATGTCTAACATTATTCGTCTCATGCATTTACATTGTTACTGCATTATTGCTATTACAAAATTATGGCTATTACTGTACTATAACCTTATCACTACCCCATCTCCCCATTTCAAATCCTTGAATTTACAGTTAAGGCAGCCTGGAGGCCTTCCACATCTCATTCACCATTCTGTTGGAGCAGTGGTAGACTCTGTTGTTTCTGATTCTTCCTGGTAGCTTGTAGGTTGGACTGGCATTTGGATGTTATTCTTGATATTTCTCCATTGTGCGATGGGAGCAGCTGGTCCAGAGACTGGCGGGAGACTTCTTGTTTCATCTGACTGTGCTCTCTGCTGTGCCAATCTGGTAGTACTGGGGTTGGTCCTTATATGATGACTATATTTTCTATCTTGAGGTCTGTGATCCAGACCTGGTCATCCTTCTGCAGTTGTGGCAAATGTCTGGTAAGGTAACCCTTGTTGTAGCGGGAAGTTGGCATCTGTATATGATTGCTCTTTTGTTTGGGTTTATTTGGCAGGGTCAGATGTTATGTGTGAAGTTCTCTACCCATCAGGGGCTCGGCTGGGGACAGGCTGCATTGTACGAGGTGGACCTGCATGTGAGCAATGCAGTGGGAAAGTCCGCATTCTTTTTCAGGAGGACTTTCACCATGCGGACCCCTCATTCTGCTTCTCTGTTTGACTGTGGGTACCTTGGGAGTTAGTGTGGTGGCAGAAGCCATTGGGCCACCAGCCATGGTTCTTTGTCCGACACAATGGCCAAACCAGCCCCTGAATCTATTTGCTTGGATGGACATTGCCCAAGATGTCTGCATTCCAGAAAAATGAACCACAGTCCTTGACGTCATTCAAAAAGCATGGCTGTGAATCTTCTGGGATATTGATATTGACCTCGTGGATTACTGTTGGATCTTCTGCGCCTCTCTGGGGTTTTGACTTGAAGTTTGCTGTGGTGTCTAATCCAGTAGCAGTGGAAGCATTGGGCTGAACTCACAGGACACCTATCTCTCCTGTGGGGATGCTTCCCACCACAGCACTGGCAAGGTCGCTCTACTCGTTAAAAGATTTAGTCACCCTTGCAGATTCTGTGGACTCTCGCTCTGAAGCTGGACTTCCAGGAGAGATTCAATGGAGTCTTTGGCTGCAGCAAAGATCTCTGCCTTCTTGCCCAAGGCCTTTTGTCTGGAGCATTTTCTGACAAATGTTCTCTGTGTCTTCAGCTTCTGTTGAGAGATTCGCTGGGGTCAGAATTTGTGTTGAGGTTTGACTTTTTTTCAGCATTTGGGTGAAATTGAGGGTTTTTGGTCCCCAGCTGCCACCATCATGGGAGGTTGTTGGTTACAGAATGGAGTCTCTTGAAGGGGTCTTCGTAGTTTTCAGTAGGTTAACTATGGGTCATTGTTAACAAACATGTACAAAGGGATACAGACCAGGAGCTGTCTCCATGCTTAGGTCTTAACCCGTCTCTGCTCAACACCACACCGACCCCTGGGTCTGGGAGATGCGCCTTCTTATACCACTGTGTGGGTGGCATTGCACTCAGGCCCACATTAACCCAGTACACCCTAATACCACACAAACTGTACCCTAATTTCTCACAATTTCTGATCTCTGACTAATCCTATTCTCCTGCTTCATAAGACCATAAGACATAGGAGCAGAATTAGGCCACTCGGCCCATTGAGTCTGCTCCGCCATTCAATCATGGCTGATATTTTTCTCATCCCCATTCTCCTGCCTTTTTCCCAAAACCCCTGACCCCCTCATTAATCAAGAACCTATCTATCTCTGTCTTAAAGACACTCAATGACCTGGCCTCCACAGCCTTCTGCAGCAAAGAGTTCTACAGATTCACCACTCTCTGGTTGAAGAAATTCCTCCTCATCTCTGTTTTAAAGGATCGTCCCTTTAGCCTGAGGTTGTGCCCTCTGGTTCTAGTTTTTCCTACTAGTGGAAACATCTGTTCCACGTCCATTCTATCCAGGCCTCGCAGTATCCTGTATGTTTCAACAAGATCCCCCCTCATCCTTCTAAACTCCAACGAGTATAGACCCAGAGTCCTCAACCGTTCCTCATACAACAAGCCCTTCATTCCAGGGATCATTCTTGTAACCTCCTCTGGACCCTTTCCAAGGTCGGCTTGACATGATGCAACTGCTTGTTGAGTTTGCAGAATTTTTAAAGAGATGAGCCTCCTGCCCTTGCTGTATATTAATCAAATGCGTTTGTGACAATGATGGCATTGCTTTCCTTTGTGTAGATTGTACTTTTTTTCGGGATTTCTTAGAATGTATATCAGTATTTTTTTTTGGAGCACTTCAAATGGTAACATAACAAGACCACTGTTCCTTTGATTACCAGTTGACTATAAACATTGCAAATTTTTTTTACTGAATTCCAAGTACTCTATTCCCATAATGGAACTGTGCATGCAAAGGTGTTAAAGATGGTCAACAAATGGCCTGGGTGCGATTGTTGCCAGTGCAAGCCCGATGGGCTGAATGGCCTCTTTCTGCACTGTAGGAATTCTATGATTCAAATAATGGTTAAACAGATCTAGATGACAAAGCTGATATTTTTTCCAGTCAACCCATTTGCATCATTAATAAAATTGCCAACCAGTTGGGAAATATTTTGACATTACCTGCATACATGAAGCAGCCCCTAACTTTGTGGCAAGAAAAAGCTTTGAAATCTTAACTTATAACTCTTGATACCTGCACAAATGCTGGTAACAGAAACAGCAAATATTTTATCCCACTAGCTCAGTTGTCCGATTTGACTTCTAAGCTAACCCCTTTGTATTGAAGGAAGTTATTGTCTTAGATGGGGAAGATCACTTTGTTCAATCACTTTTAATGAACTGATGATAAGTATGTAGCAGAGACTCATCAGTTTTCACAGAAATTGGGAATATTTCTCCTGGACGTCCTCCTACCTTGTACCCTCCCTAAACATGAGCTTATCCCAGACAACGTTGTTCATACTCTAATTCAGGCCATTCACTCATTACCCCTGTGCTACCTGACCTACAATGGCTCCTAATCAAGCAATGCTTCGATTTTAACATTCTCAGCCTTATTTTCAAAGCTCTCCCGCATGGCCCCACCCAATCTTGTCTCTGTCACCTACTCCAGCCCTACAGCTCTCTGAGATATCTCTGATTTCTCAAGTCTGATCTCTTGTGCATTCCCGATTTTTAGTCGCCCTATTATTGGCCATGCATTTGGCTGCCTCGCCTCTGGAACTCTCTCCCTCCCCGCGGCTGCACCGTGACAGGTAGCTTGAGGAAATTAGCTCAAATGGTAGAGCGCTTGCTGAGCATGTGAGAGGTAGTGGGATCGATGCCCACATTCTCCATTTTGATTGCTTTGTGGGTGGCATGGCGGCACAGTGGTTAGCACTGCGGCTTCATAGCCCCAGGGACTCGGGTTCGATCCCCGGCTTGGGTCACTGTCTGTGCGGAGTTTGCAGGTTGTCTACGTGGGTTTCCTCCGGGTGCTCCGGTCTCCTCCCACAGTCTGAAAGATGTGCTGGTTAGGAGCATTGGCTGAGCTAAATTCTCCTTTAGTGTACCCGAACAGGCGCCAGAGTGTGACGACAAGGGTATTTTCATCGTTACTTCATTGCAGTGTTAATGTAAGCCTACATGTGACACTAATAAATAAACTTTAAGCCTCACTTTTCCCTTTAATATGCTCTTTAATATTTACCTCTTTGACCAGGGTGTTGAGTGTTGGTCCGAATACCTCCTTATGTGGCTGGGGGTGAAATGTTGTTTGATGACTCTCCTTTAAACTGCCTTGAGATGTTTAACTATTGTTGAAGGGTCTGTATTGCAATTGTTGTCTTCTGCCGTTGGTCGTAAGGCCAATTATGGAAGGTGGTCTCGCATTGATGGTGCTGTACATCATAGTCAGCGCAAACCTGTCTTCTCAAAGGTCACATTTAACATTCAAGAGCTACTTTGGCGACCCATTGCACAACACTCAAGTTCCAAAGGACAGGAAAGAGCTGTGTGCCCTGTCAATTCTCTTCTATTTTTAGCAGTTTCCAGGACTGTCAGAGGGTGGTGATCAGACTTCATTGTGTGTTTAAGTGCATGAGTGTGGAGTTCTGTTTCCCATCAGTCAAGGACAATGCAGGAACTGGCAGTATTACTATAGCTGTTTATTCAATGTCACAGCCAAGAATGCTCCCAATATTTCATTACCTGTTCATTGCATCGTGTTTAAACCCTAACCAAGTCAACAACACTGAATGAAACTTGGATTTCCTTTTTATTGACAAAGCTGAGATTTTAAAAACTATTCACTCTCCATGTTAATCAGGAATGAAAGAAAAAAACTTGGATTTCCTTTTTATTGACAAAGCTGAGATTTTAAAAACTATTCACTCTCCATGTCAATCAGGAATGAAAGAAAAAAACTTGGATTTCCTTTTTATTGACAAAGCTGAGATTTTAAAAACTATTCACTCTCCATGTTAATCAGGAATGAAAGAAAAAAAAGCTACACTTATCGTAGAATGCAGAAGGAGGCCATTCGGCCCATCGAGTCTGAGCCGACAACAATCCCACCCAGACCCTATCCCCATAACCCCATGCATTTACCCTGCTAATCCCCCGGCACTAAGGTGTAATTCTAGGCTGCAATGTTTTGTGTCTTATATTTTCTATATTTCTAATGGGGATCAAGGGATATGGGGGGATCGCGAAGATATTGAATTTGATAATCAACCATGATCAAAATGAATAGCGGAGCAAACTCAAAGAGCCAAATGGCCTTCTCCTGCTTCAATTTTCTGTGCTGCAGTCTCAACATAGAGTCATAGAATCCCTACAGTGCAGAAAGAGGCCATTTGGCCCAACGAGTTGGCACTGATCACAATCCCACCCAGCCCCTATCCTCGTAATCCTGTGTATTTCCCCTGCTAATCCCCCTGACACTAAGGGACAATTTACCACAGCCAATCCACCTAACCGGCACACCTTTGGACTGTGGGAGGAAACCGGAGCATCCGGAGGAAACCCACGCAGACACAGGGAGAATGTGCAAACTCCACACAGTCACCAGAGGCCAGAATTGAACCCATGCCTCTGGCGCTGTGAGGCAGCAGTGCTAACCACTGTGCCACTGTACTACTCACATTAAAAAGAGGTTTTACATTAATAAGTGGCTTGCCTCTCTTTAAAATATATTTCTGCAATTGATCATATTTAGCGAGCAATTTGTAAGACAAATCCTGATAGTCTTGCTTATCAATAATCTCTGGTCAAATTATATGACTCAGTGAAGCCTTCTCATTATTGTTCCTTGCTGCCATGACAACCCTTTTGGTAAGAAAACAGAGATCGGTCGGCGGAATACAATTAGAAATCACAAGGTCTCCATACTTTTCTGCAGAATAGCACACTACACAAGGAACATGTTCAAGGGCAGTGTGAGACAATGTAAGTAAACAGATCAGGATTTGTTTTTGTTGCTGATGACATTCCATCCGCTCTTCAATATGGTTTCAACCTGTAGCACGTTGCAGAGAGCATATTATCTTGTAGAAACCTTAAACCAATGGGTAATTCTAACTTGAGAAACTGCCACTGCCCAGGGCATAACTGCTCATCATTCAAAGCAAATATCCTCCTGTATTGATTCTATGCAGCACCTTGACCCTGTCCCAGCCACCCCCACAACCAACATCTATGCTGACAATACATAATGGAGTAAATGTGCTCTGCAGTTTATGTTACAGGCTATAATAGATATATGAAGGCAGTCTCAGGATACAAGTGTACAAACACATTTTGAGTCACTGTCAGCTTCAAGCTTGAGGAGCTGATGAGGAGGATCTCAACAGACAACTCCAGACACTGAAAGATGCCCTCATGAGAACAGGATATGGCGCTCGACTCATCGATCAACAGTTCCGATGCGCCATAGCGAAATATCGCACCGACCTCCTCAGAAGACAAACATGGGACACGGCGGACAGAGTACCCTTCGTCGTCCAGTACTTCCCGGAGCGGAGAAGCTACGACATCTTCCCCAGAGCCTTCAACATGTCATTGATGAAGACAAACATCTCGCCAAGACCATCCCCACACCCCCACTTCTTGCCTTCAAACAACCGCACAACCTCAAACAGACCATTGTCCGCAGCAAACTACCCAGCCTTCAGGAGAACAGTGACCACAACACACCACATAACCCTGCCACAGCAACCTCTGCAAGACGTGCCGGATCATCGACATGGATGCCATCATCTCACGTGAGAACACCATCCACCAGGTACACGGTACATACTCTTGCAACTCGGCCAACATTGTCTACCTGATACGCTGCAGGGAAGGATGTCCCGAAGCGTGGTACATTGGGGAGACCATGCAGACGCTACGACAACAGATGAATGAACACCACTCGACAATCACCAGGCAGTGTTCTCTTCCTGTTGGGGAGCACTTCAGCAGTCACGGGCATTCTACCTCTGATCTTCGGGTAAGCGTTCTCCAAGGCGGCCTTCTCGACACACGACAACGCAGAGTCGCTGAGCAGAGACTGATAGCCAAGTTTCGCACACATGAGGACGGCCTCAACTGGGATATTGGGTTCATGTCACACTATCTGTAACCCCACGACTTGCCTGGGCTTGCAAAATCTCACTAACTGTCCTGGCTGGAGACAATACACACCTCTGTAACCTGTGCTTAAGCCTCTCTCCACTCACATTGTCTGTACCTTTAAGACATGATTACCTGTAAAGACTCGCGTTCCAACCCTTATTTTGTAAATTGAGTTTGTGACTTTATATGCCCTGTTTGTAAACAGAACTCCCACTTACCTGATGAAGGAGCAGTGCTCCGAAAGCTAGTGGCTTTTGCTACCAAATAAACCTGGTGTTGTGAGACTTCTTACTGAGCTTCAAGCTTTGCAGACATTTTCATGTTATTAATGTTCTTTGTGATTTAGCTGAATGTAATTTTTCAATGGCTTTTGCATCGGTGAAATAATGTTGTTCTTGCAAAGCCCAATTAATAGCAAGTGGATACATTATTAAGATGGCTTAAATATACAAATCTATATTTAACGAGTCTCTGTTTAAGAACTCGACTGTAAGTCAAGGTGACAACTTCTCAGATTGGCCTGAAATTTCGCAAAGATGCAAGGGGTCGCCTGCTTATCCAAAATGGTGCCAGAGGCCTGTTAGGGAAGGTCTGATCCCAAACCAGGCACCCGCCATTTTTACCATGGTTGTGTTAGTTAGTGGGGGGAGTGTTATCAGAACAAAGAACAAAGAACAATACAGCACAGGAACAGGCCCTTCAGCCCTCCAAGCCCGCGCCGCTCCCTGGTCCAAACTAGACCATTCTTTTGTATCCCTCCATTCCCACTCCGTTCATATGGCTATCTAGATAAGTCTTATAGGGGAATGCAGGTGGGTTGTAGTTTGCATAATCATGGTTTACAGACGGAGCTGCATTGCACACGTTAAAACGCAGCTGCCTTCACTCAGAGCCAATTTGCACGAGCAGAATATGGGTGGCACGATGGCACTGCTGCTTCACAGCACCAGGGGTCCGGGTTCAATTCCTGGGTCAGGTCACTGTCTCCGCGGAGTCTGTACCTTCAACACGTGTCTGCGTGGGTTTCCTCCGGGTGCTCTGGTTTCCTCACACAGCCCGATAGGTGTGCTGGTTAGGTGCATTGGCAATACTAAATTCTCCCTCAGTGTACCCGAACAGGCGCCGGAGTGTGGCGACTAGGGGATTTTCACAGTAACTTTTTTGCAGTGTTAATGTAAGCCTACTTGTAACACTAATAAATAAACTTAAACTTAAAACACAACTTGTGCATTTTAAACATATCAAGGGAAATTCTGAAGCTAGTACAGGTCTTTTGAATACCAAGCGTACCCTTTTGGAGAGGTCCTGGGACACTTTTGGGAGAGGTATGGTCACCTGTCGGAGAGGTCAGCTGTCCTTTGGAACTGTTAAAGGCAGACAGGAATGTGTGTAAAAACTGATAAATTCATTGGATAAACTTAAACTGTCATGGGAATTGTCAAAACTCATTGGCACTGTTAAGTAGTGAAAGAATTGAAATATCATGGCATTTAAATTTTTTAAAAAGCTTTCCATATCTTTGAAAGAATCAGTGTCTGCTATTTCACACTGTCTGTATCCACAAGCCTGAGGGTTGCCATTAGAGGATTTGTGCTGCATGACTGATATCACAACCTATCATTATCACTTTGGGGTGTTTGTTAGTCATTATCACTGTGGAGTGCCTATCAGTTCATAGTTTGATGGCGAGCTCCAAATGCATACGAAGTCTTTGTGGGGTTATGAATACAGATGCTTGTTATTATAAGGGGCTAATGGATGAACGAAATTAAATGTAGTGGCATTTTTATCAACAGAAGTGCATTTTTTAATTATAAATTAATCAATAGACACTTAGAAACTTATTTTATTTCCTCTCGGCATGAGTCTGGAAGTCTGCCCATGGAGGACACTGGGTGAGTTGACATAGAGAGTGTAAGGGCACCAGATGGCAGTGCATTGGTTGACATGTGCTGACACAGAGGTGGCGAGGGGCTATGAAGGGACATGGGTTGGGTGGAGGGGAATAGGTTGGCATTGAGGGTATGAGGGGCCTTGGGTTTGGTTGAGGGGCATAGGTTAACACGATGGGTATGAGGCGCTATGTGGATAGATTGGGGTCAGAGGTTGCATGAAGGGCATGACAAAAAATGGATGGGTGGGGTACGGGTGGGTGTAATGGGAGGTGTTGTTTTATTGGTTTTTTGCAACTGGGACTGGATTACTGAGGCTGGCCTATTGCCCAGTCTTCACATTTACAAGCCCCATGCTGTCTCCGAGCTGTTTCTGAGGGTGGTGTGCCTGACTCCAGTTAACACCTGCCTTCCTCCCTCCACCCCACTCCGGAATTCAAATCCCACTGTTCAGTGCACTTTCTCCCAAGTCAAGTTTGCGGGGCTGGGAATTTTCCCAACGCTGCACTCCCCACCTGGGATCAAAAATTCAGACCATTGTTTGTTTTCTACATGATAAAATGAACCATTGGAATTCTCCAGCTGTTAAAGCCAGACCTGCTCTGCATTGTGCTCTGATCCAGGGTATGTTAGCAATGTTAGGGACAAGTCTTCCCTTTCAGTACGTTAGAATATATGTGACATTATCTGGGAACAAATGTTGTTCCAAAGCGAGTGAGTAATCGAGTGTGGAGAATTCATTGACCATGCTGATTCAGTATTCCATAGCCTCAAACAGGTAGCCAGATGCGCAGTTATGTTATTAATGATTCGTGCAAAGTGGCCTTTTAGCAGAAGTGTAAACTTCCTGAATGCAATGTCCAATGATCAGCAGCGATGTCAGATGAGAGATGGAGAGAAAGGGAGAGAGAAATCCTCTCCTACCTCATGATGAATTCCATGTTCTGCATGCTCGCCTCCATCCTTCCTCAAGACCTCAGTCGGTATCTACTTAATATTTTGCAGTTTCTCCGTAAAATTCTCGTTCTGTTTCACAGCCAAATCTTACATGTGACATCGACAGCCCTGTCCTTCATTAACCTGCTTCAGAAATGTGTGGCTATATTAGATGGGAGGCAGTTATGTTCCTGAAACTCTGCAGGAAATTTGTCTTGTGTAATGATTTGATATATTATGGTTCAGGTCAGAAGCTCCAAAGTGTTTTATGGAGCCCACCTGAATCATAAGTTTTGCATTTTGAATTTGGCTGGGATAAGCATGATATGTTTCATGCTCCCTCGTGGATTCAAATGATCCACGAGGGAGCTTTTATCAAACAGAATTTATTTAAGAATATAGTTAACATGCACAGTAAGAAAATTACTGAGAACTTTTATCAATTACAAACAGCAAACAAAACAACCACTATAATATATATCTCTTAATGAATATCTCTAATGTGTTCCAATTAAAACTAAAACCCGTAAACAACAAAAACCCTTTTCACAGGTTGAGCACAGCACAGAGTACTGCTTACATGATAATGAAAATTTGGTTGAAGTCTACAATTATCTGGATTCACTCCAAACAGTTTGAAAACAAGGCAGCTTCCCAAAACACCAGAGAGACTCTGGTCCAGCCCCCAACAACAGCAGATTTTCACCTGTCGGGAAAACAAGATCTTGTTTTCAGCTAACCAACAGAATTTTCAAAATAACAGGGAGAGAGGGAAAACGCTTCTTTTTAGCTTGCTGTCCCTTCTAAAACCCAACTCCAACCTGCAGCTCCAAACTGAAAATGAAACTTTCTGTTACCTGAGCTGCACACAGCTTTTTCTCCTCCCGACAATGGCATCACCTAAAGCGGTGAGCATGAATTAAAATAAAATTCTTAAAGGTACACCAGCATCACAGATATAACTAACTGTCAAGATTAGAAGACAGAAAAGAAAATAGATACACATCTACGCCAAACTGGCTACTTTACAAAATTATTATTTTTTGAAAAAATGGCCTTAGGGCAACATGCCATGACTCATACCAAAGGGATTTCCAGCCTTCAGCCAACAGTCGAGACTCATTAACCCTAAAGATGCTTTAATGGCCTCCTCCATCCCCATTTCATCACCTCTTTGGAACTGCACAAAGCCTCTTTACATTTCCAAAGAAGAATTCTGGCCACTGGACACGCTGTGCCCAGGAGAAAAGAATGGGACCCTAACTCCTCAATTAAATATCTTAAGATTCCAGACCTGGAAAATATATCCTCCGGATGCTCCGGTTTCCTCCCTCAGTCTGAAAGACATGCTGGTTAGGTGCATTGACCCGAACAGGTGCCGGAGTGTGGGGATTAGGGAAATTTCACAGCAAATTCATTGGTGTTAATGTAAGCCTTACTTGTGACTAATAAATAAATGTTAACTTTACTTTATCTTTTATCCAAAACTCAGGGGAAGAAATGGGCAGTATCTTGCGTGACATCCCCCAAGCTGCTAGTACCTGTAACATTGCCTTGTGGAACCAAACCCAGGCAGTCTACTATTTAAATCTTGAAAATGAAAAAAAAGTACTCTTTGAAGTAATCCCCATCCATTTTTTGTTAGTTCCAGATCTGACTGGTGTCTACCACGGTTCAGTTGATGTCTGTGTTGCACAATAGGAGGAGTTATCCTTTGTATGAGATACTGAACTGAGAGCTCCACCTGCCCTCACAGTGGATATAAAAGATCCCAGGACCATGATTATGAATTCTCTCTACTGTCTTGGCCACTAACATCACCAAAAACAAGATTATCTGCTCGTTATCACATTCCTGCTTGTGGGAGCTTGCTGTGCACAAATTGGCTGCTGAGTGTCATATGAGGACCTCATAAATGTATTATTGGCTGTTACATGCTTTTGGATGTCATGTGGTCATGAAGGGTGCCACATAAATGCAGCTCTACTATTCCAAAACGTTTGTGTTTAGCCTCCCTCCTTCCAACCCATAACTTGAAATTCCGATAACATGAGCGGGGAGCGGGGCAACATGGTGGCACAATGGTTAGCACTGCTGCCTCACAGTGCCAGGGACCTGGGTTCAATTCTGACCTTGGATTACTGTCTGTGTGGAGAATCTGCACATTCTCCCCGTGTCTGCATGGGTTTCCTCCGGGTGCTCCGGTTTCCTCCCACACTCCAAAGATGTCCGGGTTATGTGGGTCGACTATGCTAAATTGCTCCTTAGTGTCCTAAGATGTGTAGGTTAGATGGATTAGAAATAATAAATGTGTGGGGTTACGGGGATAGGGTGGGGGAGAGGGCCTGGATACAACACTCTGTCAGAGAGTCAGTGCAGACTCAATGGGCTGAATGGCCTCCTCCTGCACTGTAGGTATTACAAAAAACATGACCTAATCAAAACTGCTGCCTCCATTCTCATTTGCAACAGACCCTGTACACACGTCACTGATCTACATGGGCAATTCTCATCCTTGTGTTCCAATTACTCCAAGACCTCTCTATGACCCTCCATAGCCCCTGCATGCCTCCAATTCTGGCCTCTGGAACACTTCCTTAATTTTCTTCATCCCACCATTAGTGGTCCTGCCCTGTGCTGCCTGGACTCTAAGTGCTGGAATTCCCTCTTTAACCTGCAATATTCTTGGTCTCATTGCATGAATATCGAATATTTACTGAGTGTGCTGAGGTAAGGGCTAACTTCATTGGAACATGTCTTGCTGTGTCTACACCTTACCACGGGGTTCTACAACAGTGAGCAAAATCGGGTGACATTGCATTACTTCCTGTGATAATGTAGACCGTGTCTCATTAGCATGTCACACAGTCAGAATAAATCCCTTAAACTACAAAATCTTCCCACGCCTCCACTTTGCAGTTTTTCTTTTTAAGACACCCCATGAAACCTTTCTCTTTGAGCAAGCTTTCGGTTACCTGCCTTGGCTAAATTTTGTTCGATAACATGCTTGCGAAGGGACGTTTAACTACTTTAAAGGTGTTAAGTCAAAGGGTGGGATTTTCAGGCCTCGCTCGGGTGAGACTGGAAATTCCCGCCCAAGGTCAATGAAGGTTTCCATTGTCGGACCCTTGCTCGTGCCAATTCCGTGACGGGCGAGGTGATAGAGTTCCAACCATGGGGTTACAGAGTTTTACAGCACGAAAACAGGCCCTTCGGCCCAACTTGTTCATGCCGCCCAGTTTTTAACCATTAAACTAGTCCCAGTTGCCCACATTTGGCCCATATCCCCCTTTACCAATCTTACCCATGGAACTGTCTAAAATGCTTTTTAAAATACAAAATTGTACCTGCCTCTACTACTACCATTGCAGACGCTCACCATCTTCTGTGTGAAGAAATTGCCCCTCTGGACTCTTTTGCATATCTCACCTTAAACCTATGCCCTCTAGTTTTAGATTCCCCTGCCTTTGAGAAAAGATATTGACTATCTAACTGGTCTATGTCACATAAATGCTATTTGCTGTAGTTTACTTTCTATTGCAGCAACCTTTTACACAGACTCAGTTTAAACCACAAGCAACTATATGATGACCAGTTATACTGTTAAAGTTGTTCTATTTTCATGGAAAAATATGCTCATGTTTTGCTTTGGAGAGGCAATGATCATTGTTTTAGATCTGATGACAAACTCTTCCGGGAAATGATACACTTTAACAGGAATACATTGGGGGGAGCTTTCCCATCCTGCCACCATGAGAATCATAGCAGGGAGGGGATGGGGGGAGTGGGGGGGTGGGGGGGGGGGGGGGGGACCATGCAAAGGCCTGTTAACCTCGGCTGGGATTTTCCAGTTTTGGGATGAGTGCAGCTGGAAAATCTTGCCCATTGTATATAAATTTGTTGCTCAACAGGAGTACATTGTACATAGATTTGTTGCAGACTGGTGTATTTTAAAAAACATTCTCCTAACTATGGTGACAATCTCAAGAGACAATAGTTTTGCTCATGCTGGATTCAACTGCAGAATCTACTTGGGAAATGCGAATGGGCAGGTTAGAGATTAACTTCAAAAGGTCTAATAATCGAATCTACGATCTTTCCAAAATCTCTGATTAATCAATCTTCTCCCATCAGCTTATTCTTGCCTCGACCCTGTTGGGATCTCAACCATCTAATAAAGTGGATTTTTCTCATAGGCCTTTAAATGGCTTATTTAATTACAATATAAACTCAGGTTCCTTGCCACTAAATGGTTATAGTTTTAGAAATCACGCGATGTAATCACTTTCCTTGTGAATTGCTTGAGTTCTCATTGGAGTTTTGGTCCTCTGATTTTTGTTGCAGGGTTCAGCAGACTCTTACACTAGCAGGCCATCCGATTCTGACGTTTCACTGGAGGAAGATCGTGATGGGGTCCGTCGCGAATCAGAGCAGCAAGCAGCAGTACAACTTGAAAGAGCCAAAGTAAGAGGATACTGATTCTGAGCAGACCTGCTTCACGAGAAGTGAAGGGCCCAGTATGATTTTGTTACAAAGAATCCCGCTATGTTCCTCAAACATGGTCATTGGAACCTCTAAAGATAACGGAAATATGAGTAGATACATGAGACCAAAATTTAAAAAAATCTGACCTACAATGGTTTTGGTGTACCTTGGCAGCTAAGTAGACAAATACAACTCATGGACCATGACTTAGTTTCTGCTCTGATGCTGGTTATAGGCTGCATTAGTCATTCTAAAACTGGGCCTGTAGTGGGGCATAATGAACATACACATGTATGGGTGACTCGGTGGCACAGTGGTCTGCCTCACAGTGCCAGGGACCTGGGTTCGATTCCTGGCTTGGGTCTCTGTCTGTGTGGAGTCTGCACGTTCTCCCCGGGTCTGCATGGGTTTCCTCCGGGTGCTCCGGTTCCTCCCACGGTCTGAAAGACGTGCTGGTTAAATGCATTGGCCGTGCTAAATTCTCCCTCAATGTGCCCGAACAGGTGCCGGAGTGTGGCGACTAGGGTATTTTCACAGTAACTTCATTGCATTAATGTAAGCCTACTTGTGACACTAATAAATAAACTAATAGCAACATCCAAAAGAGAACTGGATGGATGCTGGAAGGGAAAAAAATTAGTTACTTAAATTGCCAGGAGGGAAATGGCAAACTTTTCCATTCGGCCTTCTTGACACCATGATGGCCAGACCTTCATGACTACAATTTTTTCTCAATATCCTTCATGCTGATAAGGGAACCTGAGAGTGGGTGGAGAAAGGGATGGGGATCCTGATGGAGTGGCCGGGGAGAGTGGTGGGGTAGGGATGGAAGGGAAGGGAGCATCTGCAGGGGGCAGATGGTGGTGGCGCATGGTTGGATAGAGGTTGTTGCTGGATGTGGATGTGGAGGGCGGCACAGTGGCACAGTGGTTAGCACTGCTGTCTCACAGCGTCAGGGACCCGGGTTCGATTCCCGGCATGGGTCACAGTCTGTGCGGAGTCTGCATGTTCTCCCTGTGTCTGCGTGGGTTTCCTCCGGGTGCTCCAGTTTCCACCCACAGTCGGAAAGACGTGCTGGTTAGGTGCATTGACCTGAACAGGCGCCGGAGTGTGACGACTAGTGGAATTTCACAGTAACTTCATTGCAGTGTTAATGTAAGCCTACTTATGACACTAATAGATAAACTTTAAGCTAAAAATAGGAAACCCTGGAGGGAAGCATCTTTCCCTTCCTACCCAAGGCCAAGCAGGATGACCATAATTTGGCATTTAAAAGACTTCAGTAAGGGCAAGGGCAGCCAAGCCCCCAGCCCTCTCCACCACTCATAAAATTGTGCTCAAGTAGGGCACATGCAGCAGGGTGGCAGAAGGGCCACCTGGGGAATTTAATGTCCCACCCTCTGTCTGTATATCAACTGGTGGGGACTGGAAAATTGTGCCTCATGAGGGTGTCAGCACTCACTGATATTACAAAGTAAATCACACAGCATTTTCCAGTGCAGTGCACACATGGAAATCAGGAGGTTTCTCTATGAAATACATAGAAACCTGACAGTGCAGAAGGAGGCCATTCGGCCCATCGAGTCTGCACCGACCACAATCCCACCCAGGCCCTACCCCCACATATTGACCCGCTAACTACGCATCTCAGGGACAATTTTTAACCTGGCCAATCAACCTAACCCGCACATCTTTGGACTGTGGGAGGAAACCGGAGCACCCGGAGGAAACCCACGCAGACACGAGGAGAATGTGCAAACTCCACACAGACAGTGACCCGAGCCGGGAATCGAACCCGGGACCCTGGAGCTGTGAAGCAGCAGTGCTAACCATTGTGCTACCGTGCCGCCCATACCCTATTCCTTCAAACATTTTGCTTATATTCATATCTCGCTGTGAGACATACCTTTGAAAGAAGGTGGCAGTGAGTGAAGGTGGAGTATTTACGTGAAGGAAAGCCACTAAAAAAAAATAAAAAGTTAGGGCTTGGCCATTCCAATGATAGTGGGTCATTGACAAGGTGATAAGTCTTAACCTTCTGCCAAGTGGCCACTCTGGTATTGAAAATGTACATTTACAAATGTGGAGTCTCATTCTGTCAGGTACAAATTATTATTGGAGATGTTAAAAACTGAAAACATACATTTTAAATATATTTAACAAAATATTTAAATGTACACTACAAATGTTTTGTGTCAGTGTGAAACCAAAGCTAGTTTAAACTCACTCTAAACCTACACCATAAGTGGTCCCTAATTCTGATTCGGTGTATTTTATTTTTCAGACCAAACCAGTTGCATTTGCCGTAAGAACAAATGTCACTTATTGCGGAGCGCTGGATGAAGATGTACCAGTCCCAGGAACTGCCATCTCTTTTGATGCCAAAGACTTTCTACACATTAAAGAAGTAAGTCAATAAACTTCACTAACTCAAAAGGGAGAATTAAAAATCTTTGGCAGTTTGCTTGAAATAGGGAAAGGCCGGCAGATGTTTGGGAATTACATCTATCCTGGAGTGGGCTTTGCCATGGTTGTTTTGTCTCAACCACAACATTGGCAGCTTGCTTAAGGGTATCCAAACTGATCAGAGAATGAGGACATGATAACAATCCAGACCTATGGGTTGAATGATGCTTATTTAAAGGGACCCCGACAAAGGTCATGGTGGCTCTGTTGCAGATCCATCAGTGAAGATATAGCAAATATAAGTGTGGAGGTGCAATGTGGGGAGGCTTCCCAACCTGGTTCTATGAGGCATTCCCTGGAGGTCAAACTGAGGGCCTCAAGATAAATATTGTTCACTGCAGATGGGAGAAGAGAGACCAGCCTCTCCGACAAAACAACATAGCTCAGAATAGCCGAAGCAGCAGGAGTCTGGTGCCATACAGCTGGATATTGCACCAGAAAAAAGTTCAATGCCCACATCAAGACAGGAAAGCTAAGTGGCAAGACACATTGAAGTGCCAAGCCCCACACGCTTGACATTCCACCATTCTCATGTACAACACTCCTGAGCTCAACACACCTTGCAGCTCCGCTCATTCCTGTCTCTCGATTTCTCTCCCTCAAAGTAACTCTTCCTCTTCCCAGAGGCATCTCTTCAGGTCCCTATTGAAGCAGCCTACACTGATGGTCAGCTTATTGCACCATCCCTCACTGTTTTGCCTTCCATAAATGTTGCTGTTCCAACCTTTCCACGGTGTGTTGCTCACACTCATAACTCTGTCCTTTGGCTTTTTGCTGAAGTGTGTGCAGAAATACAGGGAGAGGTGGAGAAGTGTGGGCGTAGCCCTCCAGTAATAGCTACTTCAACCTCTGTGGAGGAGGAGGAGGCCTTGGAGGTTGGCACAGTGACAGAGGCCATGACTATTGGAGATGGAGAGACAGGGGTCATCCAGATATTTGGTGTCAAATCGTGCTGCCATTTGGCACATATCAATCACTTATGCTGATTATTGTCACCACTAACTAAAATATGAGAATTTTCACAATAATGATTTTGAACCCATTCTCCGTGTCTGTTCTGATTCTTTTTCACCTCCCTCAGTTTGTGAAACAGAAGCTGGAGCAGGAGGAGGCTGACAGTTCCTCAGAGGAAGTTACACACTCTGAGGAAGCACCATCACATGACTCACACGCAGCCTCCATAAGTGCTGATAAACACGGTGGCACAGTGGTTAGCACTGCTGCCTCACATTGCCATGGACCCAGGTTCAATTCCCAGCTTGGATCACTGTCTGTGCAGAGTCTGCACGTTCTCCCCGTGCCTGCTTGGGTTTCCTCCCACAGTCCACAAGACGTGCTGGTTAGATGCATTGGCCATGCTAAATTCTCCTTCAGTGTACCTGAACAGGTGCCAGAGTGTGGCGACTCGGGGATTTTCGCAGTAACTTCATTGCAGTGTTAATGTAAGCCTACTTATGATACAAATAAATTAAACATTAAAACACCTTGATGGGGGGTCTCTAAGGCAAATGGCTAGATTGTGGTGTGGATATCGCCTTCTTCGAGCTGGAGCTTTGTGTGTCTTCCTCTTGTCCTGTAGAGCAGCAGCTGGCTGAGGACAAGGCAACTGGTGTTGCACCTCCTTTTACCTGATTCGAGATCCAAAGTCACACTGCAGAAGCTGCTCCCATGCTTCAGGGAAGGCTGATGGCAGCGTCAAAATGAGAAAAATCCACGATAGTCAGAATAACCTCCAAAGTGTTGGAAATCACCTCCGAAGCAAGCAAAAAAATACTCTCTCAGAGCAGCTCCTGAGAATGAAAGTCTTTCACCTCAACAAGGAAGCAGCTGTCCTCTTTCAGTATTTAAATACTTTCCAGCCTGACAGTTTCACAGTCCTGTCAGTCGCCGCTGTGTTTTCACCTCATTGACCACGGCGAATTTCCGATTGCTGAGGAAACTCATGTGCTGACAGTTGAAGCCAGAACACAGAGGGGCAGCACGGTGGCACAGTGGTTAGCACTGCCGCCTCACAGCGCCAGGGACCTGGGTTCGATTCCCGGCTTGGGTCACTGTCTGTGCGGAGTCTGCACGTTCTCCCCGTGTCTGCATGGGTTTCCCCGGGTGCTCCGGTTTCCTCCCACAGTCCGCAAGACGTGCTGGTTAAGTGCATTGGCCATGCTAAATTCTCCCTCAGTGTACCTGAACAGGCACCGGAGTGTGGTGACTAGGGGATTTTCACAGTAACTTCATTGCAGTGTTAATGTAAGACTACTTGTGACACTAATAAATATTTAATAAATAAACTTTAAAAACTTTTAGTTAGATCTATCTTCAGTTGCTTTTCTCACGTATTTAATTCACAGATGTGCCATCCCCATTGCACACCTCTGAAATGCACCAACCGATTAAATATGGAAGTGCACAAGATCATTTTGGGTTTCTGGTATGCCTGCGTCTCCTCAAGCTTTCATCCTCACATACACACCGGCACCCACCCCCGCCTTACTGGTTAAAATCCGGCCTGATGTGGATTCTATCATCACTGGGAATCTAAGCAGCGCTATTGTCAGCAGAGACTGTTTCCATTCTCATTGATGAGTGACAATGCCATAGATTCTTAGGCTGACTGAAGGTTAGGATCAGTAACTGAACAATGAGAATTAATGGGCTTGTGCTGCTGTTAGTGCTGAAACGCTATCTGGATGAACATCCTTCAGAGTGGTATGAAGTCAGTGTCCTCAGTCTGAAATAGGAAATTGCCGCGTTGTGATGCTGAGGTATCAGGGAAACAGTCAAGCCCTTGTTCTGCCTTGTATTATCCCAGACAGGTGAAGAGATAAATGGTGAGGCAATGAACTTGGTAGGAGTGAAGAGTTTGAAAACTATTTTAAGCCTTGCGAACAAATAAAATGATCAGGTTTTGTGACACTTGCGACCACAAATTTACAGCGGGGTGTGAGAACACTTTTCTTCATTATGAATTTTTCTATAGTTCTAATGCTTCAAAGTTTAAATGCCGAACAGTGAGTTTAAATCAACTTCCAATTGATTCCACCATGTGGGCAACATGGTGGCAGAGTGGGTGGCATGGTGGCATAGTGGTTAGCACTGCTACCTCACAGCACCAGGCAACTGGGTTCAATTCCGACCTTGGGTGACTGGCTGTTTTGTGTTTGCACATTCACCCTATGTCTGCGTGGGTTTCCTTTGGGTGCTCTGGTTTTCTCCCACAGTCCAAAGACGTGCAGGTTATGTGCATTGGCCATGCTAAATTGCCCCGTAATGTCCCAAGATGTGTATGTTAACTGGATTAGCCATGGTAAATGTGTGGGATTATGGGGATATGATTGGGGAGACGGCCTGGATAAGATACTTTGTCAGAGAGTTGGTGCAGACTCGATGGGCCGAATGGTCTTTTCTGCACTGTATGAATTCACTGAATTCAAATTGTATGACCGAGGATGGAATAATTTTGGTGACAGGATTCTTGCTCCCTGGGCCCCTCATTGCCTCTGCTGGGGAATACCTAACCGAATTGGCAGGCCCTTAACTGGCCAGCATCAGGCTTTTTATGATATTCACAAATCTGGCTGGGGGGTGATGGGGGATCATGTTCACCCCCTCAGCTGCTGGCAATCAGGGGCTCTCCTTTGCCCGCAGCATCACCTTCCTGCTGGCTGCCGATGGTAAAGCCTGGGGTCACCGAGGGACTTTAGGCCGCAGGTGAGTGAGGGCAGGATGGGGAGGCTCAGGGAGTGGGGTCACCAGCTGGGGTGTGAGGGAGGTCAGAACAAAAGGAAATAGGGTGGTGGCTTTCAGTGGGGCCCCACCCAACTTCCCAGTATGGGTACTCGATCAGGCACTTTGATGTTGTACAGGTTTGCACCATAAGTCCCTCACTCGCTATTGGTATTCCACCTATGACCGCAGAATGAGGCTCTTAAATCTGAATTAATTTCCCACTTGAGGACCTCAATTAGCTCATGGCAGGAGCAACATTCACGAGCCTTCCTGTCCTGGAGTTTTTCGGATGGAGATGGGAAGGCAGTGGGGTCTGCACATTGCACCCTCCCACCCAATCAAATGCAGCCCCCCTCATCACCTCTGGGGGAGAACTAAATCTCACCATCCCCCATAATCTCATCCCTCATCCTCCTATTTATGGCATCAAATGTGGATTGTATTACGTGACTTGAAGAGCAATATTCAGCTACTGAAGGGTACAATGGATTTACTTATAGGTGTACACTGTCCTCAGTCTTTGAACACTCCATTTGGTCACTGAAGAGTTGTATATAACTGGCAAACACACACAAGTTATTGCTGCTCCCCAGTGCAACATTTATGGACATGCTCATAGTGAGATTGTTTCAAGAATAATCAGAGGTTCTTAACAGGAGCCTGGGTTTATTTTGGTCAGGGAGAAGCTGGTTGGTTCCTGTTCTGCAGTAAGAGATGAGGAATAGCTTTTTTATCGCTATTATATTAAGGGTACACATGTCATGATAATTGAAAAAGTTTGTTTCTTTTAAGATGCTAAAATGACTTATGTAAAAAGTGCGGCATGGTGGCGCAGTGATTATCACTGCTGCCTCACAGCCCCAGGGACCTGTGTTCAATTCCGGCCCTGGGTCACTGTTCATGTTGAGTTTGCACATTCTCCCGTGTCTGCCTGGGTTTCCTCTGGGTCCTCCGGTTTCCTCCCACAGTCCAAAGATGTGCAGGTTACGTGCGATGGCCATGTTAAATTGCCCCTTAATGACCCATGATGTGTAGGTTAGGGGGATTAGCGGGGTTAAATACATGGCGTTAATGGAATGGGGCGGGGGTGAGCTCTGTGAGAGAGTCAGTACAGATTTGATGGGCCGCATGGCCTCTTCTGCACTGTAGGGACTCGATGATCTACATCTTGCCAGAGCTGCATTTTAACTTGCCTGTCACTATTGGGAAGTAACTCGAGCACATTCCAGTCTGGTATCAGGGACCCATGTCACACGCTTCAAACTGACAAGTTTAACTTGTGAAATAGCATGGTGTAGAGCTTCTTTTTTACTCTTGCATTGTGTGCAGGAATGTACTTGGTAATCATGAACAGTAGAATTACTGGAGCATTAATGTAATTGAAATAGAGTAATAGAGTCATCGAGGTCTACAGCATGGAAACAGGCCCTTCGATCCAACTTGTCCATTCCACCCAGGTTTTACCACTAAGCTATTCCCACTTCCCCGTGTTTGGCCCATATCCCTCTATACCCATCTTACCCATGTAACTGTCTAAATGCTTTTTAAAAGACAAAATTGTACCTGCCTCTACTACTACCTCTAGCTGCTCATTCCAGACACGCAACACCTTCAGTGTGAAAAATGTGCCCCTCTGGACCCTTTTGTATCTCACCTATAAATAAATCCATTGTACCCTTCAGTAGCTGAATATTGCTCTTCAACCTTATCTTAAACCTATGCCCTCTAGTTTTAGACTCTCCTACCGCTGGGAAAAGATGTTGACTATCTACCTTATCTATGCCCCTCATTATTTTATAGACCTCAATAAGATCACCCCTTCAGGGTGATCACCGCTTCAGGGAAAAAAGTCCCAGTCTATCCGACCTCTCCTTATAACTCAAACCATCAAGCCCTGGTAGCATCCTAGTAAATCTTTTCTGCACTCTTTCGAGTTTAATAATATCCTTTCTATAATAGGGTGACCAGAACTGTACAGAGTATTCCAAATGTGGTCTTACCAATGTCTTGTACAACTTCAACAAGACGTTCTAACTCCTGTATTCAATGTTCTGACCAATGAAACCAAGTATGCCAAATGCCTTCTTCACCACCCTGTCCACCTGTGACTTCACTTTCAAGGAGCTATGAACCTGTACCCCGAGATCTCTTTGTTCTGTAACTCTCCCCAATGCTCTACCATTAACTGAGTAAGTCCTGCCCTGGTTTGATCTACCAAAATGCATCACCTCGCATTTATCTAAATTAAACTCCAGCTGCCATTCATCAGCCCACTGGCCCAATTGATCCAGATCCCGTTGCAATCCTAGACAATCTTCTTCATTGTCCACTGTGCCACCAACCTTGTGTCATCTGCATGATATAGTGATTCAATTTTCTTTTGCCACCTTTACTGTCGGGTCACATTTTGAAGTTGACATCTCCAATTGCTTCAACAGAAGTACAACAATGACTGGTGGATAGGGCGACTGGTGAAAGAGGGCTGTGAAATTGGATTCATCCCAAGCCCCCTCAAACTCGAGAACATCCGAATACAACGAGAGCAGAAATCTCGACAGGGACGTTTTTACAGTGGGTAAGGATCTGAACATTAATAGGCAGCGGGCTGACTGAAAAACATATTCGGGGGAGCAGTGGGAAAAGGAGAACTGTTGTGTGCTATCTGCCATGAAGCCATTATGCTACATAGCTTCACTGTGAAAGATCTAACCTGCGCTATCATGTTGGGTACCTGTGGATGGGGTGTACTAAAGGTGCTGCTGGAAGCAATTCTGATCGAATGATGGTTGTGGTGTGTGAAGGAGCTTTCTAACATTACGCTGAATATTGAAGAAAATATTGCTCAGATATTGGGCTGAATTACTGTCCTAGAGGCACGTAACACCAGTCGGGAAATTTCCCACCTACAGAGAAAGTGACAGTAGGATTTTCATTGCGGGGGTCGTGCAGATGCCATCTGGAGTTGTGCCCGCTGGCCTCCATAAAGAGTTTGGCAGCCACGGGGACTGCTGCACGCTGAAGCGGGCAGTGTAAAAAATTCTGGACTTGGAAACATCAGCTCTTTTCTCTCCTTCCAGATGCTGCCAGACCTGCTGAGATTTTCCAGCATTTTCTCTTTTGGTGTAAAAGGCTTATCTCGGTGCTGTGGGACTTTGTTTAAGTTGTAATAATGATAGCAAAACAAAAAACAGTCCTCCAATCCTCACCACTCGCATCTCCTCCACCCCCACCTCCACTCCCAATGCCCCATCCATGCCAACACATGCCACTTGATGACCCCTACCAACCACCCCCCCCCCCCCAGCCCCCATGACTCCTCATGTCCTCCATATCAGGCTATGTCCCTCCACCTGACTCCCATGACATCTAATGAACATAACATGAGAACATAAGAGCTAGGAGCAGGACTAAGCAATTCAGCCGCTCAAGCCTGCTTCGCCACTCAATATAATCATGGCTGATCTTGTCTCAGCCTCAACTCCACTCTCCTGCCCATTCACCAGAGCCCCTCAAACCCTTGCTAATTAAAAATCTGCCCACCTCTTCCTTAAATTTACTCAATGTCTTAGCATCCCCTGTTCATGGAGAGCGGGTGTTTTCCTCGCTGGAGAGAACCTCATAGAAGTCATAGAAACCCTACAGTGCAGAAGGAGGCCATTCGGCCCATCGAGTCTGCACCGACCACAATCCCACCCAGGCCCTACCCCCACATATTTACCCGCTAATCCCTCTAACCTACGCATCTTAGGATTCTAAGGGGCAATTTTTAACCTGGCCAATCAACCTAACCTGCACATCTTTGGACTGTGGGAGGAAACCGGAGCACCCGGAGGAAACCCACGCAGACACGAGGAGAATGTACAAACTCCACACAGACAGTGACCTGAGCCGAGAATCGAACCCAGGACCCTGGAGCTGTGAAGCAGCAGTGCTAACCACTGTGCTACCGTGCCGCCCCCGTGCCGCTACCTCTCCCAGAATCCTCGCACTCTGAGGATTCGGGGTAGACCACTTAGGATGGAGGTGAGGAGACATTTCTTCACCCAAAGAGTAGTGAGCCTGTGGAATTCATTACCACAGAAAGTAGTTGATGCCAAAACATTGAATTCAAGAGGCGGCTGGATATAGCACTTGGGGTGAATGGGATCAAAGATTATGGGGAAAAAGCAGGATTAGGCTATTGGGTTGGATATTCAGCCATGATCGTAATGAATGGCGGAGCAGGCTCGATGAGCCAAATGGCCTCCTCCTGCTCCTATCTTCTATGTTTCTATGTTTCCATGCTCTGGGGCCTTGAATTCCACAGACTCACAACCCTTGAGAGAAGTTATTTCTCCTCATCTCTGTATTAAATTTGCTATCCCTTATCCTAAAACTATGACCTCTTGTTCTAGGTTGCACTGTATGAGGAAACATCCTCTTCATGTCTACTTTGTCAATCCTCCTTATTATCGTGTACACCTCAATTAGATCTCCTCTCATTCTTCTAAACTCCAGGTAGTGTATGCCTAAACTGCCCAATCTCTCTTTGCAAGACAAACCCTCTGGAATCTAGTGAACCTCTTCTGAACTGCAATGCAACTACATCCCTCCTCAAGTCAGAGGATCAAAACTGTACACAATATTCTAAGAGTGGTCTCACTAATGCTTTGTAAAACAGCTGCGACTAAGTCTTCGACAAAAACTAATCAATTTTCCATTGGGTGATACCCTTCTTGTGTGTGAAGTTTTGTTGAAATTCATCCATTAGTTTTTGAGATATAGGCCGGGATTTTACTGGCTCGCACTGCCCATCAATGGAAGGAGCGAGTTGGTAATGTCACGTGGGACCTGAGAAATCAGGATCTCACCGAATTTCTTGGCTTTCATGATTTTACGAGCGCTAGATTTCTGGCGAGGTCAGCCTCTCACCGGAAGTGGGCAAGAGGCTGACTAATTTATTCAAATTTATTTAAATGAAGATTTGCATCTGTTTAGGGATCCCGGCACTCAATCGTCGGGGTCACTTGTCTTTATGGCCTCACCGGGAGATGTTCTCTCTGGCGAAGAAAACACCAGCTTGCCATGAATGGGGAACAGTCCGCGGAGGCTGAGGGCAAGAGGTGCTGGCACCTTGGCACTGCCAGCTTGGCAATATTCCACGGCAGTGCCAGGGGTGGGGCCTATGGAGGCAGGGCCTGTGGGGGTGGGGACTATGTAGGTGGGGCCTATGGGGCAGGGGCCAGGGCAGCACCTGAAGGGGTGGGGCCTTAAGGGGATGGGGCCTGCAATGAGTGGTCCAGTCAGGGAGAGAGGGACCCGCCACACACTCTGCAGATGCGATCGGATCGGGGAGGGGGGGTGGTGCTGCTGCACACTCTGCAGATGCGATCGGATCGGGGAGGGGGGTTGGTGCTGCTGCACACTCTGCAGATGCGATCAGATTGTGGGGGGGGGGGAGTGGCACGATCAGTCTGGGAGGGCAGCGGGGGCTAGATGTTTGTGCATTGTGGGTTCACAATTGGCCAGGGGCCCCCGGGGTCATGGAGGTGGGGCCTGATTGCTCTGTCTGTCAGATCCCTGCTGTTGCAATTGCGCATGTGCAGCATCAGAGGTTTGCACATGGGCAGTAGCTCCTTCTACAGACTGGCTGGCAAATTAAGCCCATCTCACTGCCTGCAGCAGCGAGAAACAATCTACACCATTTTTTTCAGTGATGAAGTATGTAAGATTGGGCGTGAAAACTCACCCAAAAAATGGATCAGGAACTCTCCCATTTTCCCGCTAGCTGGACACTTAGAATCATTCTTGTAAAATTCCGCCCATATTGTTTACAGACAGACTGATCAACCACAATCTTATTGAATGGTGGAGTGGGCTTGAGGGGCTGAATGGCCTACTTCTGCTCCTATTTTGTTTGTTCATATGATCGTATGTACTAATAAAATGGGGCAAAAGTGTTACCTCTGACGACCTTCAGAGGGAATAACAAGCCTATCAGAAGCTCAGATGGCATTGGAAATTTAGCAGGGAAAGGTTTAAGAATTTTTCTAAACTTCATAGGAACATTGGATTGAAGCTATTGTCTGATAAGCGCTCTGATATATCCAATTTCTTTCCCCGTATCATTCAGGATGGATTGCTTTGGCCCTTTTGGTGCTGCGGTGCTGCCTATAGGCTGGTGAGGGTGTTTCACACAGTTGTTGCGTCCTGACATTGCACTGAATGAGATTCTGGTTTTCGTTTTAGAGTCATAGACTCATAGAGGTTTACAGCATTGTAACAAGCCCTTCGGCCCAACTTGTCCATGCTGCCCTTTTTTTTTAAACCCCTAAACTAATCCCAATTGCCCGCATTTGATCCAAATCCCTCTATACCCATCTTATCCATGTAACTGTTTAAATGCTTTTTAAAAGACAAAATTGTACCCGTCTCTACTACTACCTCTGGCAAAATCAGTTTTGCTTTTGTGATTGTCAAAGTCAAGGATGTTAGTGCTGCAAAATCAGACATTTCTTCATTTTGGGTTACCAGTTGTTTGCATTTCCAGATCAAGCCTGCATGTGCGAGGTATTGAGTAAATTGTTCTCTATTCTCCCAGCTGTGCGCTTTGACTCGATCCTATGACAGAGTCAAGGTCAATCTTTAAAAATCCTGAGTATCGTAACGGTCATGGTAACGGTAATTTTCCGGTCACGCTCATCGCAGGAATCGTAGTGGGCTGGACAGAAAATTTGGCAGACCATTTAAAGGTCTGTTGAACTCGGGTGGGAATTTCCAGTCTTGGGGGGGGGGGGGGGGGGGGGGCAGTGGATGGCTGGAAAATCCCACCCAACATTTTCTTTCTTCGGAGTTGGTTGTTGCTGCAGTGGGTACGTCAGATGTCCTGAGTATTAGGGCTGTGGGTTCAAGTTTCACACTAAAAGGGTGAGTGCAAAATCCAGGCTGACACTCCCTTGCTGTACTGACTGAGTGCTGCACTGTCGGGGGTGCCATCATTCGCTTGAAACGTTAAACCAGTGTTCCCTCTGCCCTCTTCGGTGGATGTAAGAGAACCAAAACTTTCCTGAATTAATAAAATATATTATATCATGGGAAATGTGCAGACAAGATTTACTTGGATGCTCCCGGGACTTGATGGTTTGAGTTATAAGGAGAAGCTGGATAGTCTGGGACTTTTTTCCGTGGAGCGTAGGCGACTTAGGGGTGATCTTATAGAGGTCTATAAAATAATGAGGGACATAGATCAACTAGATAGTCAACATCTTTTCCCAAAGATAGGGGAGTTTGAAACTAGAGGGTTTAAGGTGAGAGGGAGAGATACAAATGGGTCCAGAGGGGCAATTTTTTCACTCAGAGGGTGGTGAGTGTCTGGAACAAGCTGCCAGAGGCAGCAGTGGAGGAGGGTATAATTTTGTCTTTTAAAAAGTATTTAGACAGTTACATGGGTAAGATGGGTATAGAACGGTATGGGCCAAATGCGGGCAATTGGACTAGCCTAGTGGTTAATAAAAAAAGGACGGCATGGACAAGTTGGGCTGAAGGGCCTATTTCCATGCTGTAAACCTTTTTGACTCTATGACTCTAAATGGCAAAGCCACCAAGGACAATGTCCATCCCTAATTGCCCTTCAACTGAGTGGCTTGCAAGGCCATTTCAGAGGGCAGTCAACCACATTGCTGTGAATCTGGAGTCAAAAGCAGGCTAGGCCAGGTAGGGATGACAGATTTCCCTCCCTAAAGGACAATACTGAAACCGATGGGTTTTTATAACATTTGATGGTAATTTCATGACACCATTACTGAAACTAGCTTTCAATTCTACTTTTTTTCCCCCAGTTAACTGAATTCAAATTCCACCAGTTGCCATGGTGAGATTTGAACCCATGCCCCAGCGCATTAGACTTGGCCTTGAGTTTAATAGTCCATTGACATTGCCACTATGGCACCGTCTCCCCTAACTGGATTGCAGCACTATGGAAGTTTAGAGTACAGAAGCAAACTGCTGGATCAACTTTGTGCCTTCCTGCCCAATTCAAGATGTTGTCATCATCAGTGTCATTATTGTGCCTGTGTCAGCTCTTTGTTAAAGCAATTGAGAGAACTAATCCCACTGCATGCACTCTTCCCCAGAGCCCTGAAACTCTCTGCACTTCAAATATTTATCCACTTTTTATTTAGAGTCCAGAACTAGGTTGAGGATAAGGGGTAAACCTTTTAGGACTGAGGTGAGGAGAAATTTCTTCATCCAGAGAGTGATGAATCTGTGGAATTCACTCCCACAGAAAGTAGCTGAGGCCAGAAAAATGTGTGATTTCATGAAGAAATGAGATAAAGCTATATCAAAGCAAATTACTGCGGATACTGGAATCTGAAAACTAGAAGCAGGAGTAGGCCATTCAGCCCTCAGAACCTGCTCTTCCATCCATTTTGATCATTGAATTCAATATCCTGATCCTGTCTTCCCCCCCATACCCCTTGATCCCTCTAGCCCCAAGAGCTATATCTCATTAACCAAAAGAGAAAATGCTGGAAAATCTCAGCAGGCCTGGCAGCATCTGTAAGGAGAGAAAAGAGCTGACGTTTCGAGTCTCGACAATTCCAAGGGGGCACAAGTTCAGGATAAGGGGGGAAAAGTTCAGTGGCGATGTGCAGGGGAAATTTTTTTACACAGAGGGTGGTGGGGGCCTGGAATGCACTGCCAAGTGAGGTGGTTGAGGCAGTTACGTTAGCCACATTTAAGACTTATCTTGATAGTCATATGAACAAATGGGGAATAGAAGGATATAAGCGGTTGGTTTAGATAGGTAAATGTGATCGGCGCAGGCTTGGAGGATCGAAGGGCTGTACTGTTCTTTGTTCTTTGAGTCCAGATGACCCTTTGTAAAAACTTTGACAAAGGGTCATCTGGACTCGAAACATCAGCTCTTTTCTCTCCTTATAGATGCTGCCGGACCTGCTGAGATTTTCCAGCATTTTCTCTTTTGGTTAATAAGATATAACTCTCGGGGCTAGAGGGATCAAGGGGGTGGGCGGAAGGTGGGATCAGGATATTGAATTCAATGATCAAAATGAATGGCAGAGCAGGTTCTGAGGGCTGAATGGCCTACTCCTGCTTCTAGTTTCTATGCTTTAGATAAAATAATTATCTCTGCCTCAGCCACTGGGTGGAATTTTACAGCCCTTCTTACTGGCCTGATTTTCCAGTCCTCCCGTTAAAGTCAATGGACTTTTGAATGGCTCGCAGCATTCTTTAGCCCTGCCCCCGCCGTGACGGTGTAGTAAAATTCCATTCATTCTTTGTGGAGAAACATTTCCAAATTTGATCATTCGACATTGACCGTTTGAAATCATTGGCTCACCGGAACGATGCTGCCTCCACGTCCAAGGATTCTTCGGTGTGCTCCCTGGACACACTGGAGGCGGCAGGAATGGCGGAGGCTGAGAGGGTGCAATACCAGGGCAAGGAGAATTCCATCATGGCTCTGAAAGGGAGGGGAATTGGTGAGAGCAGAAGTGTGTGAAATAGATCGGATGTGGCTGAAGGGCCCTGTCAAATATGGCTAGCTGGGATCCCTCTGCTGGGGAGAAAGAAAACATAATGGAAACTTGTTCTGGTCTTAGTATTTGGGAAGCAATGCCAAGAAACTAAAAGCTACCAGCTCTGCAAGCTTTCTATTCTTGTTGTGCAAGAGTCACGGTGGCACAGTGCTGCGCTGCCTCACAGTGCCAGGGACCCGGGTTCAATTCTGGCCTTGGGTCACTGTCTGCGGGGAGTTTGCACATTCTCCCCATGTCTGCATGGGTTTCCTCCGGGTGCTCTGGTTTCCTCCCACACCCGAAAGATGTGCAGGTTAGGTGGATTGGCCATGCCCAATTGTTCCTTAGTGTAAGGTGGACTAGGGGTTAAAGGGATCGAGCCTGGGTAAGATTGAGTCAGTGCAGACTTGATGGGCTGAATGGCCTCCTTCTGCACTGTAGGAATTCTATGATATTTGATCATGAAGAGCATTGGTTCACCAATGGAGTCCACTGATATGTGCTCTGGAAGGCCCATCTATATAATGGCCTGTGGTTCAGCCCTGATCAGTTGGGCCATCCTCTCGTTTCCTGCATTTATTACATTGAGTCTTACTGCACAAAATTGGGGGTTCAGCCCAGAGATGGACTTAAATTGTTAAGGAGGAGGTACCAGATAGGAGGTCTGTACTTAAAGTTGATAAAGACCAGATAAAATGCATCCAAGGATAATGAGAGAAGCAGGGGGTGGAAACTGCAGAGGTATTGGCTGTTATTTTTCATTCCTTCTTAGATTCAGGGTAGGTACCAGAGGACTGGTGAGTTGCAAACATTATACCCTTGTTCAAAAAAGGGTGTATGGATAAGTCCAACAACTACAAGCCAGTCAGTTTAACCTGGTGAGGAATCTTATCAAAACGATTGTTCCAGACAAAACTAAAAGCAAATTAAGCAAATGTGAGTTGATTGAGAAGAGCCAGCACAGATTTCTTGAGGCTAAATCATGTTTAACTAACTTGCTTCAGTTTTTTAATGAGTTAACAGTGGTGGTAGATGAGGTTAATGTGGTGTGCATAGACTTCCAAAGGCATTTATTGAAGTGCGATACAACAGACGTGTGAGCAATGTTAGAGCCCATGGAATAAAGGGGACAATAGCAATGTGAGTGACAGGAAGCAAGAGTTGTTTTTCAGACTGAGGGAAGGTTTATAGAGAAGTTCCCCAGAGTTCGGTGTTAGGATCCCTGCTTTTCCTGATATGTATTAATGACTCAGACTTCAATACATGTGGCACAATTTTAACATTTGTGGATGACGTGAAACTTGGAGGTACTATGAGCTGTGAGGAGGGTAGTGTTAAACTTCAAAAGGACAGAAACAGTTGACGGATTGGTGGACAAGTCATAGAGGTCTACAGCACAGAAAAGGCAAGTGACAGATGAAATTTAAAGCAGAGCAAGGTGAAGTGATTGATTTTGCTTGGAAGAACAGGGAGAGACAAAATAAAATGAAGGTTACAATTGTAAGGGTGAGTGCAGGAGTGCACATGGAGTGATATGTGTACAAATCATTGAAGGTGGCAGGACAGGATGAGAAAGAGGTTGAAGGAACATATTGGATCCTGGCCTTTATAAATAGGGGCATCGCTGACAAAGTAAGGAAGTTACGATAAACATGTTGAAAAAAACACTGGTTCGACACCAACTACATCATTGCATCCTGTTCTGGACACCGCACTTTAGGTGTGGAGGAAATTCACAAGAATGTTCCCAGGGGTGAGGAACTTCAGTTACATATGTAGATTCATTGGGGAGGAGATGGCTTAGTGGTATTATCGCTGGACTATTAATCCAGAAACTTAGCTCATGTCTTGGGGTTCGAATCCAGCCAAAGCAGGTGGTGGAGTTTGAATTCAATGAAAAAAAAATCTGGAATTAAGAATCAACTGAAACCATTGTCAGAAAAACCCATCCGGTTCACTAATGTCCTGTAGGGAAGGAAATCTGCCATTCTTACCTGGTCTGGCCTACATGTGACTCCAGAGTCACAGCAATGTGGTTGACTCCCGACTGCACAAGGACAACTAGGGATGGGCAATAAATGCTGGCCAGCCAGTGACACCCATGTCCCACGAATGATTAAAAAATAAGTTGGAGAAGCTGGGGTTGTTCACTTTGAAGAGGAGGTTGAGAGGATGTTTGACAAGATGGTAAAATCATGAGGGGTCTGGACAGATTAGCTATCGGGAGAAACTCTTCCCAATGGGTGGAAGAATCGAGAACCAGAGGACACCAATTTAAGGTGATTGGTAAAAGAATTGAGACAGAATTTTTTCTGCAATGAGTGATTTAGATCTACAATGTGCTGCCTGACGCAGATTTAATTATGGCTTTCAAGAGAAAAAGTAGTAAGGCTGTGGGGAAAAGGCAGGGAAGTGCCATTAGGTGGGTTGCTCGTGCAGAGAGTGGGCACAGACATGATGGGCTGAATGGCCACCTTCACTGCTAGAACCATTCTATCATTCTATGATTTCTTTTGTAATATGGAGACCAGAACTATGAAGTGTACTCGAGGTGTGGGCTCTGCAAGGTTCCTTTTAAGGTTAGTATATTTTATTACCAAAGGCACCTATAGTTGCTGTGTGATCATTCACATGACAGACAGACTCTACTTACACTTTCATTCATTTTGCCGTCTACAGCTTGTGATACTGTAACCCCTCAAATGCCTCCCGTCCTGGAGCACCCCACACCTGTCACAGTCTCCATGCCCACCTTATCCTATCCACCCCCCAGGATCCATATACACTTCTGCGTCCCCTCCAACCACCCAAATCACCCCCATAGGCAGACCCTCACCCTGCCACCCTATGACATCCCACTGCCCCTTGGTTACCATTCCCTCCCTCCGCCAGTATCTTTGGTTTGTCCCCAAGAGTCCTCCATCGACATCACTGAGCCCTCCCTGTGAACCTTCCCCCTCTCTGTCCCTTGCTTTCTCACAGCCCCTGAACTGCTTTCTGGTCTCTTCTCAACCACCCCCCACCCCTCTGCCTTTTACTCCAACCCTGCCTCGTGTTCCAGCATCCTGCACTGTTAATCATACTGAGTGGACCAGCTACACCTTGCAGCTAAGTCCTCGCTATCTCATTATCATGTTGCTCCAGTCGTGTTTCAGACTGGTGTGAACTCCCACTGGAGAGGCAGATGATATGCCGGGGGGGTGGGATTTCTGGTTGAGTGCTCATTTGATTTCTGTGAATTATACACGAACCAAGTTTCTAACAGCCTTCGGTGGGAATGACAGCCCGACATTATTCCCCCGTGACGGTTGCGACCACAAGTTGCCGTTGTCATTTTCCGCCATCAGGAACCCGATATTTTCATCTCGTTGTGTTCTCTGCCCCTGCCTGCCATGGACCGCGTGGCTGGTTAGGATGGAAAATTCTACACTTTACCCATATATTATTGAAAGCTCATGGTACTACATCCTGCGTGGATATCTTTCTTCACTGGCTAAATGTTGTAAAGTTATGACACAGATCTACCGTATCTGTCCTTGGCATGTAACACAGCATCAAATAACTATCATTACAAAACACACACTTGGTCAGTGTCACATTCTGGATCAGCTCTGAGTGCCTGAGACATTTTTCAGAATACTCTTTCTCTTTTTGGTCACGGGCTTTTTGCTTCTTTCAGGAGAGTGTCTGGTTACTTTTTTTAATTCAGTGATAGGGGCATGGGCTAGGCCAGCATTTATTGCCCATCCCTAGTTGCCCTTGAGAAGGTGGTGGGGGTGAGCTGCCTTCTTGAAACGCAGCAGTCCACGTGCTGTAGGTTGACCCACAATGCCACTTATTGGGGGGGGGGCCGCGCTGGGGAGAGAGTGTGGGGAGGGGGTGCGGTGTTGATGGGAAATGTGGGGAGTGCATGATGTTCCAATCATCATTATGTGGGACCAGTTGGTCTCTTGTTGCCTGTCAATCTTGTTCCTTGGCCCAGGTGAAAAGCAAATATTCACTTTCAATAAATGGTAGTAAGAAATGAAGGTGCTCAGATGTAGTTGTTTCATCTGCATTTGGGTGAGTCAGAGGAAGCACTTCTGAATCCAAATCAAAATATGCTATTTATATTCCACTGTGTCAAATCATATACCGTACATAAAAATTCATTCACACCATCTCAAACGCAGGATGTGAATGATTGGGAGTTTACACATTTCTTTTGACATGTTTCGCCTCCCTCCCAACTGCTAGTCACCTGCTTCTGTTGGTTACTCCTGCTACCAATTTGCAATAGCAGTCAGGTTAAACTCCCTACTTCCTCCCACAACGCCGAATTAATTACATTCTGAGACTCTTACACTACAAGGAGCTTGCCAGAGACTGTTTAACAGTCCATACCCGTGCTTCGACTCTGACTATTGATATGATCCCAATGAAGATCAACAAACCATACTGAGCAATCCCACTGAAAATCCAACGAACAAGATTTCATCTTTTTACAACTTTTACTGAAACAATCAAACCAAAATCGACATGAATTAAACATGAATGAACAGGAAAATCATGGTCAATGTCAATTGTATTTCACACTTTAAATAAGCAGATACAACAAAGATCGATCTCACAGGTTTATCAGGCAACTCACACGGCCAATGTGGCACCAATTTCAGCCGCAAAGTCCTTAGAAACTCTAACCTTCTTCAGGTAGGAACTTAGCTCCTTTCCTTCAAGAGCAGCAGAAGTGACAAAATGGATAGTAAGAACAAAACAAAGAATAGTACAGCACAGGAACAGGGCCTTTGGCCCTCCAAACTTGCGCCAATCATGTTGTCCTATCTAGACCAACCGCCTATATCCCTCTATACCCCGCCTGCCCATGTGTCCATTCAGATAAGTTTTAAATGTTGCTAACATGTCTGCCTCAACCACATCACTTGGTAGTGCATTCCAGGCCCCCACCCTCTGAGTAGAAAGCTTCCCCCGCACATCTCCACTGAACCTTTCTGCCCTCACCTTGAACTTGTGCCCCCTTGTAATTGTCATTTCTGCCCTGGGGAAAAAGTTTCAAACTGTTCACCCTATCTATACCTCTCATAATTTTATAAACTTCTATCAGGTCGCCCCTCAGCCTCTGTCTTTCCAGGGAGAACAAACCCAGTTTATTGAATCTCTCCTCACAGCTAATATCCTCCAAACCTGGCAACATCCTGATAAACCTAAGGTCAGAGAGTAGGCAAAGAAACTTGCAATGGATATCAAAATCAATACAACTTAGGAAAGGGAGGGTGCAGCCTTTGCTAGCAGGGCTTCTGGACCACTCCAGGGTGAGGGAAAAGAGAAAAGGGGGAGGGGGGAGGAAGAGGGTGAGGGAAGGAAGGAGACATCTGGGACATCATGGCTCTGGATGGGTTATCTGTGGGAAGTTCATCAGGTCCTGGTTCCCCTGAAAATATATCCCACAGCATCACTGCTGCACAATTCCCCACCTTTCCATCCCTCCACCCTGGATCATCACGATGAGAGGTCACATGACACATAGTCCAACAGTTTTATTTGCAATCACAAGCCTTTGGAGTGCTGCTGTTTCATCTGTGGATCACCTCAACAACAATCCTGGCCAAGATCCTGGAAATAGATCACAATACAGCCATTCCAAACAACTTTAATTGATCCGGATTGACACCAAGCTGGATCTACCCGGCAGCCAGCAGAGATTTCTTGATCATTTTACTGATGATCGAATGATCCCAAGAAGCGACTCGAGTTGCACAGAGATTAGAGAAGTTGGGATTGCTTTTCTCTGAGAAAGTTAATGTGAGACTGAGCTATTCAAAACTATGAGGGATTTTGATAGGGCAAGTAAGGAAATATTTTTTCCTTTGTTAAGTGGGTAGGTAACCACAGGTCAGAGATTTAAAATTATTGTTGAAAGATGGGGGAAATGAGGAGAAATCTCTTGACATAGAGGATTAATACAATCGGGCACACACTGTGTGAAAGGGTGGTGGAATCAGGTGCATTGTGTCCTTTAGAAGTTCTTGAAGAGGTCTAACTTTGTGGATCAAGTGATGTGGGACTAAATTCGATAGGTCTTTCAGAGTGCCAGCACAGCTGTGATGGGCTGAGTGGCCTCAATCCCTCTATGTTACAAGATTCTTTGGTTCTGTGGAACCTTTCTATTAATGGATGCTGAATTAAGCAAGATTTCATGACTAATTGAACTTCAATATTTTCATACTTTTGTGCATGTTAATGTGAGTAACGCACGTCTCATGCAATAATTAGGTGAGATCACGCATTTTAATGTTTGCCGACTCCAAAAATTTACATGTCAAAGCTGAGTCATCCTTACTCTGGAGAAAAAAGCCAGAGAGACAGATCCTTTCGTGAATCTAGTTTGCAGTGCAAGCAACTCTTTTTTAACATTGTTAGGAATATCTGCATAAAGCAGTCAAGGTGTATTTGGGCTGTATTTTGAGGAGGATTGGGGCAGAAAGAGAATATTGGTGAAACTGTACAAGTAACCAGGTTTAGGCACTGATTTAAAAAATCCTTCATTTAAAAATATAGCATTAAGAATTATAATAATTTTACTTGTGCAATGGTAATTTATGTGTTGCAAGTTTTGCTGCAAATTTTCCACACAGCGTAAATACTTTCCCTCCCTGTATTTTATTAGTGATGTACATCTCCGAGTAGCTCAGACCCACCCTGTGGAGTTGTTAATCTCAGTGCCAGAGAAGCACTGGAACACAGTCTAAATTTATTTCTCATCTCATTGCCTGGGAGGGAACATGGTGCTTGGTGTCAAAAGATCTTGCAAAGAGAGTTCATAGAGTCCCTACAGTGCAGAATAGGCCATTCAGCCCATCAAGTTTGCATCAACTCTCTGACAGAGTATTTTACCCCGTCCCTCTCCCCCACCTTAATCCTCCTAACCTACACATCTTGAGACACTAAGGGCCATTTTACCATGGCCAAGCCACCTAACCTGCACATCTTTGGGGTGTGGGAGCACTCTGGAGCACCCGGAGGAAAACCACACCAGCAGGGGGAGAACATGCCATCCCCCGCCCCCCTCCTCCCTCCTCCACCCCACTTCAGGCCAACAAGGAATGGACAATAAATGTGAGAGCCAAGGTGGGGATTGAACCCGGGTCCCTTGAGCTGTGAGGCAGCAGTGCTAACCACTGTATCACCGTGCTGCCCGTATCTGTATCATCGGAGTGTAAGAAATGTAGCAGCCAATTTGCACACAGAGAACTCCCACAGATAGCAATGTGGTAACAGCCAGATAATCTGTTTCAGTGATTGTTGGTTGAGGGATAAATATTTCCCAAGACACTGGGGTAAAGTTCCCCTCCTCACGATCCCCTGCACCTGAAAACAATCCTCATCAAACTTTTTCTCTCCATTGCTTCATGCAAATGTCAATACGTTGTTAATTGTGGGGTATTACCTAGAAAAAAAAGGAAATTATATCGGTCTCTGATTTGTCGTTTCAAATCTGACCTACTTAAAGCTTATTATAAGTACAGTCTGGAAATGTTTTATGATTCCGCAGCTCTGCATCATTAACTCACATCATTGAACTCACAGAATTTTTTTTTTAGTTCCAACAGGAAAATGCATTTTATTTTATGTAAAAAAAAAGAACTCTCAGTATTTTTATTTTACTATTCATTCTCCAGATGTGAGCATCACTGACAAGGCTCTCACATTTATTGTCCATTCCTTGTTGGCCTGAAGTGGGGTGGAGGAGGGAGGAGGGTGGCGGTGGGGGGGGGGTGGGTTTGATAGGTTGGCTTCTTGGACTACCACTTGCAGTTTGGTGCAAGTAATGGGGGGGGCACGGTGGCACAGTGGTTAGCACTGCGGGTTCAATTCCTGGTTTGGGTCATTACCTGTGCGGAGTCTGCACATTCTCCCTGTGTCTGTGTGGGTTTGTTCCGATTTCTTCCCACGGTCTGAAAGACGTGCTGGTTAGGGTGCGTTGGCCGTGCTAAATTCTCCCTCAGTGTACCCGAACAGGTGCTGGAGTGTGGCGACTAGGGGATTTTCACAGTAACTTCGTTGCAGTGTTAATGTAAGCTGGCTTGTGACACTAATAAATAAACTTTAATGTAATGGTTCGTGAGGATATTTTAGAGAGCAGGCAGGAGTCGCCCACAATGGTGTTCAAGCGCCACATTTGCCAGACTGCGTCAGGCTGACAGGTTCTCTTCCGTAAAGGACTTGGACCAGTTGGGTTTTAACAACAGCCTGATGGCGTCATGAGCACTTTTTCCGGATTAATGCCTCACTGACAAGCTATAGCTGCACAACACAGGCAAGGTAGGGGTCCTTACAGCATGCTTAAGTGAACTTCGATGAATGATTGCATTGCTGTCAACTCTAACTTCTAATTTCTGACTGGTGCTTCCTCAGTTGGTTAGTCACTGGCAAGCAGTCGAGGTTCAACTATTTATAAATCTGTCTGCTTTGGGTGATTGTTTTTGTAATGGAAAGACTTAGCTCAATTTCCGGCACTTTAATTCAATGAGTGGATGTTCAAGGTGGCACAGTGGTTAGCACTGCTGCCCCACAGCGCCAGGGCCCTGGGTTCGATTCCCGGCTTGGATCACTGTATGTACAGGGTCTGCACATTCTCCCCGTGTCTGCGTGGGGTTCCTCCGGGTGCTCTGGTTTCCTCCCACAGTCTGAAAGAGGTGCTGGTTAGGTGCACTGGCCATGCTAAATTCTCCCTCAGTGTACCCGAACAGGCGCCGGAGTGTGATGACTGGGGCATTTTCACAGTAACTTCATTGCAGTGTTAATGTAAGCCTACTTGTGAGACTAATAAATAAACAAACAAAAACTTTTGCCAACTGACTGGGTGCGGGACAAATGGTACAATTGTGTCTTGAAATTTGCATTGATGCTGGTGAGATTCCTTATCAAAAACAACTGAATCATCATGATAAATGCGAAATACTGCAGATGCTGGAATCCAAAACAAACACAGAAAAACGCTGGAAGAATTCAGTCTTGATGATTCTTCGGAGTCATGCGATCTCGAAACATTAACTTTATCTTCTCACTCCACTGATGTTGCCAGACCTGCTGAGTTTTTCTGTTCTGTTTCTACACTGAATCATCACCGTCCTTTGCCCAGTGGAGATATGGTGGAGATATGGAAAAGCTCTGCTTTTCCGAGAGCTCTCACCACACCGGTAGAATTTAGAAATAGCTATTAATTCTACAATGATTGCTCTCATAGGATCACAGAATGGTACAGAATGGAAGGAGAACATTCTGCCCATTGAGTCTGTACAAGTTCTTTCAGAGAGCAATCCGGTTAGTCCCATTCCTTGGCTTTTTCCCCATGTACCTGCAACTTTTTAAAGGATGTATTATTAATTCGCTCCGACTTAACGCCATCACTGGTGTATACCATCGATTATTTTATTCTAGTTGAGAACTCCCATATGTTATTGAGGGAGACAGCACAATAATGTCAAATTTGTATTCTGATTCCAATTTATCGAAAGCTTTATGGGCTTTAGGCAGGTGAGTCCGTTTTGTGAATTTCTTGACAATAAGTTTCTAACGGATAATTTTGCTAAAAATAAGTCCGTGCCAAAATGGTGACACTGCACACCTCGAGTGTTGTGATCAGTAGAGACCTATTTAAGAGTGAGATAGATGATCACAGACACTTGGGAGGCGATGGCCTAGTGGTATTATCGCTAGACTATTAATCCAGAAACTCAGCTAATGTTCTGGAGGCCCGGATTCAAATCCCACCATGGCAGATAGTGACATTTTAATTCAATAAAACGTGTCTGGAATTCAGAATCTGCTGATGACCATGAAACCATTGTCGATTGTCTGAAAAACCTATCAGGTTCACTAATGTCCTTTAGGGAAGGAAGTCTGCCATCCTTAGCTGGTCTGGCCTTCATATGACTCCAGAGCCACAGCGATATGGTTGACCCTTAACCTCCCTAGGGCATCTAGGGATGGGCAATAAATGCTGTAAGAAGTTTAACAACACCAGGTTAAAGTCCAACAGGTTTATTTGGTAGCAAAAGCCACACAAGCTTTCGAGGCTCTGAGCCCCTTCTTCAGGTGAGTGGGAATTCTGTTCACAAACAGAACTTATAAGACACAGACTCAATTTACATGAATAATGGTTGGAATGCGAATACTTACAACTAATCCAGTCTTTAAGAAACAAAACAATGGGAGTGGAGAGAGCATCAAGACAGGCTAAAAAGATGTGTATTGTCTCCAGACAAGACAGCCAGTGAAACTCTGCAGGTCCACGCAACTGTGGGAGTTACAAATAGTGTGACATAAATTCTGATTCTAGGATCGCATGATAAAGACTCAGGAGGAAAAAAGCAGAAATATTTATGTGAAATAGTGTGACATAAACCCAATATCCCGGTTGAGGCCGTCCTTGTGTGTGCGGAACCTGGCTATCAGTTTCTGCTCAGCGACTCTGCGCTGTCGTGTGTCGCGAAGGCCGCCTTGGAGAACGCTTACCCGAATATCAGAGGCCGAATGCCCGTGTTCTGGATAAATGCTGGCCAGCCAGAGATGCCCATGCTGCACCAATGATCAAAAAAAACTTAGAAACACAGCACCTGTTTATTTTTAAGCATGAGCTACATAAAACTAGGATACACTTTTTAACCAAATTGAATGAGCATTGCTGTAAATGAATGACACTAGATAGGGCTGTTAAATGATACAGATACTTGCATATATTCTGATAATTGATTGTGTTCATGATGTAAAGCCATGGGCGCATTGTAGGGGTTTTGAACTTGTTCGCAATGTGAACTGAATAGCGAGCAACATTCTTCAGAAAATGCTGGAAAATCTCAGCAGGTCTGATAGCATCTGTGGAGAGAGAATAAAATAATCAACATAACTCTCTCCTTCATGTGTCTGGATAACATAAATGCATCCATGCCATTCGCCTCAGCCACTCTACATAGTAGCTCTGAAGAAGGGTCATCCAGACTCGAAACGTTGGCTCTATTCTCTCTCCACAGATGCTGTCAGACCTGCTGAGATTTTCCAACATTTCCTGTTTTTCTTTCAGATTCCAGCATCCACAGCATTGTGCTTTTATTTATTATAGTAACAATTCTTTACTATTTTACTCACTTAATTCCCTTAATTCTTTTCATTAGGAAATCCAGTGGGAACTCTTCTTCCAGCCTCGGTGACATGGTGTCTGGTACGTGGCGTTCTCCCTCCCCTTCTGCAGGTGAATTTGTTCTTGCTATTTAAATCACACCTGGAGTATCCGACTTGCAATTGCTCAACTGACTTTAACTCTGTAGGTATTTTAGGGTATTCCGAGAATACCTGATCTCTGTGTGCATTGCATGGCAGAGTAAGTGGCACATTACAGAGTTCAGAAAGCGCCATAAACCACGAGAGTGAAACTCGAGTGGTTTATCAGTGCTTTCTGAACCCGAAGAACTCTTGTATGTATATATATATATATATAATGAGTTTCTTACTGCTTTACTGATACAAGGATGCTATTCAGTACAGGAAATGTGACTGAAAGTAAATCCAGTCCAAAGTGGATGCCAAGCTTGTCTGATTCAAACTGCAGTGTCATTACACTCTCTGTCTTGTTTTTCTGCCTGTTGAGAGCCATATCATTGAGGTTGCTACAGAAAAATAGCACAGCCCAAATATATGTATGTACAATATGAAAACCTTCTGTGCACAGTTTCTGCAATATAATTAATAGCAATTATTGCGCAACCGATTTTCTTTGAGATCATGCATATTTTGACAACTGGAATGACCTTTTAGAATTGAATATTGAATCAACCTGAATTTGGACACAGTGATTCTACACCACTTGTTCCTAAAAAAATGTTATTTTTTTCTCATTGCAGCAAAGCAGAAGCAAAAAGTGGTGAGTGTGTTTTCCATCCTGTTTATATGGTCTTCAACCTGTGTCTGGCTATCAGCATCAGCGGGGTTCTCTCACTCACTCCATTGTAATACTGAGAACTGAGTGTGTTTTCTACAGCCTTCGATTGGAACCCCTTTGGGATGAATGGAGTTTGGTCGAATTTCCGCACACCTGTCTCAGACTTTATTCTAAAAAAGCTTTGAATTTCTTTTGATGCATTTTTGTTTTGCCCTCCGGATATTATTGAGATGTTTATTAACAACGGCTGAATCACAGTGATTGGAACACAGATTAACGGTGGCACAGTGGTTAGCACTGCTGCCTCACAGTGCCAGGGACCTGGGTTCGATTCCCGGCTTGGGTCACTGTCTGTGTGGAGTTTGCACCTTCTCCCCGTGCCTGCGTGGGTTTCCTCCCACAGTCTGAAAGACGTGCTGGTTAGGTGCATTGACCCGAACGGGTGCCGGTATGTGGCGACTAGGGGACTTTCACAGTAACTCCATTGCACTGTTAATGTAAGCTTTACTTGTGACTAATAATAAATAAACTTTAACAAGGACTGAGATGACCAGTCATCTTGCAGTATCGAGGTAAATATAAGCGCTGATTTGAAGACATGGGGGGAATTGGGGGCCAAGGCGGTCAAAGAAATGTCCTAGGTGGGGTGGCACAGTGGTTAACATTGCTGCTTCACAGTGCCTGGAACCCGGGTTCGATTCCGGACTTGGGTCATTAACTGTGTGGAGCTTGCATGTTCTCCCTGTGTCTGCATGGGTTTCCTCCGGGTGCTCCGGGTCCCTCTCACAATCCGCAGATATGCAGGTTAGGTTGATTGGCGATGCTAAATTTCTCCTTAGTGTCAGGGGGACAAGCAGGATAAATACGTGGGATTATGGGGATAGGGCCTGGGTGGGATTATTGTCGGTGCAGGCTCGATGGGCTGAATGGCCTTCTGTAGGGCTTCAATAATTCTAACTTGACATTGTAAAGCCTGGGAGACTTATATTCCCAGGCCTTATCCACATGGTCTCAGTCAGGCTCCTGCTCAAATCCGGTGGGAAGTAGCATAAAATTTTTAAAATTTATGCATTAGTGTCACAAGGAGGCTTACATTAACACTGTAATGAAGTTACTGTGAAAATCCCCTAGTCGCCACACTCCAGCGCCTGTTTAGGTACATTGAGGGAGAATTTAGCCAATGCACCTAACCAGCACCTCTTTCAGACTGTGGGAGGAAACCGGAGCACCCGGAGGAAACTCACCAGACATGGGAGCATATGGATAGAAGAGGTTTTCCTCAAACTAGTTAAGTCTTGGAGAGAGGGTTCAGGAGAGCCTTGCCATTGTGAGGGGGCAAGGGGGAGGGGGGGTTGCTGAGGGGAATGGATCTGGCATGGGCCTGGAGGTCTTGGCCAGACCTCACAAGGAGAGGTAGAAATTGAAGCAACTTGACTTCCTGGGCCTTTTGGTTTGCTGCCAGTCCTCTTTGTACCTTGTTGGCCTGGTCAGAAAATCACCAGTTAGGTTAGAGTCATAGAGGTTTACAGCATGGAAACAGGCCCTTCGACCCAACTTGTCCATGCCACCCAGGTTTTACCACTAAGCTGTTCCCAATTGCCCTGTTTGGCCCATATCCCTCTATACCCATCTTATCCATGTAACTGTCTAAATGCTTTTTAAAAGACAAAATTGTACCCGCCTCTACTACTACCTCTGGAAGCTCATTCCAGACACTCACCACACTCTGTGTGAAAAAATTGCCCCTCTGGACACTTTTGTATCTCTCCCCTCTCACCTTAAACCTAAGCCCTCTAGTTTTAGACACTCCTACTGTTGGGAAAAGATGTTGACTATCTAACTGATCTATGCCCCTCATTATTATATAGATCTCCATAAGATCAACCCGAAGTCTCCCACGCTGCACGGAAAAAAGTCCCAGTCCATCTAGCCTCTCCTTTTAACTCAAACCATCAAGTCCCGATAGCATCTTAGTAAATCTTTCCTGCACTCTTTCTAGTTTAACAATATCCTTTCTGTAATAGGGTGACCCAAACTGTGCATGGTATTCCAAGTGTGGCCTTACCAATGTCCTGTACAACTTCATCAAGATGTCCCAACTCCTGTATTCAATGTTCTGACCAATGAAACGAAGCACGCCGAATGCCTTCTTCACCACCCTGTCCACCTGTGACTCCAGTTTCAAAGAGCTATGAACCTGTGCCTCTTGATCTCTTTGTTCTATAACTCCTCCCAACGCCCTTCCATTAACTGAATAAGTCCTGCCTTGGTTCGAACTACCAAAATGCATCACCTTGCATTTATCTAAATTAAACTCCAGCAGCCCACTGGCCCAATTGATCAAGATCCCATTGCATCCTAGATGCTACATAAGATAAAGGTGCACAGTGTTACGGGTAATGTATGAACATGGATAGAGGATTGGTTAACTAACAGAAAGCAAAGAGTGGGGATAAATGGGTGTTTTTCTGGTTGGCGATCAGTGACTAGTGGTGTGCCTCAGGGATCAGTGTTGCGGCCGCAATTGTTTACGATTTACGTAGATGATTTGGAGTTGGGGACCAAGTGTAGTGTGTCGAAATTCGCAGATGACACTAAGATGGGTGGTAGAGCAAAGTGTGCAGAGGACGCTGAAAGTCTGCAAAGGAATAAAGATAATATAAGTGAGTGGGCGAGGGTCTGGCAGATGGAGTACAATGTTGGTAAATGTGAGGTCATCCGTTTTGGTAGGAATAACAGCAAAATGGACTATTATTTAAATGGTAAAAAATTGCAGTATGCTGCTGTGCAGAGGGACCTGGGTGTCCTTGTGCAGGAACCTCAAGGAGTTGGTTTGTAGGTGCAGCAGGTAATTAAGAAGGCAAATGGAATTTTGTTCTTCATTGCTCGAGGGATGGAGTTTAAAAACAGCGAGGTTATGTTGCAGCTGTATAAGGTGCTGGTGAGGCCACACCTGGAGTATTGTGTACAGTTTTGGTCTCCTTACTTGAGAAAGGATATACTGGCACTGGAGGGGCTGCAGAGGAGATTCACTAGGTTGATTCTGGAGTTGAGAGGGTTGGCTTATGAGGAGAGACTGAGTAGACTGGGGCTATACTCATTGGTATTCAGAAGAATGAGGGGAGATCTTATGGAAACATATAAGATTATGAAGGGAATAGATAAGATAGAAGCAGGGAAGTTGTTTCCACTGGTGGGTGAAACTAGCACTAGGGGACATAGCCTCAAAATAAGGGGAAGCAGATTTAGGACTGAGTCGAGGAGGAACGTCTTCACACGGGCGGCATGGTAGCACAGTGGTTAGCACTGCTGCTTCACAGCTCCAGGGACCTGGGCTCGATTCCCGGCTTGGGTCACTGACTGTGCGGAGTTTGCACATTCTCCCCGTGTCTGCGTGGGTTTCCTCCGGGTGCTCCGGTTTCCTCCCACAGTCCAAAGATGTGCGGGTTAGGTTGATTGGCCAAGCTAAATTGCCCTTTAGTGTCCCGGGATACGTAGATTAGAGGGATTAGCGGGTAAATATGTAGGGATATGGGGATAGGGCCTGGGTGGGATTGTTGTCGGTGCAGACTCGATGGGCCGAATGGCCTCTTTCTGCACTGTAGGGGTTCTATGGTTCTATGGTTCACACAAAGGGTTGTGAATCTGTGGAATTCCCTGCCAGTGAAGCAGTTGAGGCAACCTCATTGAATGTTTATAAGGCAAGGATAGAAAAATTTTTGAACTGTAAAGGAATTAAGGGTTATGGTGAGCGGGCGGGTAAGTGGAGCTGAGTCCACAAAAAGATCAGCCATGATCTTATTGAATGGTGGAGCAGGCTCGAAGGGCCAGATGGCCTAATCCTGCTCCTAGTTCTTATGTTCTTATAACCTTTTTCACTGTCCACTATGCCACCAATCTTGGTGTTATTTGCAAACTTACGAACCATGTCCCCTATATTCTCATCCAAATCATTAATATAAATGACAAATAACAGTGGACCCAGCACCGATCCCTGAGGCACATTGCTGGTCACAGGCCTCCAGTTTGAAAAACAACCCTCTATAACCATCTTCTGTCATCAAGCCAATTTTGTATCCAAGTGGTTACCTCACCCTGGATCCTGTGAGATTTAACCTTATGCAACAATCTACCATGCGGTCCCCTTTTAAAGGCATAGCTAAAGTCCATGTAGACAACGTCGACTGCACTGCCCTCATCTACCTTCTTGGTTACTCCTTCAAAAAACTCAATCAAATTTGTGAGGTATGATCTTCCACTCACAAAGCCATGCTGACTGTCCCTAATCAGTCCTTGCCTTTCTAAACGCCTGTAGATCCTGTCTCTCAAAATAACTTCTAATAACTTACCCACTACAGACATTAGGCTCATCGACCTGCCATTCTCTGGCTTTTCCATGCAGCCCTTCTTAAACAAATGCACAACATTTGCCACCCTCCAATCTTCAGGAACCTCACCTGTGGCTGTCGATGATTCAAATATCTCTGCTAGGGGATCTGCAATTTCCTCCCTAGCCTCCCACGACGTCCTGGGATACACTTCATTAGGTCCTGGGGATTTATCTATCTTGATGTGCTTTAAAGCTCCCAACACCACCTCCTCTGCAATATGTACACTCCTCAAGACATCACTATTTATTTCCCAAGTTCCCTAACATCCATGCTTTTCTCAACAGTAAATACTGATGAGAAATATTCATTTCGGATCTCACCCATTTCTTGTGGATCCGCACATAGATTACCTTGTTGATCCTTAAGAGGTCCTATTCTTTCCCTAGTTACTCTTTTGCCCTTTATATATTAATAGAAGCTCTTTGGATTTTCTTTTGCCTTATCTGCCATCGTAATCTCGTGTCCCCTCTTTTCCCTCTCTTAACTCTACTCTGACATCCTCTACACTCTTCAAGGGATCCATTTAATCCCAGCTGCCTATGCATGTCATATGTCTACACCTTCTTCTTGACCAGGGCTCAATATCCTGAGTCATCCAAGGTTCGCTACTTCTACCAGCCTTGCCCTTCACTCTAAAAGTAATGTGGCTAACTCTGAACCCTGGTTAACACAATTTTGAAAGCCTCCCACTGACCAGATAGCATGCCAACAGTCTCCCCCAATCACCTTTTGAAAGTTCCAGTCTGATATCCTCAAAATTGGCCTTGCCCCAGTTTGGAATTTTAACTTTTGGGCCAGATCTATCATTCTCCATAGCTATCTTAAAACTAATGGAATTATGGTCACTGGTCCTAAAGTGATCCCTCACTAACACTTCTGTCACCTGCTCTTCCTTATTTCCCAAGAGGAGGTCAGGTTTTGCCCCCTCTCTAGTTGGGTCATTCACATACTGAATGAGAAATACCTCCTGAATACACTCAATAAATTTCTTTCCATCCAAGCCTATAATACTATGGCTGTCCCAATCAATGTTGAGAAAGTCCCCTACTATTACCACCCTATTTTTCTTGGAGCTGTCTGTAATCTCCTTACATATTTGTTCCTCAATAACTATTTAGGGGCTTATAGTACAATCCTATCAAAGTAATCTCTCCCTTCTTATTTCTCAGTTCTACCCATATAGACTTAGTGGGTGAACCCTCAGAAATATCCCCTCTCATTTATGCTGTGATGTTCTCCTTAAACAAAAACGCAACTCCTTCCCTCCTCCTGTTCTATCTTTCCTATAGCATCTGTACCCTGGAGTATTAAGCTGCCAGTCCTGTCCCTCCCTTAGCCATGTTATAGTAATAGCTATAATATCCCAGTCCCATGTACCCATCCATGCCCTGAGTTCATCTGCCTTGACCATCAGGCCTCTTGCATTGAAATGAATGCAGTTAAATCTAGACTTCCCTTGCTCTCTGCCCTGCTGTTGCTTGACCTGTCTAATACCAGGATTACTGAAACTGCCTTTACTATTTAATATGCTCTAATTAACTTGTGTGCTGTCCTCAACCTTCTCTTCTATCTCTCTACTGCTTTGGGTCCCACCCCCCTGCCCATCTAGTTTAAACCCTCCCGAGTGGCACTAGCAAATCTTCCTGCCAGGATGTTAATCCCACTCCAGTTCAGGTGTAACCCGTCCCGCTTGAACAAGTCACTCCTTCCCCAGAAGAGATCCCAATGATCCACAAATCTAAATCCCTGCCCCCTGCACCAGTTCTCGAGCCACACATTCATCTGCCTAATCTTCCTATTTCTACTTTCGCTAGCACGTGGCATCAGCAGTAGTCCAGAAATTACTACCCTTGAGGTCCTGCACTTTAGCCTAACTCTCTATTTTCACACTTCAGGACCTCATCCTTTTTCCTTGTTGGCACCAATGTGTACGATGACTTCTGGGTGCTCACCCTTCTCCTTAAGAATGTCCTTTAACCACTCAGAGATATCTTTGACCCTGGCACCAAAGAAGCAACACACCATCCTGGAGTCTCAATCGTGGCCAGGGAAACACTTGTCTGTACTTTTAACTAGCGAGTCCCCTATTACTACTGCTCGCTTGTTCATCGCCCGACCCTGTTAATGGTTAATGGCAGAATTGGAAGCCATCTTGCCTTTAAAGAAGGACCCCGCTGATCTCAGGTGCACTTCTTGTCTGTTTGGAAGAGCAGGTTAAAATTGGAAGCTGCGGGAAGACAGCATGACCTCGGTGGGTAGGTCCTGTGGACAAATGTAACATTATACCCAGCTCCTCCCTGCCCCGGGTTAACACTGCTCTCCTCAAATTACTGCAGCAATGTTGGTTTTGTGTCAGATTTTACGGCTTTACGGAGTAATATATTATGACCCACTAAGTTGCTATTAAAAGAACCAAAAAAATAAGACAATGATGTGCGAATGACTAATCTGATGCCAAATATTCCTGGACTAGTGTATAAGTTACTACACTATGAAACTCGGGTGCAGTTAAGGTCATCATTTTAACCAATCAACAGAGTCTCTGAAGATTAAATTAGGGATAAAATGCCACAAATTCAGATCACATAACTAGCAGTGACGGAATTAACATTACTATGAATACCAAATGTTGTCGAGTATTGTGGTCTGCAGTTGTACATCTCAGTCATGTCAATGCTGCTTCTATATTAATTGAATGACTTCAGTTTTTGCTTCCTTTACTGCAAGTACATGGAAAGAGAGTGTTACAATTTTGGATTTTTATAGAATCGTTTCTCGCAACCCTTTCACAGTAGTGAAGGAAATTGAAAAGGTAATTAGGATAATTTTTCACTCCTGCGGCGTAGGGCTAGAAATTGGATAGTCCTATTTTTTTGGTTTGGATCACAATTTGCAAACTTGCTGTGCCCGTTTAGGTCAAAGTGGGCAACAAGCAAACTCCATGTACCCAGCTCCTCGCTCGCTGGTGCACCTCCAGCGTTGCGCTCTGCCTCAGAATGCTGACAACGGGCTCTGGACAAGGAAGAGATGCGAGCAAAGTTGCTTTCAGACCACATGGTATAGCGATCCTGCTCTTCTTAAAGGCAGGCTGCATTTCAAATGTGCACAGAAAGGTTGCTGCAATGCAAATTCTTGCAAAGTGAACACTAGAACTGACAGATGGATCCATAGTGATGGATGGGCTGTTACGTTAGTATTGAGTGAAACGTTAGTGTTGCAGATGGGTCATTGAAAAGTTGCTGTGAACCCTCAAGGACCAGTTTCCACAGAGAGGGTGAGAAGGCAGCCAGAAAAGTTAACTCCCGCCATCAGAACCTGAGAACCTGGCAGCAATGTCGGAAGAAGCCTGATGACCACATGCCAATCTTCACATGACATCTCATATCCACCACCCCACCAGCCTCTCACTCTGCTCAATTCGCCACACTCACATCACTCACACAGCGGCACACCCTGGCATTCAGGAATCATGCCTAATATCCCAATACTTCACCTCACCCTCACACGCCCATGAATTCAGCAGGTCTTATGCCCACCTCTCAGTGCCTCCCAACACCTCCAGCTATTCAGCTGAGGCAGGCACATCATCCAAACACGGTTCGACACCACTACTGACATCCTGCCCTCTGTCTTACAGGACAAGGTGGCTCACAATGGAAGGGAGCAGAGCAGAATTGGTGGAAGACAAGGGCACCTGCGACTCTTGAGCTGCACAAATGTGTAATGTGTTGGCTGCGACAGAACCCATGGTTCAATGTCAGTGAAAGCATTGTGGTGGACAGTAGCTCCCTGCCTTACCGCAACTCTCAGCACAACCTCATTTTGCTATTTGGCATCATGTCCAAGTTGCTGATACTGTGACTATGGACCTCTGACTTCCCAGCTCGCTCCACTTCCCTCATACCAAACTCCCCCTTCTGAGTTGCAATTTCAGATACCAGTTTCTGCTGCCTATCCAGCCACAGCTGTCCTCATAGGTAACGAGAGAGCAGCTACACAGCACAGATGAAGAGATCCCCTCACTTGATCTGACGCTTGCAGCCACCAGGTCAGATATTGGTACTGAAAGTGCTTTGGAGTACCTGCATTGGCCAGGTGAGCACGGTGGCACAGTGGTTAGCACTGCTGCCTCACAGCTCCAGGGACCCGTGTTCGATTCCCAGCTTGGGTCACTCTCTGTGCGGAGTCTGCACATTCTCCCCGTGTCTGCATGGGTTTCCTCCGGGTGCTCCGGTTTCCTCCCACAGTCCGAAAGACGTGCTGGTTAGGTGCATTGGTCATGCTAAATTCTCCCTCAGTGTACCCGAACAGGCGCCGGAGTGTGGCGGCTAGGGGATTTTCATAGTAACTTCATTGCAGTGTTAATGTAAGTCTACTTGTGGCTACTAAATAAACTTTAAACTTTAATGATGGTTAAAATCTGGCTCACTAGTGGATCAGTTCTGCTGTAAAGGGCTACAATGAGGATGTCGCTAGGGTAGCATAGAGGAGAGCACTGAATGGTCTGAGTTGTCTAGTACATTGGCTGACCTGCTGTCACTGTCAAGGAGCACGAGAATCCCGCCGCAAGTAAGTGGAGGGTATCACACAGATCTTGCCTTCTCCACTGTGTCTACTCCAGCTCCAAGCCATGCTGCAGATTCAGAGGCACAGCCGCCCTCCTCGGCCTCCCAATATCTGGTGCAGTCTTTAAGTGCTTAAGTCACCTACTCCTCTGACTCCTTGTGAAGATGAGGCATCACTCTCTGGCAAATTCAGGAACTCAGCAATACACTTTCAAAACACTTTGACTACTTGTAGACACTTTGCAACGAAAAAGGTTAGAAGAAATTATGTTACCAGCAATGCGGCTCAGTGGGAAGCTCTAATGAGTTCAAGTCTCACTCCAAGAATAGGTGGCCACAGAAGGTGTATTCATAACACAGCCAAACATGTTGATTATCAATCTGCAAATCCTTCCAACACACCTATCGCAGGTAGGAAAAGAAAGAGAGTTTCATGGTCAGTCAGCTGAAGCAAAATTGTTTCTCTCAGAAGGTCGTGAGTCTTTGGAACTTCCTTCTTGAAAAGGTGGTGGAAGCAGGGGACCTGAATATTTTTAAGGCAGAAGTGGATAGATTCTTGGAAAGCAAGGGGGGACGATTGGAAGTAGCAGGATGCAGATTTAAATTAATATCAGAGCAGTCACGATCTTATTAAATGGTGAAACAGGCTCGAGGGGCCAAATGGCCTACTCCTGCTCCTTGTTTGTGTGTTCGATGTGAAGTGGCACTCCTCAAACTTCAGACCACCAGCAACCTCTTTCCAGGCAAAACAAGCAATGAACAGCTGTAACCGTGTGCTTTGTCTGCTTCATATCTCTGGAAGAGTGATGAAGAATCAGGATACTTGATCCTTTAATTAACACCATTGCGAAGTTCTTGCAGCTTCAGGCTTGAATTTCTCCTGGAGCACACAATGCAGATGCTGGACATGCTTTGGCCAAATTTGGTATCCTGGGTTCACGTTAGCTGTGTTCGGCTGCGTGATGTGAGGAACCCCCCTCGCCACCCCCCACCAGCTGACACTGGTCATCTGTTATGCAGTTAAAAGACACTCTACACTATTGAATTTTGCACTCAGTACCTTAAGATTCATACTGAGGCAGTCGACAGCAACGCACAAAAAAGACATGTTCACGCACAGTGGCTAGTGAAGACGTGGAAGGAACATTCTTCAGAAGGCCATTGATGCAGAATCAGTTGAGGCGCTTTACAGGAAGAGGGATACCTGGGACGGAAGAGTCAGGGAGAGAGGACAGCAAATTGGATTCAAAGGATCAAGGAGCTGCCATGGAGTGGAGGACCGACTCCTGTTTTGGCATTTCTCGTTCCCACAAGTGGATTTGGTCTTGCTTGATCCGAAAGCTGTTATTTTTTTTCTGTAATCAGCACTTTCGCAGCTGCACACCCAGATGGTTAATTGCCCATTCTGTGTTTTGACAAATTCGTTTTTATTTAAATAGATAGAAAATTGCAGAAGGCGGGGGTGGGGATGGGGGGGACCATAATTTCTCAGTGTGGATTTCTAACGGGTGAGGCTCTACATTGGGAGCACACTCTTAGATCATCAGCCCTCTAGACTCATCACGGTGCTTTCTTTAGAAATGGCAGTCACTGCACTTGGCAAGACAGATTATGAACTAATACATTTACAGATTAAATGCATGTCACACAAACGTTTAGCAAATATTCAACAATGATATTCCCAGAACTGCAGCATCTTTCTGTTCCTTTCCAATCAGTCCTTTTCGAGTCCAGTTTCGAGCAAGCTTAACAATGTTTATATTCAGTTGTCAATGAGTATGTTGATTCAGTAAATGCAAATGCAACAACGGGAGGCAATGGACGAGTGATATTATCACTAGATTTCTAATCCAGAAACTCAGCTCATGTTCTGGGGACCCAGGTTTGAATCCCCCCACAGCAGGTGATGGAATTTGAATTCAATGCAAAATATCTGGAATTAAGAATCTACTGATGACCATGAAACCATTGTTGATTGTCGGAAAAACCCATCTGGTTCCCTAATGTCCTTCAGGGAAGGAAATCTGCTGTCCTTACCTGGTCTGGCCTACATGTGACACCAGAACCACAGCAATGTGGTTGACTCTCAACTGCCCTCCAAAGGCAACTAGGGATGGGCAATAAATACTGGCCAGCCAGCGACACTCATGTCCCATGAATGAATTAACAAAATCATAGAATCCCTACAGTGCAGAAGGAGACTATTTGGCCTATCGAGCTTCCACCCAGGCCTTATCCCCTTAACCCTACCTACTTACCCTGTTAATTCCCCTGACACAAAATGGGGCAATTTAGCATGGCCAATCAACCTGACCTGTACGTCTTTGGACTGTGGGAGGAAACCAGAGCACCCGGAGGAAACCCATGCTGACATGGAGAGAACATGCAAACTCCACACAGACAGCTACCCGAGGCTGGAATTGAACCCAGGTCCCTGGTGCTGTGAGGCAGCATTGCTAACGACTGTGCCACCCGTGCCGCCCCATGATTGAATAAATAATTGCGTAACCATGGAACTTAATCAAATTCACACATTTTCCAGCAAAAACCATTTTCCTGTTTGAGTTCCCCTCATTCTTGTTATATACGTCCAGACAAATGATTTAATCAATTAGATGTATCAAGAGATTAACAACCATCCGTTAAGAGCTCTTTTAACATTCAGCAAATCTAGCTATTGTTACGATCCCAGACGATGTTATTGCTGGACAAATCGGATCCTGGGATGAAACCCGGCTTGGTAGACCCTAACTTCTATATTTTAAAAAACATGTGGATGTGGAGAATCACAGGACTGTCGATGAACTCTTTACAAAAAAATAAACAAGAAAAGATGAACTATAATACAGTGCTCCTCCCCCCCCCCCGCCCGCCCAGCTATACCTTTACAGATATATACAGATTTATAAGGATAACACAAGTTCCAAAATTTATTTTGCACTCTGATGTTCTCAGTATGTGCACTGTCCATGTAAATCCACAGGCAGAGCGTGGTCAGATGCACCACATTCTGAAACTAAGCGACAGATACCACCCAATACAACTTTTGTGGATTTCTCATCAATGCCCCCAGATGCTTATCACACTGTGAGCCAACTCGTCTCACTGGAACTTTATTTTCCACATGAGTGTTTTCAATCCCTGCTCTCAAAGAATACACATTTTTCTAAACAATACTTCCTCCTGGATGCCTTCACCAAGGATCCACCTCCAGGATTTCAACCTTTCCTCGATCCTGGATCACCATATGTATTCAAGCTTCCACACAATTCCTCATGTACCGAGTCACACCAACAGAACATCATTGCCTCACAGGCTTCTGTAAGGTGTCACCAACATTTTGATCACTTCTGATTTTACCTAGCTGACTTTAAATCTGGTTCCTGCAGCTGTCTTTTTAACTCAGAGCCCTTTCTCTGCTTTTTACTTCAATTCTCCTGAACAGGACCTCCTTCAGCTTCTTGTTCTTTGTTCCTTTGACCTAATTGTCTTCCTGAGACATTGTTTTGTCCTGACTTCCTGGTTTCTGGAACTTTCTTTTGTTCTTTTTGGAAATCTGCTCTCCTGGCACTAACTTACAACTAACTGTCCTAGGGTTCTCCATGGTTGCTAAGCAACAGCCTAGTTTTTTTTCTTTAAACCGGGTTTGCTTTCACAGCATAAACTCTCATTACAATTAAGCCCTTTGGGCCAAACTGAAGTTATTAACTCGTTCCAATACAGATATACAAAATTAAACTTACTTAAAGCTGTACCTTATTTCTAATATCCACAAATATAAAGGTGAGTTATTTATAACTACCTGTTTCCTGGCATGATTTACAACTATTAGATATATAAATCAAAAATCTTACTCAAAGTACCGAACCAACAATCAGAAAAGAAATTGCAGTACAATTTAAAATCCAGTCTTTTATCTATTTATTTCAGTTGATAGTTAAGAAAAGCATTTTGACTTAACAATTGGATTGTCCAGTATAGCTAACATTGCATGTGCTGAATGACACTGTCAGCAGGTCCACTCACTGGTTTCAGTAAGTTATTACTGGTGAACTGTGGCTGCCCTTCTTGGGCCAGTGGCAGCCTGCTCATTCTGCAGTGGGGAGAGACTGACTAGGAGAATTGCCAATCACCTCACATGAGCCTAGAAGAGTGGAAACTGTTTTACTGTAGCGCCAAGTACAAGGGCTTCTACTCCTCATGACTCCACATCGAGGCAAGTTTAAAAATAACTTAAGATGTTACCCTTGAATCACTGGGCCAGAATTCTACTGCCCTGCCCTCCACGGGATTTAGAAAAATGTGCATTCCTTGAGAGCAGGGATTGAAAACCCTTGTGTGGAAAATAAAGTTCCAGTGAGACCAGTTGGTTCACAGTGTGATAAGCATCTGGGGACATTGATGAGATGAGTAATAACTCGGGGCGGCACGGTAGCACAGTGGTTAGCACTGCTGCTTCACAGCTCCAGGGTCCTGGGTTCGATTCCCGGCTCGGGTCACTGTCTGTGTGGAGTTTGCACATTCTCCTCGTGTCTGCGTGGGTTTCCTCTGGGTGCTCCAGTTTCCTCCCACAGTCCAAAGATGTGCGGGTTAGGTTGATTGGCCAGGTTAAAAATTGCCCCTTAGAGTCCTGAGATGCGTAGGTTAGTGGGATTGGCGGGTAAAATATGTAGGGGTAGGGCCTGGGTGGGATTGTGGTCGGTGCAGACTCGATGGGCCGAATGGCCTCCTTCTGCACTGTAGGGTTTCTATGATTTCTATGATTTCTATGATAACTTAATGAGACGAGTGGACCTGCCGGCAGTGTCATGAGGGGCGGACAATGGAAATGTCCATTGACCTTGGGCGGGAATTTCTGGTCTCGGGTCAAGTGAGGCCATAAGATCCCAACCCATAGAATCCCTACAGTGCAGAAAGAGGCAATTCGGCCCATTGAGCCTGCACTGACAACAATCCCGCCCAGGTCCTATCCCGTAACCCCATGTATTTACCCTGCTAATCTCCCTGACATCAAGGCACAGTTTACCATGGTTTATCAACCTAACCTGCACTTCTTTGGACTGCAAGAGGAAACCGGAGCACTCGGAGGAAACCCATGGAGGCACAGGCAGAACATGTAAACTCCACACAGATTGTTACCCAAGGCCGGAATTGAACCCGAGTCCCTGTGAAGCAGCAGTGTTAACCACTATGCCACCGTGCTGCCTGGGTGGCAGTGCTTTGACTGCTATGTGCACATGAACCTGATGATGTAACTGAAGGCTGCATCTAACAATGCGAAGGAGTTTCAACATATACAGAGTAACTATTTTCTAATGGTGTCCTCCAGTAACCTCGGGGGGTATTTCCATAATAATCACCTGTTTAAAGTAACCTTCCATTGTCTACTGGAGAAATTGCCAGAGTAATAAGTTGATGGGATTCTCTATGGATCACTGTAATCAGTCAATCTCCATAGCATTCAGGTCTACCCAGTGATTGTATTCCATTAGGAAACTCTGCTGGATATTATGAAATTGGATTATCACATTCCACAAAGGAACTACTTTGGAAGGTGTGTATTCTTAATAAGATCTATCTAATATTTTTTTGGGAACAGAAAGATGTAATTTATTTTATTCATGGGATCTGGGCGTCGTTGACTGGGCCAGAATTTTATTGTCCATCCCTAACTGCCCTTGAACTGAGTGACTCACAGGGCCATTTCGGAGGGCATTTCAGAGTCAACCATATTGCTGTGGATCTGGAGTCAAACTGTAGGCTAGACCAGGTAAGGATGGCATGAGTGAACCAGATGGGTTTTTACAACAATAGCCATTCTTAGACCTTTAATACCAGATTTGACTAGATTCAGATGTGGTGGGGTTACCACTAGTCTCTGGATTACTAGTTCCATGACAATGCAGCTATGCCACAACCTTCCCCCATAAATATAGTGGGTTTGCACTGTAAATGCTTTTCTCTGAAGTAACATTGCCGTTTAAGTAAAATGTTAGCATGTTTAAGCTATTCGGATATAATGAGTTATCCCATGCATCATTACTGTTTGTATTTAACACAGACTGAACACATTCCTCCTTACGATGTGGTGCCATCCATGAGGCCCGTTGTGTTGGTGGGCCCATCATTGAAAGGTTATGAGGTAAGGGATACCGATCGCTCGATCGCTGAAACTAAACAGGTGCAGTTGATAACTTTAGCAGCCGAAGCTCTTTCAATTCCCAAAAACCTGTGAGCCATTCATTGCAAGTTTTTTTTTTGCTTGATCTCCTGGCATTCAGCTCTGCCGAGTAGGGGTGGGACTGAACGTGGTAATCATTTTGAACTGGGTGGTTCACATCGACTCACAAATGTTTTTGTTTTCAGCCAATTCAAAGGTGTGGTTTTCAGGTGGTTCAGAAAAAACACCTCCGATGGAATCTTCCGGGCTCAGTAGCAGGAAGCTTGGTGGGCAGGAGAGCTTAAATAGGCCTGGGGACAAAAATCAGCTTCCTGATGGGCGGGGTGAATTTTAGCAATTATGTTCTCGGGATTTTAAAGGAGGGTTAAAGGCAGGTCGAGCTTGCCGACCGGGAAGCTCTTTTGCCAATGTTAGCATCTCATGCATGCTAATTAAAAGGCCACCTTACTGGAATTAAGTTGCGCTTCCGAATTACGTTCCCCGCCAGCAAGAAATTAGAATATTCACATACATGAGTGCACATAAGTGGTGTGCACCTGACAAGGTAAACTTCCTCCATGACTAATGGTGAATTGCCGCTGCATTCTGCTCTTTGGGCTGCATCTGTAAATGCCAGCCTCTGCTTGAGACTGGGTTGTGGCAGTACAAATTGTGTGGAGAGTGACCAAGGAAGGGAGGAAGGGTTAACGGGGAAGGGCGGAGCAGTGGCTGAGCAACGTTGGAAGGGGTAGTGCAAGCTGTCTGGGTGACCTTTAAATGTGGCATCCTGAACTTCGACCCCAAGAGGTAACGGCATGAATCGGCGAACTGCTCACGGATGCATGTGTAATTAACTAAACAGTGTAAGATTACAGGTGGCCCACACCTCCCCTTCAGTGGAAATCCACTCTCACTTCCGCGTCCGTCACCAAACTCAGACTACAGAATCATAGTCCATATTATAACCCGGGTAATGATGTCAGTGATAGTGAAATTGTTGGAGAAGATTCTTAGGGATAGGATCTATCCACATTTGGAACTGAATGGTCTTATTAGCAACAGACAGCATGGTTTTGTACGAGGGAGATCATGCCTCACTAATTTGATTGAGTTTTTGAGATGGTGACAAAAAGGATTGTGAGGGAAGGGCCATGGATGTTGTCCACACGGACTTTGGTAAAACATTTGACAAGGTCCTTCATGGCAGGCTGGTGCATAAGGTTAAATCACATGGGATCAAGTGTGAAACAGCTAGATGGATTCAGAACTGGCTTGGCCAGAGAAGACAGAGGGTAGCGGTGGAAGGGTGTTTCTTTGAATGGAAGTCTGTAACTAGTGGGGTTCACACAGTAAGAAGTTTAACAACACCAGGTTAAAGTCCAACAGGTTTATTTGGTAGCAAATGCCACACAAGCTTTCGGAGCTCTAAGTCCCTTCTTCAGGTGAGTGGGAATTCTGTTCACAAACAGAGCTTATAAAGACACAGACTCAATTTACATGAATAATGGTTGGAATGCGAATACTTACAACTAATCAAGTCTTTAAGAAACAAAACAATGTGAGTGGAGAGAGAGCATCAAGACAGGCTAAAAAGATGTGTATTGTCTCCAGACAAGACAGCCAGTGAAACTCTGCAGGTCCACGCAACTGTGGGAGTTACAAATAGTGTGACATGAACCCAATATCCCGGTTGAGGCCGTCCTCGTGTGTGCGGAACTTGGCTATCAGTTTCTGCTCAGCACTTTTGCTGACCTTATCTACAGAATATCTGGGACCCCAGGCCACACGGCAAATAGTGAACACTTATTCCATTGGCTTTGGTAGGATTTCACTACATTTTCTTATGTCGCCAACTTAATGAAAAAAATCACAGTAGCTTTAGTTTGAGCTACTCAACTCATTCCAATTTATTAGAAGTGAAGTGGTATAAAAGCTGGAATAAAACAACAGATGATATCGCAGTACATCGTTTAACTTTCACAGGGCACTTATCATCAGTTCTCTGAGTTAAAGATTCTTAGACCAAAAGAGAAAATGCTGGAAAATCTCTGCAGGTCTGGCAGCATCTGTGAGGAGAGAAAAGAGCTGACGTTTCGAATTCAGATGACTCTTTGCCAAAGCCCAAAGAAAATTCTAAGAATCTTTATTTTAAAGATTCTTAGAATTGTTTTACCAGAACCTTTTCACCTGTTAAGATATACAAATGGGCATTAAGCAGAATGGAGTTCCAACTTATAGCAGCAAAATGAAGTTACGTGCTTGAATCATGTGTATTGAAGGCATTTTGGCTGCCACCAAGCTAGGACTCCGATCAAGTAGTTTGCTCACATCTCTGAATAAGTCTTCTCTTTGTTGAGCAGGTTTTCTTGAAGGAGAATTCCATTTCTTTTTCATGTGTCATTAGGCAAGCTCTTGATCAAGAATAGATCAAGTTATGATAGAGTGTGAACTGTTGGTTTTTGACTTCAGGATTGATGTTGAAATGGTTTACCAGGATGTTGCCTGGTATGGAGGGTATTGACTATGAGGAGTGATTGTCCTTCCTGGAAAGACGGAGGCTGAAGGGTGACCTGATAGAAGGGAAGGCCCATGGATGTTGTCTACATGGACTTCAGTAAAGCATTTGACAAGGTCCCTCATGGCAGGCTGGTACAAAAGATTAAATCATATGGGAACTAGCTAGATGGATTCAGAACTGGCTTGGCCATAGGAAGAAGTCTAACAACACCAGGTTAAAGTCCAACAGGTTTATTTGGTAGTAAAAGCCACTAGCTTTCGGAACAGGCTGTTCCTTCGTCAGGTGGGTAGGAGTTCCTTCGTCAGGTGGGTGGGAACTCCCACCTAGCTTTCGGAACAGGCTGTTCCTTCATCAGGTGGGAACTCCCACCCACCTGACGAAGGAACAGCCTGTTCTGAAAGCTAGCGGCTTTTGCTACCAAATAAACCTGTTGGACTTTAACCTGGTGTTGTTAGACTTCTTACTGTGTTTACCCCAGTCCAACGCCGGCATCTCCACATCTTGGCCATAGGAGACAGAGGGTAGCGGTGGAAGGATGTTTTTCCACTTGATACTTGATAGGAATTACAGAATAACATATACGTTGCTTTTGAAAGCAGTGAGGTCCAAGTTTTTGGATTCATGGGTCACACAAGTATATAGCGTTGAATATCAGGAACTATGTAGATTGCATAGCTGGACTGAGTGGTTGAACAAGGGAGTGCAAAATGGAGTTTAATCTGGCGGACTGTGAGGTCATGTACCCTAGGCCTAAGAAAGATAAATCAGAGGATTTGGTAAATGATGATTTAATTTCCTGGTCTTTGAGGGATGATTGGTCAGGAACCTGGGAACACCCTGTGGTCATAGGGCCTCACTTGGACATTCCTGCTCAGAAGTAGTAAATGTGAAGTACTCTCCCTAATAGATTTCATCTTTTCAGCCGCAATCTCTTAGCCAAAGCCCAGGAGACAGGAGATTTCAGTCGAGTGAATAAAAGAGGGGGTGATTTACCATGCTCATCCGCTTTAAGTTGCAATCCTAACTAGGTTACAATGTTCTGAGTACAACAGGTCAGATTTGCTTATATTCATCTATATCAGAAGTAGGTCATTCAAATTATATGCTGGATTTTTTCCAAAGAAATGAGACACATGTTCGTCATGAGACAACAGCAGTAGACACCTGTCCATGGTTTAAACTGATATGAACAAGGAATTATATTTGGCCTGATATTAGCCAAAGATTGGGCTACTTCCCAAGCAGCCCCAAGGATTAAAATCATATAAATTATATATTATGCCTCTAGCATAGCAATTAAGCACAGTGATTGATTGGTCATTATTTGCCATGGCAGGAGAACAATGAACAAGAAAAATGGAAGAGGAATACTTTGTTCCTCTGTACACATAATAAAGCCAGTAAAAGACATTTGTGGCCTATCTCTTCCTCAATTTTGGCCTCAGATACTTTGCTGTCCTTGTCTTTTGGCCTCCATTCAATGCTGAACTGAATAAGTATTACTGGAGACTGGATTAACTGAAGATTTTCCACTCCAGTGCTCCCAGCCCTTGCCAGAAAGCTCATGTTGAGATATTTCACTCCACCAGCCCGTGATTTCCTGTCAGTGAATGGATTTACGGTGTGCAGTCTCCTAATATGTATTAATTACCATGCAGGCAGCACCAAAATAGATATTCTCCACCTTGCTGCTTTGGCCTTTCTGTGAAAAAGAGTCATTGGGGTGGCACGGTGGCACAGTGGTTAGCACTGCTGCCTCACTCAGCCAGGGACCCGGGTTCAATTCTAGCCATGGGTCACTGTCTGGACGGAGTCTGCACGTTCTCCCCGTGTCTGCGTGGGTTTCCTCCGGGTGCTCCGGCTTCCTCCCACAGTCTGAAAGATGTGCTGGTTAGGTGCATTGGCCATGCTAAATTCTCCCTCAGTGTACCTGAACAGGTGCCAGAGTGTGGCGACTAGGGTATTTTTCACAGTAACTTCATTGCGGTGTTAATGTAAGCCGACTTGTGACACCAATAAATAAACTTTAAAAAGCTGTACAGATGAGAGCTGCACAGATCAAAGTGAACCAAAGTCCACTGAACATGTATTTGTGTGTAAAGATCCCAATTTGGACTACTTTGGGAAAGTAATCAGATTTACATCTCACTGGTAATTGTAAGTGACAGTTGTAACAGAGCTTATTTATAAATGTGCCTATGGGGCATACTGACCATTTCAGTGTTTCAGTGTCTTATTGACATTTAACACAAATTAGGGTGACTTGACCCTTTGTATTTGTTACAGCTCATTTCAAGTTGAATCTAATATGCTTAATGTCACACAACCAGAATAATTTTATACCTCAGTCTGGCTTAGACTCTGAGGTACAGATTGAAACTTTGGCTGGAAATGGATAAGAACCTCATTTAAGAAATAGGAGCAGGAGTAGGCTGTGTAGCCCCTCGGGTCTCTCCACCGTTCAATTAGATCTGACTGAATGGAGCATGACGGCACGATGGTCAGTACTCATGCCTCACAGCGCCCGGAACCCGGGTTCAATTCCTGCCTTGGATAACTGTGTGGAGTTTGCACTTTCGCCCCGTGTCTGTGTGGGTTTCCTCTGGGTGCTCCGGTTTTCTCCCACAGTCCAAAGATTTGCGGGTTAAGTGATTGGCCATGCTAAGTTGCCCCTTAGTGTCCCAAGATGTGTAGCTTAAAAGAAATAGTGGGGTAAATCTGTGGGGTTAAGGGAAGGGGACGGGGCGTGGACCTGGTTGTTCTGGTTTTCTCCCACCGTCCAAAGATGCGCAGGTTAGATGGATTGGCCATGCTAAATTGCCCCTAACTGTGCCAAGATATAGGTTAGATGGGCTTAGCCATGGGAACTGTGTGGGTAGATGGGGATAGGACCGATGAGAGAGCCTGGGTAAGATACTGCGTCAGAGAGGTGGTGAAGATGGGCCGAACTGGCCTGCTTCTGTACTGCAGGGATTCTACGATTTACCTGAACTTGGGGCGGACGCAGATATACACTGGTCTGCCTGCAGCAGAGATAAAGTCTTGGAGTGGGAGTCAAAGCCAGGAGCATCCTCGATTCCGAGGCAGGAGTGAGCCACAAGACCCCCAAAGGACAATTTATCCATCGGAACTAAAAATCATGCTGTTTATAATTACAGACAGAAATTGCTGAAAATGTTTCACTGATCCAGCTCCCATTTTACACGAATGTTTTTACTGTGATCATTTTCGTAATGCTCTGAGATTGGGGGTGAACAGATTGTTAAGAATTCTCTGTAATTACTTTCATCTTTAGCAATTCTTTCTCTGATCAACACTTGTTTTTCTCTTTCCATCCCTTCCTCTCGTGCAGGTTACTGACATGATGCAGAAGGCTCTCTTTGACTTCCTAAAGCATCGGTTTGATGGAAGGTGAGCAAAATCCTCTTCCACATTCCTCTCCTAACCCTTTGTGACTTGTCCTCTTTTGACCATGTTTGCAGCTTCAACAGGCAGGTTGTGACATCATGTTGGACAATGTCTATAAGAGGATTTTATTGAACTATTTTGCAAAAGCAATTGATATTGCGGAGTTAAATAATTCCAGACAATCGTAAAGCACGTTCCTAAGCATAGGAGTGAGGATATCTTACTGCATCTGTGCAGGGCCTTAGTGAGACCACATCTGGAGTATTATGTGTTGCTTTGTTCTCCTTACCTTATAAAGGATATACTTGCCATTGATTTAATTTGATTTATCATTGTCACATGTATTAGCATACAGTGAAAAGTATTGTTTCTTGTGCTCTATATAGTCAAAGCATACCGTTCATAGAAAAGGAAAGGAGAGAGTGCAGAATGTATTGTCACAGTCATGGCTAACGTGTAGAGAAAGATCAACTTAGTGCGAGGTAGGTCCATTCAAAAGTCTGATGGCAGCAGGGAAGAAGCTGTTCTTGAGTCGGTTGGTACGTGACCTCAGATTTTTGGAGCTTTTTCCCGACAGAAGAATGAGAGAGTATAGCGAAGGTTCACCAGACTGATTCCTGGAAAGCAGGATTGTCATATGAGGAGAGCTTGGGTCGACTGGGCCTGTATTCACTGAAATTTAGAAGAATGAGGGGATCTCATTGAAACATAAAATTCTGACAGGGCTGGACAGACTGGATGCAGGGATGATGTTTCTCTGAGCTTGTGGGGGAAGTGGGGGGGGGGAGGGGCTTGGGGTGGGGGGGGAAATGCAGGGATGTCTAGAATAAGGGGTCGCAGTCCCAGGATACAGGGTTGGCCATTTAAGACTGAGGTGAGGAGGAATTTCTTCACTCAGAGGGCGGTGAACCTGTGGAAAACCCTACTACATAATGCTGTGGAGGCAAACTCACTGAATATAAATAAGAAAGAAATAGATTTCTAGGCGTAAAAGGCATCAAGAGGAATGGGGAGAGTGCGGGAATATAGCGTTGAGATAAAGGATCAGCCATGATCACACTTAAAGTAAAGTTCATTCATCAGTCACATTAACACTGCAATGAAGTTACTGTGAAATTCCCCTAGACGCCACAGTCCGGCACCTGTTCAGGTCAATGTACTTAACCAGCATGCCTTTCAGAACGTGGGAGAAAACCAGAGCAAACTCCACACAGACAGTAACCCAAGCCGGGAATTGAACCCCAGTCCTTGGTGCTGTGAAGCAGCAGTGCTAACCACTGTGCTACCATGCCACTCGTGAATAGCGAAGCAGGCTTGATGGGCCAAATGGCCTACTCCTGCTTCTATTTTCTATGTTTCTAAAAACTGACACTGGGAAGTCAGAAATAAAAATGCATAGCTGATCAGTAGGCACCTAACATTTCAGATAGGGCCCTTTGCCAGACACTGAGTAGAAATGCTGTGTGCTTCAGGCTGTTCTGACTTGCTGCTTATTGTGTCAGAGCACTGACAGGTAAATTAAATACCTGTGACAACAATTGATCACAATTAGCAAAGCCACTTGACTGAACAAATATTGCTTGCTTGCTTTTTGTTACAGGATATCAATTACACGTGTGACAGCTGACATATCCCTGGCCAAGCGTTCGGTCCTAAATAATCCCAGCAAAAGGACAATAATGGAGCGTTCCAACACGCGCTCCAGTATAGGTATGACTCCAATCTGCTCCTCTTCCACGTTCACTGTCATTTCTCTCAATTTCCTTGCAGTTTCAAATTCTCCAGGCAATCACATCATGAAGCAGATTTTTGCATGATGCAACTTTTCAATTTTACTCAATAATATCACTGTTGTTAATCTTTTCAACATTTTGAAAAATGGCTAAAATTTGATATTCATGAGCCACAAATGCTAGGATTCAGAGGTGAAAGCAGGGATGTTAGTGCCTGTAAGAGATTGATTTGATTTGATTTGTATTATTATTGTCACATGTATTGGGATACAGTGAAAAGTATTGTTTCTTGTGCGCTATACAGACAAAGCATATTGTTCATAGAGTACATAGAGAAGGAAAGGAGAAGGTGCAGAATATAGTGTTACAGTCACAACTAGGGTGTAGAGAAAGATCAGCTTAAGAGGTGGTAGATCCATTCAAACGTCTGGTGGCAGCAGAGAAGAAGCTGTTCATGAGTCAATTGGTAAGTGATCTCAGACTTTTGTATCTTTTTCCCGACAGAAGAAGGTGGAAGAGAGTGTTTCCGGGCTGCATGGGATCCTTGATTATGCTGGCTGCTTTTATGAGATGGTGGGAAGTGTGGACAGAATCAATGGATGGGAGGCTGGTTTGTGTGGTAGACTGTGCTACGTTCACAACCCTTTGTAGCTTCTTGCAGTCTTAGTCAGAGCAGGAGCCATACCAAGCTGTGATACATCCAGAGAGAATGCTTTCTATGGTACGTGGGAATATTAGTATCTGCAATGTTAGGAAGGCAAATGCAATGTTAGCATTCATGTTGGGGGGGCTAGAATACAAGAGCAGGGATGTACTTCTGAGGCTGTATAAGGCTCTGGTCAGACCCCATTTGGAATATTGTGAGCAGTTTAGGACCCCACATCTAAGGAAGGATGTGTTGGCCTTGGAAAGGGTCCAGAGGAGGTTCACAAGAATGATCTCTGGAACGAAGAGCTTGTCATATGAGGACTCTGGGTCTGTACTCGTTGGAGTTTAGAAGGATGAGTGGGGATCTTATTGAAACTTACAGGATACTGTGAGGCCTGGATAGAGTGGATGTGGAGAGGATGTTTCCACTAGGAGGAAAGACTAGAAGCAGAGGGCACAACCTCAGGCTAAAGGGACGATCCTTTAAAACAGAGATGAGGAGGAATTTCTTCAGCCAGAAAGTGGTGAATCTATGGAATTCTTCGCCACAGAAGGCTGTGGAGGCCAGGTCATTGAGTGTCTTTTAGGCAGAAATAGATAGGTTCTTGATTATTGAGGGGATCAAGGATTATGGGGAAAAGGCAGGAGAATGGGGATGAGAAAAACATCAGCCATGATTGAATGGTGGAGCAGACTCGATGGGCCGAGTGGCCTAATTCTGGTCCCATGTCTTATGGTCTTATGGTTATGCAAGAGATTGGTTGTTAACATTTTGAGTGGGATAATTCCTCGGGATTTCTGCTTTCAGCCAAAACGTGCAGCCCTCTCGGTTCTGATGATGGGTCATTGACTTGAAGCGTTAACCCCGCTTCTGCCCACAGATATGGCCTGACCCGCTGAGTATTTCCAGCACTTTTTGCTTTTATTTCAGATTTCCAGCATCTGCAGTATTTTGTTTTTATGTTCAGCCTTCATTCATCTGTTTGAGATGTAAACTGTCTTGCTGTTTATTGCCAGCTCCTTCTGCTGCCGCTTCGATATTTGTGAAGATGTACATTGATCATCTGCCCAGGATAGGATCTAAATACACAAAGGGAGCAGCGGGAATTAAGCATTCATCAGAACATAGCACATAGAATAATATTGGAGCTGCCTTTTTCTTCGGGAGAGGGGGGCAAGACTGGGCTAAGGGAGTTAATGGGGAAATATATCAAAGGTAGATGATGGATTGTAGATCTCTGCAGTTATCATAGAATCCCTTCAGTACAGAAGGAGGCCAGTCGGCCCATCGAGCCTGCACCAACCACAATCCCACCCAGGCCCTATCCCCGTAACCCCATGTATTTACCCTACTAATCCGCCTGACCCTAAGGGTCAATTTAGCATGGCCAATCAACCTAACCCGCACATCTTTGAAGTGTGGGAGGAAACTGCAGCACCTGGAGGAAACCCATGCAGACATGGGGGGAATGTGCAAACTCCACACAGACAGTGACCCAAGCCCGGGAATCAAACCCGGGTCCCTGGCGCTGTGGGGCAGCAGTGTTAACCACTGGGCCACCGTGCCACCCACTGTCTATAGTATCTCCGTAATAAAGAACAGCTTTAGACAAAAACACTATCCAATAAAGTATTCCACGTACATAACTCACCATCAAAATATACCTCTGTTTGATTTTTGGCAGACAAATTAGGCAAACTGTTGGGTACAATTGCTTTAATAATTGGATTTTAATTACAAAGCTTTGTTTTTGCCTGGAAGTAAACACCCATCTCCTTTATGGGCAACTATTCCAATCTCTCCACAGCAAATCATGGAGAAGGATTATAGGGAAGGAGATGTTAACATTTTCTTTCAATCTACTTTTGGGATACATTTTTAAATTTGATTTTGACTTATTCTCTTCACTGTGCCAGTCCACCAGGTTTGCATTGCCTCCATCAAGAGCAAAGTTGAGATTTAGAAATGATTCATTTTTATAAACCCTTATAACATAATGCTGTACAGTGTTAAATAATCCTTTTGGTAATACATGGGGAGCTCCAATCATCAATAACTTGGCTGCAATATAGAGCATTGAGTTCTTAGATAGATTCACTTCAGTTAAGTGGCTTTATCTGGCTAACCACTAAAGGAGAACAGTAGTTACAACTGGAATTAGGGATGGGAAATATTTTTGACAAGGCCAGACTGCAATGAACATTAGATATCTCTTTGAATGTCAGAATGCATGACAACACTGAATTTTGTTAATGCACAATTGTGTGACACTTCGGGTGGAATCTTCCCAGTACCAAGAGGTAGCATCTAGGCGGGACTGGGAGGAATTTCAGAATACTACGGATCAGGTAAGTGGCTCGCTGTGTTCCTGCCTCGCAGCGTTCTTCTCCGAGGTGAAGAGGCTACTTGCCTGGCAGCAGCAGCTAGTCAATCTCCAACCCCTCCAATCCACAGCGACTGCTGACGATTTCCCTTCCACAGGGGTAAGCTTTGGCCACTGTTTAAAGGTAATGGTAAATTTGCCATAGTCCCAGTCCTAGAGACCACAGACTGCTCTCCCCTTTG